>NC_065599.1:637174-955761 GCF_024542745.1 Macaca thibetana thibetana | reverse complement strand
CAAGTCTGGTGATAACTGGTTGTCCAAGATACAATTTTTTTTTGAGACAGAGTCTTTTTTTTTTTTTAATTTAACCATTTAATGACAATTTGAGGTCATCAAGATATAAATGTATTCTTTTTTTAAATTTATTTATTATTATTATACTTTAAGTTGTAGGGTACATGTGCATAACGTGCAGGTTTGTTACATATGTATACTTGTGCCATGTTGGTGTGCTGCACCCATCAACTCGTCATTTACATCAGGTATAACGCCCAGTGCAATCCCTCCCCCCTCCCCCCTCCCCATGATAGGCCCCAGTGTGTGATGTTCCCCTTCCTGAGTCCAAGTGATCTCATTGTTCAGTTCCCACCTATGAGTGAGAACATGCGGTGTTTGGTTTTCTGTTCTTGCGATAGTTTGCTAAGAATGATGGTTTCCAGCTGCATCCATGTCCCTACAAAGGACACAAACTCATCTTTTTTATGGCTGCATAGTATTCCATGGTGTATACGTGCCACATTTTCTTAATCCAATCTGTCACTGATGGACATTTGGGTTGATTCCAAGTCTTTGCTATTGTGAATAGTGCCGCAATAAACATACGTGTGCATGTGTCTTTATAGCAGCATAATTTATAATCCTTTGGGTATATACCCAGTAATGGGATGGCTGGGTCATATGGTACATCTAGTTCTAGATCCTTGAGGAATCGCCATACTGTTTTCCATAATGGTTGAACTAGTTTACAATCCCACCAACAGTGTAAAAGTGTTCCTATTTCTCCACATCCTCTCCAGCACCTGTTGTTTCCTGACTTTTGAATGATCGCCATTCTAACTGGTGTGAGATGGTATCTCATTGTGGTTTTGATTTGCATTTCTCTGATGGCCAGTGATGATGAGCATTTTTTCATGTGTCTGTTGGCTGTATGAATGTCTTCTTTTGAGAAATGTCTGTTCGTATCCTTTGCCCACTTTTTGATGGGGTTGTTTGTTTTTTTCTTGTAAATTTGTTTGAGTTCTTTGTAGGTTCTGGATATTAGCCCTTTGTCAGATGAGTAGATTGCAAAAATGTTCTCCCATTCTGTAGGTTGCCTGTTCACTCTGATGGTAGTTTCTTTTGCTGTGCAGAAGCTCTTTAGTTTAATGAGATCCCATTTGTCAATTTTGGCTTTTGCTGCCATTGCTTTTGGTGTTTTAGACATGAAGTCTTTGCCCATGCCTATGTCCTGAATGGTACTACCTAGGTTTTCCTCTAGGATTTTTATGGTATTAGGTCTAACATTTAAGTCTCTAATCCATCTTGGATTAATTTTCGTATAAGGAGTAAGGAAAGGATCCAGTTTCAGCTTTCTACTTATGGCTAGCCAATTTTCCCAGCACCATTTATTAAATAGGAAATCCTTTCCCCATTTCTTGTTTCTCTCAGGTTTGTCAAAGATCAGATGGCTGTGGATGTGTGGTATTGCTCTGACTCACAGGCTGGAGTGCAGTGGCGCGATGTTGGCGCACTGCAAGCTCATCCTCCCAGGTTCACGCCATTCTCCTGCCTCACCCTCCTGAGTAGCTGGTACTACAGGAGTCCACCACCAAGCCTGGCTAATTTTTGTTGTATTTTTTAGCAGAGACAGGGTTTCACTGTGTTAGCCAGGATGGTCTCAATCTCCCGACCTCATGATCCACCCGTCTTGGCCTCCCTAAGTGCTGGGATTACAGGCATGAGCCACCACACCTGGCCCAAGATACAATCATATTTCAACTTTAAACTTACTCACGGAATTACTTAATCTCCCTATAAGTTTAATTGTTAGTCTGAAGAGGGACAGCTCTTCAGACCTTAGGAAACAACTTTCCTACAGACAGTAACAGATAGAATGTTAGTTCAACTTTAAACTTATCCACAGAATTACTTAATCTTCTGTTAAGTTTAACTGTTAGTCTAAAGAGGGACAGCTCTTAAGACTTTAGGAAACAAACTTCCTATGTTAGAGTTTAGGGCTAAGCATAGCGGGGTATCAAATCCCATTTGGGTCTTAGCTATTGTGTCTTCAGAATATTAAAATCACCTTCTTAGCATAATTTATCTGAACTGGAGTTTTTTACAACTAATACGGAGTTTAACTTTATTGAGGATAGACCTTAAACACTCTTTATGCTGAGATCTATTAGTTTGGGTTAATCATATGACCGAGATCACTGGCATTGAAATTGACCAACCCTAGATATCAGTATACCTTAGTTAAACTTTCATTTATCACTAAATATTTATCACTGTTGTTTCCCGTGGGAGTGTGCTTGAGTAAAGTGTTTTGAGCTGCATTTGTGCATGCTTGACACTTACTGCTTTTGGTATGGGTGACCTAAAGGGCATTTTCACTGGGGTGGTGATAGTTGCATGTGTAGTCTTACTAAGAGCTAATAGTAAGGACAAAACCAAACTTATTTTTTACAGGGTTATGCAAACTCACCTAGACATTTTCAGTGTCTTGCTTTGAAATAATTAAGCTACATTAACCATGTAAATTCTTATGTCTAAAATCAGAATATTAGAAGAAAAGAAGTAAATATAAATAATCATTTACAGTTCTAGGAACTCAGGGTATTTAAAGTTGAATTGGCAGAGGTTTGGTTGAGAGGATTACTCATAATTAGAATATAACTGATTTAGGTTATAATATATGTGGTATACTTTTACAGTGATATGCTCAAGGTATTATATTTGTATTATGGTAGAAGTTTAGATGTTCTTTCTATTTATATATAAAATTGAGTCTTGATTTGTGGGTTGTTAAGATTTAGGAAAATTACATCAATTGAGAGGTAGCTGTGTGGCATATTCATGGTTGAAATATGATTTGGGGGCTCTGACTGGGCTGCATTTTTAGTCTTTTGTTTTGGTGGCTTGGCAAGGGTACATTTACTTACATTGATGGAAAAGTTAGAGATGGAGAGAGGAGGAGTTTGGGGATTTAATCAGAAATAGTCCTTGAAAGTAAGCATATGTGCGTGAGCATAGGTGCATGAGCATACATGCCTATTGATTAATTGTTATGTCTTTCAGGCATGAATTAATTCAGAACTTATGGTTATTATGCCAGCCCAAAATATTCAATATATGTTCAGTTTCTACAATTTATTTGGCAGGAGTGAAAACAGAGTTCATCTGCAGCTGATTTGGCAGGGACCAGGCCTTCTGCAATGGTGAGTGATAGCATTCCCCAAAGTTAAAAATACCAAAGGAATAACAGTACTCTCCTGACTGATTAATAGGGTGGTAGTAATTATTTCATCCAGATGTCTTATTTAAGGGTAACGCATAGGTGGTCTTAGTCTAAAGGCCCTGAAATAAGAACCAGATGCCAGGTGTAGTTTCAAAATAGTCACCCCCAATTGTTTTGGCTGGAGCAAGGAGAATAGTACTTCTGAGCAGGATGATGATTTCACGGAGGTTGGTAAATTAATAGACCAGAATTTGAAAGGGAATATCTGTGTTGACAAGTGATTTCTTTACTGAAGTGTGCTATGTCCAATGAATGAATGTATGCAATATGTAATATTAAGGATATATAGTATGAGTCAGTATTCATACAGATTAGATTTGTGTTGTACAGTCAATAATAGTAGATGTACCTTAACGGAATGTTAGTACATGCTTATATGTATGTGGACTAGATTTTTAATCTATGAATATGAATGTACTATGTAAAAGTCAATAATTATAGTACTATATATTATTCATGGGGACTAGCAGTGATGCACAAAGTACGTAAAAGTGTTAATGTATTAGTGCTAGTTGATTAATCCTGACACAGTAGTTAAAGTATGTGGTGTGAAAAATTCAGGGGGTTATTAGTCTTTCAGCTTTGCGGGTTGATGGTGAAGTGGGAATTTTTATTCCCTGAGTTCTTATGAGGAGGGGATTCTCCATTTCTGGTTTGCAAGACCAGAGTATTGAATTATATTATTTAAGTAATTTATTTTCAATTAGGGTAGTGAGCAGTATAAGAGTGTGGACAGTAGAGAAGTACATGACAGATGCTCTCTGTCTGATAGCAATAAAAGAATATTTGACCGACTGCCCTCCTATTCATGTAAGTATAAGCATGTCAGTCACTAGGATTCAGAATAGATATTGACTTAATGACCAGAATATTATGCTTTGTTGTTTACACATGAGAAATACAGGAAGAACTGCTAGAATGAGAATGGAGGATACGAGGGCAGTACACTTCCTAGTTTGTTCAGGATAGATCCTAAGATTTCATAGACAAATACAAAGTAACACTCTGGCTTAATATGGGATGGGGTATTGAGGGGGTTGGCTAAAGTGTAATTATCTGAGTTGCTCAAGAGCTCAGACAAAAATAGTACTAGGGTTATTAGAAGGAGGAAAAGAAAAATTAAACCTGGAATATATTTGGTGGTATAATAGGGATGAAAAGTGATTTTGCTGAGATCTGAAGAAATCCCTGAAGGGTGGTTAGATCCTGTTTCATGCAAAAGTAGGTGAACAGTTGCTAGAGCTGTAATGATAAGACTAAAATGAAATGGAAGTTGAAAAATCATGTGAGGGTAACTTTGTCAATTGAAAATCTGCCTCAGATTCATTGTACAAGGTAAATTCCAATATATGGGATGACTGATAGTAGATTTGTAATTACTGTAGCACCTCAGAATGATATTGGACCTCATGGGAGAATGGAGCCTATGAATGCTGTTGCTGCATTTCTGAATAGGAGGATAATGCCAATATTTCAGTTTTCTGGGAGTAGAAATTATCGATAGAATATGCCTTGGCCAACATGTAAGAAGAGATAGATGAAAAATATTGAAGCATGGTTGTCATGAAAATAGTGGACCATTTAGTCGTAGTTTATATCTCAGCTTATATGAGAGACTGAATAAAGGGCAATTAAGGTGTCTAATGTATAGCACATCACAAAAAATAATCCCGTAATAATTTGGAGAATTAGTCAGGAACGAAGAACGGAGGCAAAGTTTCATCATGTAGAAATTTTAGATGCTGTTGGAATATCAGTGAATGAGTACTTCATAAATTTTATTAGCAGGTGGCTTTTGTGGGTATTGGTCATTAGTGTTCTTATAGTTGAAGTACAATGGTGGTTTTTTATATTAGTCATGGTTATAGTCCAGGTGGGAATACTATCATATACTTTATTTTTATTAATATTCTCTTGGTTATAGGGTTTGTAGGTTGTTCTTCAAAACTTTCTCCTACTATTGGAGGACTAGGGCTAATTATTAGTTGTGCTGTAGGTTGTGGTATTGTGTGGAATATTGGTGAGGCTTTCATGGGGTTGATAGTCTTTTTGATTTATTTGGTTTGTATGATAGTTGTTTCTGATTATGCTGCAGTGGTGGCTATTGAGGAATATCATGAAACATGAGGATCAAATGTTGACATTTCAGAGACTTTATTGTTAGGATTATTAATAGAGTTGATATTGGTTCCATGAATAGATGAATACAATAAGGTGGTGGTAATGATTGATTTTAATAGCATAAAGAGTTGAATAATTTTTGAGGGTAAGAAAGTAGTGTTGTTCCATGAAGATTCTGTGGGTGTGTCTGCCTTATCCAAGGGATGTAGACCTAATACCCAGGTGTTGAGACTTTTTGGTTTAAGTTCCTTCCCATGGGAATATTGTGACGTATCACTTGGTTAGAATCATAATAATGTGAACTTTCTGCCTGCAACTGCCAACAAGGTAGTTGTCCCTTGGCCTATGAGCTAAGTGACTTATCTCTCCTGCCCCTTCCCTGCCCCTAGATGATATTGTTAAATATTGTTTGACTTAATATCTGGGTCATGTGACTCTCCTCTCCTCTCTTGCCTGGGTCCTGCTTGCCAAAGAAATTGTTACATACCGCTGTTTATAAAACCTAGGTGATGTGACTCTCCTTCATATTCTAGATTTGTCAAGAATGTAACATCACTTAGGTGCTGGATCCAGTGATGTCACAATTCTTACTGAGAGCAGGGTCCAGGGAGAAGAGTCACATCACTTCAAGGTTGGCGCAGGTAGATATCAAAATCTCGTAAGTAGGCTGGAACCAGTCTGAAGACTGGTGATTGGCAAATATTTATACTGCAGTCACAATGGAATAAAATTGTAGGGATTAGATTTACAATACCACACATGTCCTATTTTCATGTAGGACAGTTGACTTCATCCATTTGTGATGGTGAAAGTTCTTACTGTCAGCTGGGTGTGTACAGGAGTCTCACAACTTCCTGTGTGTGCTAGGCCCTGTTATGATGTTCTCTATACAACCAAAAGGTGTTATAAAATATGTGTGAGTGTTGTAAGCCTCTGTGACCATTTTTCCAGAAGGAGATCTTGGACATCACTCATGTCCCTAAACCTAGTTATAAGAGGCAAGATTTCTCCTACCGGCTGACTCCACAAAGGAAAGTCATTATCATACCTGTTAGCTGAGCCTTCATATATGTCACCATCACCTCTGTGGTTATTAAACCGGAAGGACAACCATGTCACCTAAATCCTAGGCCAAAAATATTTCAATATTCTCTTTGTAGGCAGGGCTGTAACAGAAAAGTCACAAAACTTGGGTGGTAGGCTCAGCTCTATACATAATGCCTTTTGTGGAGATTGTCCAGGCAGGAGAGGAGAGTAACATCACCTAAATAATGTTTCCAGAGATATGTCACAATGACTCCTGTTGAAAGTTGCATCACCTTAATGGGTGTTTTCCAGTGAAATATTACAGTCCTCCTTGCAGGCAAAACTCTGGAATTAGAGTCACATCAACTGGATGTAGGCAGGGCTTAGGCTGGAAAGGAGAAAAACATCACCTAAGCAATTTGCCTGGATATGTCCAGATGTCACCTGTGTGCAGGACAAAGGCAGAAGGGTGAACTCACCTTGGTGCTGGGTTCAGCAGTATGTCACAATCTCTCTCGTGGTCAGGACCCAGGCAAGAGAGAAGAAACATCACCAAAGTGCTGAGCCACATTGGCAGAAATCCCCCCAAAAAAGAGTCCATCTTCCGGGTGCAGTACTGAGTTATATGTCAAAATGTACCCTAAGCACAGGGCCGAGGAAGTAGAGGAAGTCATATAACTTATGTAATGGACCTAGATAAAAGTCCCAAAGCACTTTGTAGGCAGGGTTCAGGCCAAGATTCTACATCAGATGGTTGAGGGTCCCAGTGACATGCAAACATGCTCTTTGTCAAACTGCCAAAGAAGGTGTTATACATTGCTTAGGTGCTTGTATGTCACAATTTCAATTGTGCTCTGTGCCGAGAAAAGAGAGTCAAGACACTCAGATGCTGGGCTAATTCTTACTTCTTAATCACAGACTTGAAAATGTTCAGAAATTAAGTTTCATAGTCCACAGAAGTTCTGGATCCCAGTATGAGAGTCAAAACCTGCTATGAATTGGGTCAAAGTCCAGGAGTCACAATCTCAGCAATGGTAAAGATCCATGTATAAGAGCTGCAATCACACTTGAAGTCTGCATTCCAGTAGAAGAGCCAAAGCACTACAAGTCTGCTGAATCACAATTCATATGTCACCAAACAACCTGTGGGCCAGATTTATGTATGAGAGTAAAAAATTTAAGCTTCAACTGCTTATGTGTGTGTGAGATTTAGTACCTCATTCATAGGTTCTGTTTATGTGTGAGAATGACAATTGTGTCAGCTAGCATGTGCATCCAAGAGTCAAAATAGCAAATGGTTGCTGGTGCCTATGTTGAAGCTCTTTGCACTACTCAGGCTTTAGGTGATATGCCTGGACAGCAAACATTTTTGTGAATTCTGGCAGGTGGGAGATCTAGGCCTTTACCCATGGCCATAAGACTAGCTATGAGAGTCAAAATATCTTCCTTGGCTGGGCCTAGGTATGACAGTTATTATTGTGCATATGAACTGAATCCAGGTATATGTCCCAATATCGCCTTTGGACAGAGACAAGACCGAAGCATCACATCATCTTGGTGCTGAACCAAGGATACATTATAATCTTCAATAATTTTAGTTTGTGTGACACAGGCAAGAATGTAACATCACCTGGGTGCCAGATGCAGTGATATGTCACAATCCTTACAGAGAGAAGGGTCAAGGCAGGACAGACACATCACCTCCAGTATGGCCTAGGTGGATATCAAAATCCCATGTATAGGATCAAAAAATCTGAAGAATCAAATTACACATCTACTTGACAAAAACTTATGTCACAATAACACTGTCAGAAAATTCCAAAGGTAAAATTTGCAATGCCACACAGGTCCTATTTTCATGTGTGACAGTTGGCTTCATCCATGTAAGGTGATGACAGTCATTACTGTTACCCAGATGTGCACGCAAGACTCACAATTTCACCTGTGTGCTGAGCCCTGCTTTGACTTTGTCTGTATAACCCAAAGATTTCATAAAATATGTGTGATTATTGTAAACTTTTGCAATTTTTTTACAAGAAGCTGATCCAGGATATCACCCCTGTCCCTAAACCTAGTTATGAGATTCAAAATATCCTGTGTTAGCTAAGACTACATATGGGAGTCATTATCATTTTTGTGAGCTGTTTCTGGGTATCTGTTACAATTCCCTTTGTGGTTATGAATCAGGCAGAACAGCCTGATTCATATCACACCAACTATATGCTGGACCAGAAACATTCCAATATTCTCTTTGTAGGGAGGGTCCTGTCAGAAATGTCACATAACTTATGCTAGGTCCAGCTCTCTGGCAAAATGTCCCTTGTAGGCAGTGTCCAGGCAGAAAAGGTGAGTTATTTCACCTACGTGATGGATTCAAAAATATGTCTCAAGGTGTCCTGTTGACAGGGCCTTAGCCAGAGTGTCACATCATTTGGATGCAGTGTTTAGAAATGTTACAATCACCAAAGAAAGCGGAAGACAGGCAGAGAGGGAGAGTCATCCCCGCTGAAGACATTGTTAAAATAGCACAGTCAAACCACCAACGTTCTTGGCCGAGGTATTTGTGAAAATCTCATTTGTGGGCTATACCTAGGCAGAATTATTAAATCACTTAGGAGCTTGGCAAGGTATATTTCACAATTACGCTTATGGAAATGTTTAAGAACAAGAGTCACCATCCTGCACGCATCCTGGCTCCAGGCATGTGAGTTGTTATCAGGCCTTTGTTATGTTCCCAGGTATATGGCACTATATCACCTTTGGCTAGGGTGAAGGTAAGAAAGTCACCTCACCTATGTGGGTGCAGGTCCAGTGAGATGTCACAATCCACCTTGTGGGTAGGATCCTGGTAGAAGGGTCACATCACCTAAATGCTGATTTCAGTGACATAACAAAACAACCTCTGTCAGCAGGACTTTGGCAAGGGAGGAGACTCACATCACCTAGGCAATTGGCCTAGATATATATCACAATGGCCCTTATATGCAGCACCAAGGGTGGAGAGTGACCTCACATTAATGCTGAGCCCAGCAGTATGTCACAATCTTCCTGTGGTCAGGGCCCAGGCA
Organism: Macaca thibetana thibetana; assembly: GCF_024542745.1. NCBI lineage: Eukaryota > Metazoa > Chordata > Mammalia > Primates > Cercopithecidae > Macaca > Macaca thibetana. The sequence continues at coordinate 946,281 of NC_065599.1, read as the reverse complement.
AAAGCAAATAAACATCACCTAGGTGCTGAGCCAAGTTATATAGTATAGTGCTTCATGTAGGCAGAACCCAAAAAGTGGAATCACGTCACCTGTGTGCAGAACCTACTTATGTGTCACAGTGCACTGTAAGTTCAGTGCCTATGCAATGGAAGGGAGTCATGTCCCTTATGCGATGAACCTAGATATAATACACAATTTTCATTGTAGGCAAGTTTCAGGCAGATAATTCTCATCACCTGGGTGATATATAAAAGTGCCCATTTTAGTCAGAGCCAAGGAAGTTGCTGTATGTTGCTTAGGTGCTTGTTCAACATGAGGCACAATTTTATCTGTGGTCTGGGCCTGGAAAAGAGAGTCAAATTATTCATCACTCGGCAAATTTTCCTGTCCTAATCACACTCTTAGAAAGGTTCAGAAATAAGTTACATCTCACACAAGTCCTAGTTTCATGTATGTGAGTCAGCTTTTTGTATGAGTTGGACCAAGTAGAGGAGTTACAGTATCAGCAATGGGCAAGATCCACGTATCAACAATGGGCAAGATCCACGTATAACAGTCCCAATGACACTTGAAGATCATGTTTCAGTGGGAGAGTTACAGCACCACAGTTGTGCTTAATCATGGTTCAAATGTTACTGAACCACCTCTGAATAAGATCCATGTGTAAGAGTAATTGCTTTAACATTCAACTGCTTTTGTGTGTGACATTTTGTACCTCATTCCTAGGCCTTGTTCAGGTGTGCGAATGACAGTCATGTCAGCTAGGTGTATATACAGGCGTCACATTTTCACCTCGTTCAAGTAAAAAAGCCAGGAGTTTAACCATGGCCATTAGACTTCCTATGAAAGTCAAATATCTCCGCTATCTGGGTTCAGGTATGAGAATTATTAGTGTGCACGTGTGCTTAACCTTGATATATGTCACAATTTCACCTATATGCAGGGACAAGGCAGTAGAGTCATATCACCTAGTGCTGAGACAGTGATATAGTATAATCTCATTTGTAGGCTTGGCCTATTTAGAAGTGTCACATCGCTGTGTGTAGCCTCAAATCATATGTCCCCCAGTCCACTATACACAGGGAAGAAGAAAAAGAGGAGAGTCACTCCGTATAGTTGGCACACATATTCCCTAGGCCAGATGACCATACTCTTTTGCTAGGACAATGCCCAAAATATGCCATTTTGACATCTCATGGGCCTATCATATATGTGATATGGCTTTTCTGATGGGACCTGCCCACTTGAATAGTGATACATTGCTAGGTGTGGCACAAAGGCGATAGTACTCTTTTGCCAGGGCAAACATTTGAAGAACACCTTGTGACATATCTAACGTGTCTGGGGCTATAACCTAGGTGATGTGACTTGCTGCTTTGCCCTGCCTACACAGAGCATTGTGACATAAAGCTGGAACCTACACATAGGTAATGCAACTCTCTTGCCTGGGGCCTTTTCTAAAGAATACTTGTAAATTGAGGCAGTGCTGTTTTTTTCAGGAGCACTAGTTGCAGAGGGTCTGTTCCTGCAGATCCCTGATTCAGCGATGAATGAATAAAGTGACATACAGATATTCTGCTCTGTTAGTCCAGCTGAGGGTCTGAGGTGCTTATGGCCTCTAAACTGAGTTCTGTAAACAGTTGCAACTTGGCCCTGATTCACTAATCAGGCTTGCATTTATTCAGTAAGACTAACAAAAGTTGTGAGTAAGCACCATTAAAGGGTAAATATTAAAGAACATGTTCTAAGGCCCTAAGCAAACACCATTTGTGACTAATAAAATTCTGCTGACTCAACGAGTAATGTACCTGCCATAGGAAAAGGTTAGTGTTAAGCTCATATAAGTAAACAAGTTAGTAAGATAAACTTCCCACATTCCTTTGTAATTGCACTCTAATCTTTATGGCTCCTGCAAAAAGACCCTGGCTGCCTTCATCCAAGCAGTCTAAAGGTATGCAAACTCTCAGGCCTTCCAAAAGAGCTTCTAACTATTACTGTCTTTTATATTTTTTTCTACTAACCTTATTGAACCCCAACAGTGAATATATCAGGACACAGGATGAGGTGATGTGGCTCTTCAGCCTGGTTTCTGCCAACATATACCTAAAGAAGCATCTAGGAGATATGACTTTTTTTTTCTGCCTGAGTCCTGCATATGGTGATATTGGGCCATATCTCTGAGTCCATGACCTCGGTGATGTTACTCTCCTCTACTGTGTGGGCCTTTACAATGAGAAGATTGGGGGACACTGATGAGACCAGCACTTAAGTAATATGACTCTCATCTTGTAGCTGAACAATGCCCACAAATAGTACTTTTGCCATATTTCAGGTCCCAGCACCCTCATCATGTGACTCTCCTGCCTGTGCCAGAGGCATGGAAGGTATTTTGACATATCTTTGGCCCATTCTGTAGGTCTTTTGGCTCTCGTTACTATGCTGGGTTACTTCAATGTGGGGTTGTATTATATTGCTGACTCCAGCCCCCAGTAAATGGGGCCCTCTGTTTTAGGCCTTGCCTAGAGAGCACATTGTGATAAATTGGTTGGCATAGCACCTAAGTAATGCTAACATTCTGCTTAGCTTTTCCCACAAATGGGATAATGACATATACCTTGCTTCAGTACAAAGGCATGATAATGAAGCTTATATTGGGTTTCAGTCAATAGGAGATATTTTGTCTTTCACTACTAGGTTTAAATCAATAGGTAAAGTCTTTAATTGCATATTTTTACAAAGCTCACAGAAGTTTACAACATTAAATTGCATTATAGAAATTCATGCATGGTACAGAGAGTTTCATAACAGGACCCAGCAAAATGTTAAGATTGTGACTCTTCACTACACAGTCAGGTGAAAGTAAATATTGTTACCTTCTATATTTACAAAGCCCATTGTTGAGGTCCTGAATCTAACAAATGAATACAGCATAAAATTGGAATAATGACATTCATATATGAATCTTGTCACGGGTGGGATGGTGACTCATTTATGGATCCAGCTCATAGGCAAAGTAATGAGTCTCACCCCTGAACCCAGACTACAGAAGAGATATTGACTATTATACCTGGGTTTAGGTCAGTATGTATGATCATGAACCCTTACGAGCATGTAGTCCCAGAGTGATTTGGAACTCTCATGAATGCTGCCTAAATCCTTTGAATGTTTTAGAGGGTAATAAATAGCCCAGGAACTCATTACATTGTCACTCTCATATACAAACCCAGCTCACAGTTAATGATACCATCCTCAAAGATAAAGAGATTTGCCATATTAGTAGGCCTAGTACCCAGATTTTAAGACTTTTTGGCTTAAATTTCTTCACATGGGTATATTGTGACACCTTGGTGGATTAGATTCATTATAAACTGACTCTTCTACCTGGACCCTGCCAACAGAGTATATTATAATGTATCAATGGAGCTATAAACTAGGTGATTTGTCTCTCCTGCCTGTGCCCTGACCCCAGAGGATATTATAAAATATTGTATGACTTAACATCTAGATTATAAGACTCTTCATTCCTGCCTGGGTTCTGCAACCCAAAGAAAATTTGACATACCACTGATTGCAAAATCTATGGTATGTAACTGGATATTCTACATTTTTGACAAGAAAGGGTATTATTACATATTTTAGAACCCAGGCACCTAAGTGGAGTGACTCCCTATCAGTATTAACCAACCATACCTAGCATTTCTACATATTTGCACCCACACCTTCTTTAAAGTCATATTATTTATATGCTCTGGATCTATCATCCACAACCTTAATAACGAACAAGACATTCGGAAGATAAGAGGGTTATTTAAAATAATACCCCTTACCCTCCTCCTCCTTCTTCTTCCTTCTCCTCCGCTGCTGCCGCTGCTGCTTCTGCTTCTTCTCTTCTCCTCCTCTCATTCTTCTTCTTCTTCTCCTCCTCCTCCTCCTCCTCCTCCTCCTCCTTCTTCTTCTTCTTCTCCTTCTCCTTCTCCTCCTCCTCCTCCTCCTCCTCCTCCTCCTCCTCCTCCTCCTCCTCCTCCCTCCTCCTCCTCCTCCTCCTTCTTCTTCTTCTTCTTCTTCTTCTTCTTCTTCTTCTTCTTCTTTCTTCTTCTTCTTCTTTCTTCTTCTTCTTCTTCTTCTTCTTCTTCTTCTTCTTCTCCTTCTTCTTCTTCTTTCTTGCACTGTCATCTGGGCTGTAGTGCAGTGGTGCCACCTTCATGTGCTGCAACTTCCGACTTATGGGTTCAAACGATTTTTCTTCCACAATATCTTTAGTAGCTGGGATTACAGGCACTAGCCACCATTGCCAGATTTTTTTTTGTGTGTGTGTGTGTGTGTTTGTTTTTTTGTGTTTTTTTTGTATTTTCAGTAGAGAGGCAGGATCACTATTCTGGCTAAGCTTATTTCAAACTCCTGACTTCATAATATGCTACCATCAGCCTCCCAAAATGCTGGGATTACAGGCATGAGCTGCCACATTCTGTGGATTCTTCTCTGTTTATTCTACCCTGTCTACAGTGGGCTTCTTGACATACAATTTAAGGCTGTCGCCAGATGATATAACTCTTCTGACTAGGCCCATCCTACAAATAGGATTATCCTGTATCACTGGCTCAAAACCCTGCTGATGTGACTATTCTGCATTGTCATTGCTTACAGTTGAACTTGTGAAATATATCTGAGTTAAGAACACATGTGTGACAATACCAGACCTAGACCCAGTCAACAGAGATATTTTTACTCTATAGCCAGTTTCATGGTCATGGATAAAGTCCTGAGTTTTTCACTTGTATCAAATTCACAAAGTATTACAACATTGAGATGTATCATATAAAAACTGAAAGGTACAAAGAATGTCATAACAGAGAACGGCAACTAGGTGTGAATGCAACCCTTGTATGCACATCTAGTTGACACATTTGTCATTCTAACACATGAAAATGTTCTAGGAATGAGGTACTAAATCTCACACATAAAAAGCATTTGAAGGTTGAAATAATTACTCTCATAGGTGAATCTCATTCACAGATAGTTTGATAACATTTGCAGTATGGTTGAGCACACCTGTGATGCTGTGACTGCCCTACTTGAACACAATCTTCACGTGGGATTGGGGCTCTTATATGTGGATGTTGGCCATTGTTTAGATTGTGACTCCTCTACTTTGACTCAATCCATAGAAAGGATTGGCTCACACACATGAAACCAGGATTTGAGACTTATTTCTGAACCTTACTGACAGTGTGATTGTGAGAGGTAACTTTGCCAAGCACATAAATAATTTCACCATCATTTCTAGGCCAGACCACAAAGAAATTGAGCCATATGTGGAAAAAGTACTTAAGCATTACAGAACACCTGCCTTGGCTCTACCTTCAAAAAGCAAATTTATATATATATATAAAAATATGTATTTTATATATATAATATACACACATATACACACACATATATCACTTGCACCGTCACCCAGGTGGTGTGAATTATCTGCCCAAACCTACCTACAAAGAAAATTGTGTCTTATATCTAGGTTCACCACATAAGTGATGTAACTTTCTTCTATTGCTTATGCCCTGCACTTACAGTGCATCATGACATATAACTGGGTACTGCAGTACTGCACCCAGGTAATGTTTGCGTTCTGCCAACAGAAATCATTGTAACATATTCCTTGGCTCAGCACCTAAGTGATGTTTCTTCTCTTTTCCCTGAGAGCTGACAACAGGGAGACTGTGACATATTGTTGAGCCAAACACCAATATGAGTTCACTCTCTAGCCTTGGTACTGCAAATAAGGGCCACTGTGCCATATATCTAGGCCAACTGCCTTGGTGAAATGAATCTCTTCCCTTACCAAAGGCCTGCCTACAAAGAAAGTTTTGATACATCACTGAAACCAGCATACAGGTGATGACTCTTTCAATAGGGTCCTGCCCACTAGTTGGATTTTGGCATCTCCGTGGACCCACACTTAGGAAGGTAATTTCACTTTCTTGCCTTCTCTTGACCAAAGGTGGTATTCTGCCATATACCTGAGATCATAACAAAAGCCTAAGAACAACTCATATGTCTGGAACCAGGACATGTGCAGGATGGTGACCACTCATGAGTGTAATTGTGACATATACCTTTGAGCAAGGTGTTTAATAATTTAATTTAATAATTCTGACAAAGTATAGCACACAAATGAGATTTTGACAAATACCTGAGACAAACACCTTGGTGATTTGACTGTGATATCTTAACAATATTCTCAGGGGTATTGTAACATATTTCTGGACCCATAATCTAGGTTACATGACTCTCCTCTTCTGCCTGTATCCTGCGATAATTTTAGCATTTCTCAACACTTCATCCAAATGATATGACTCACTTTCCTGGGCCCTGTCAACAGGAGGCACTGTGACATATTTTGGGGTGCATAATTTAGGTGATATGACTCTCCTCTCTTGCTTGGACACTCACTGCCCAAATAACATTCTGATGCAAAGCTAGTCCTGGCACACAAGTTATATGATATTTCTGACAGGACCCTACATGCAAAGAAAATATTGAAATACTCCTAACCCAACATTTAAGTGATGGTGCTGTTCTGCCTGTTTCATAACCACAGAGTGAATTGTATCATATACCTAGGCACAGCTCACATGATATTGACTCTCATATGTGAAGTCAGCCAATATTTTTTTTCTTGTAATGAGGTTTAGGGATATTTGTGATATCCTGGATCACCTTCCTGTACAAAGGTCACAAAAGATTATAACACTCAGATATATTTTATAAAGTCTTTGGGTTTTACAGACAAAGTCAAAGCCAGGCTCAACATACAGCTGAAATTGCATCTTGTTTGCACACTCAGGTGACAGTAAGGACTGTCATCATCCCAATGTGGCTGAAGACAAGTGTCACAAAGGAAAACAGGACAGGTGTGGTATTATAAATATCATCTGTGGAATTTTCTGAACAGTGTAATTGTGATTTAAATCTTTGCCAATCTCCTGTGTAATTTGACTCTCCATATTTGTTCCAGGCCATATATAGGATTGCAAAATATACCTAAGCCAATCTTAAGGTAATCTGACTGTCCTGCCTTGGCCCTTCTCTTAGTGAAGACTGTGACATGTGATTGGATCTAGTAATCTAGTACACAGGTGATACTATATTCTTGCCTGCACCATGCACACCAAAATTATTGTCATATATTTCTGTGTGTACTTCGTAGGTAGTGTAAATCTCCTCTCTGGAATGGGCCCTGCACAAAGAAAGAATAGTGACATATTTCCAGGCAAGATATACAGGTTAGGGTACTCTTTTGCCAGAGCCATGGCCAAAAAAGGGCATTGTGACTTTTCTCTTGGCCTGTAACTTACATTATGTGGCTCTCCTGCTTGGCCCCTGCCAACCTTCAGTGACATATTTCTAGGCCAGGCACACAGGTGATGGTACTCTTTTGCCAGGGCTATGCTTTATAGTCACACTGTGACTTTTTTTAGGCCTATTATCTAGGTGAAGAGACTCCCTCCTTGGGTCCTACCCACATGGAGCATTGTGCCATTAACAGAAGACCTACACCTAGGTAATGTAACTCTCTTTGCTGGGTGCTTTCCTAAAACAGCCTTGTGATGTATTTCAGGACCCAACACTCAAGTGATGTGTCTCATCTGCGTGGTTTCTGCCTGAAAGTTACATTGTGACATATTCCTAGGGAAGCACCTAAGTGATATAACTCTCTTCATCTGCCTGAGCATTGCCTACTTGGGATATTGGGACATGTATCTGAGCCCATGACCTAAGTGATGTGACTCTCTTTTTCTGCCTAGGTCTTCACAATAGAAGCATTTTGGCACATTGCAGAGTCCAGCACTCAGGATATGTGACATTCCTCTCTTTCCTGTACCATGCCCACAAATAAGGAATTTTGACTTATTTCTTGGCTTAGCAACCTGATTATGTTACTCTTCTGCCTGAGTTTAGCCTGAAGAGGAAATTATGGCATATTGCATATTGCTGTGCACGGGACCCTTATGATGTGACTCTCTTGTCATTACTGAAGCTACTGAAGGTATTTTGACATATCTTGGGTCCATTATACGGTGTTTTTTTCTCTCACAATTTGGTTTTTCCATATGTGGGATGGTGTCATATTGCTTGGTCCAGCACCTTGTTAAGATGACTCATCTTCCTATACCCTGCCTGGAGAAGACATTGTAACATATTGCCTGGAACAGCAATCAAATGATGTCACCCTCCTGCCTAGTTTTTTGTCCACACATTGGATTATAACATATACCGTGCTTAAGTTAACAGAGATAATAATCAAACTTATATTGGTAATCAGCCAACAGGAGATATTTTGTCTCTCATGTTAGGCTTATGTTAATAGGTAAGGTCCTGGGTTACATGTTTGTACAAAACTTACTTATTTTGTTTAAAATCTTCGGTGATAGAAAGTTTCATAACAAGGCCCAGTAAAAGGTTCAGATTGGAACTATCAGTTACAAACCCAGGTAAAGTTCAAAGTTGTCACCATCCCACATTTACAATGCCCACTGTTGAGGTTCTGTGTCTAACAAGGGAATATAGCACTAAGTTGGAGTTGTGAAATTTATATGGGAATCTGGCCACAGATGGAATGCTGACACATTTATGGACCCAGCCCACAGGAAAAATGGTCTTCTCCCTTAACCCTGCCTATAGGAGAGATGTTGACTGTCAAACCAGGGTTTATGGCACTATGTAAGATTGTGAGTCCTTAGTAGTATGTAGGCCTCAGAGAGGTTTGCAACTCTGCTGCAGGTTTTAAAAAGCTCTTGGTTGTTGTAGAGACTTTCATACTTTGGCCCAGCACATATGAGATTGTGAGTCTAATATACATGCTCAGTTACAAGGTAAAGGTGTCACCCTCAAAGACAATGAGATTGTGTCATATTACTGTGTCTCGTACTCAGGTCTTGAGAGTTTTTGGCTCAAATTCCTTTCCATGGTTGCACAGTTACCCATCGCTGGGTTAGAATCATAATAATGTGACTCTCCTGCCTGGGTGCTATCAACCAGATATATTATCAATATTCTTGTCTGTCTTATTTCAGAAAGCCAGTCTTGAAGCTATGAGATTCTTTCTGTTGCTTGGCCTATTCTGCTGTTAATACTTGTGATTATATTGGAAAGTTTTTGCGTTTTTTTTTCAGCTCTATCCTATTGGCCACATTTTTCTCCAGACTGGCTCTTTTGTTGTTGTTGTTGTTTGTTTGTTTGTTTTTGCCAGTTTCTTCATTTTTTTTCCCTTTCTGGCACTGAACTTACTTTTGTCATTCAGTGAAGTTTATTTCTGTCCATATTCTAAATTATACTTCTGTCATCTTAGAGCTTGCTGGAAATGTAATTTGGTCACAGAGAGGAAAGAAGTCTCTCTGGCTTTTTGTGTTTTCAAAATTTTTGCACTGATTTTGCCACATGTTTATGGGCATATGTTTGTGGTTGTTGATCTTTGAATGGGATTTTTTAAAATTCTATTTGATGGTCTTGTGTATTTGATTGTGGTATAAGGTGTTTGCAGCCAACAGGCTTAGTTCCTGCTAGATTCGTTTTTTGGGGGGTCTTGGTTTGGAGGGCAATGCTCACCTCACAACTCAGAGGTTGCATAGTCTGGATGACTTGCATTGAGCCCCAACTCTTTTCCCTGGCCCCCTGATATTTGAAGTTTCCCACTCTGTGGGACTAAGGTTACACAGCTGCCGCAGAGTACAAGTGAATATAAGGTTTCTCCCTGTCTTTGGGCATTCAACTCTGTGGTAGGAACAAAGCAGCTGGGAGGAGAGTGCTGCTGGAAATGTGGTGCTATTGTACTAAATGTAGGGTTTGCTTATGGCAGGATGCTGACCAGAGAAGTTTTTGATGCCTCCTTTGTGACCCTCAAGAAAGAGTGTTCAGAGTGTATTAGCATACCTTTTTCTCTGAACAATGTAAGCACAAAGGCAGGGGTGTGGCTTTCTGGCTCTTTGCCCAGCAAAGCTTCATCTGCAATGGCAGTTGCTGGGAGTTTCAGGGAAATACTGCATTCCCAATTGCTGGTGGGGCAAGCAAAGACAAACCCTCCTTTGCAGACATGTGCCAACAAAGTAATATCTGGAGCCATCATGGTGTCAGGGGAAGCTGCAATATGGGGAAGAGACATATGGGCTGATTCAGTCATAGGGGCTACCTTGCTGAGCTCTACAGGTGTCAGGCATGGCCCACCAGTGCAGGTGGAGTACCTGAGACTGCCCTGTATGTATCAGTAGCCAGACTGGGTCCCTGATGAGGTGAGCAGACCAAGGAGTGCTCAGTTGGAGTTGCTTTTCCTGATTTACCTGATCATCCTGCAGAAATTAGGTCCAACAGTTCTGCTAGGGCTAAAGTATCTAATGGAACAAAGTTGAGCCTAGAGAAATGACCACCATTGGCCACACTTTACTACAGATGCTCTTGTGCCTAACCATCTGAGCTTGCTTACTGCCACACCATTTTGCTTGTCTTCCAGGGGCTGAATCTCAGAGAGATGTAGGTCAGCAATCCCTCAGTGCAGTCAACACAGGATGGAGGATCTGTGCTTGTGGTCAAATTAGGGGTTCACTGTCTGGTGAGGAGTATTGGTTAGTTTGTGGAAGGTGGAGGATAAGCTGGTCTTTTCTCTTTGGGTGAGCTGCAGCTTGTTTGAGGTGTAAATAAGGCACTTACTTAGGGTTTTGGATTTTTTATTAATCTGCCGGTAGAAAGGACAGATCTCCTGCAGATGTAGTGGCAGAAATATTTTCAGTTGCCCCTGCAGACTCTGTCTAGGGAGTTGTTAAGTTGATTATGGCTCAATAGCTCTGGCAATGATTGGCTAGTTCCCCAGTCCTGGAGAATATGCCCAGTGAGAATATATGAGAACAGGCACTCACGTAAGTTTCTCGGCACTTGTCTGAATGGATGGTGCCATATGTTGGGTGTTCACTGAAATTTCTATTCACCTTAGATTTTCCAGTACCTAACGTTATCACCAGTGAATGCTGCAAAACAGCAACAATGGTGGCATGACTTGTTCTGTGGGAGCTCCATCACAGAGAGGTATAGACCTGTTTTTAGCCCAAAGGCACCTGTCAGAGGTATCTAGAAACCCTTTTTGAAAGGTCTTACCCTTTGAGGAGAACATATAAGGGGAACTACTTAAGAAAGTAGTTCAACCTCATTTTTGTAGGACAGCTCTGCAGTGCAGAGGTATCACTTCCAGTCCCAGTCTATTTGGATTATCCAAAGGCAGAAGGCTGAAATAGCTAAGTCACACAAACAGCAAAAATGACAGCTCAGTCTTTGCTCTAAAAACTATATTCCAAAGAGGTTTCAAAATTCCATTAACCAAAGAGCACTGGTAATGGTAGCTGGACACCCTCGTTGGGAATTCTTTCCAGTGAGGAGGAATGATATTGGAGCTCTGCTTTATCAGGCAGTCTGGCCATGTCTTTTTAGAGCACCTGTAGGGTGCTAGGAGATTCTTCCTGCCCCCAGTGAGCTTGGGCTCTTCAAAACTTGAAGGCTGGAATGGCTACGTTGCCCAAGCAGCAAAGATTGTGGCCCATTCTCTTTCTGGTAACTCCATCCCCAGAAGGTGCAACCAATGGTTGACAGGAATTTTAAGCCAGTACGTCTTACCCTGTGAGGCACTGTGGAAGTGAGTCCTAGAGACCATCACTGCTCAGCCCCCTGGATTCTGCCTAGTTTCTATAGGTATGGAGAGGGGTGTGACTTCCTGTTTTGCTAGAGTTGCAGATGCTTTTTCTGGGAAGCCTGGAAAACCAGAGTATCTAAAGCCCTTGAATGTCTGCACAGGCCTGAGTGACTGCTCTGCTGAGACACCATGTAGCTCTGTGTGTTAAACTGAAGGCCTTAATGAAGTGGATTCATGAAGATACCTCCTTACCTGACGATTGCAAAGATTTGTGAAAGAATTATGGGTTCCCAGGGTCACACATGCACTCACTGCTTTACTGGATGTGGAGATTTGCCTGACTCCATGTTGTTCAAGAATGGCACATTTTCTTGCCTTGCTTTACTCCATTCTTCACAAGTTAAATTGTTTCTTTAACTAGTCTCAATGCGGGAACCTGGATGTTTCAGCTGAAGTTGTTCTATTTATGCATTCCTCTCTATGAGAGCTACACAGTCTAGCTGCTTCTAGTCAGCAATCTTGATCATCTTTTTCTAAAAGATCAATAATTTTTTATATTGAAATAATCTGATTTTTTTCTAAAGCAAATATTGATGTAATTTAACTCTTACATTTGATGATGGGTCTTCATTTCTAAAATTTATGTGAAATAATATGATCAATGGTTGCTGCTCCAGAGTTAAGAAAGGTTCTTCTATATCAGATGAACAGATTTATATGCTTTCCCATGGAAGATTTAAAAAACTGGTATCTAAGATACATGAAAAAAATTATAAATGGAAAGACCACTTGTGGTTGGTTTACAGCAGTATCATAAGTGACAGGATATTAGAAGTGTGGTAAGTGATCAGGTTAATATTCAGCATAGTAAGAGAAATTATGTGAATTTTAGAAGGAATTAGATTTACCATTTGCAACTTAAGCTAAATAAAATACAGTGAATTTCAAAATGCCTTTTTAATGACAATGGGTAGACTTAATTTGTTTTCTTTTTTTTTTTATTATTATTATACTTTAAGTTCTAGGCTACATGTGCATAACGTGCGGGTTTGTTACATATGTATACTTGTGCCATGTTGCTGTGCTGCACCCATCAACTCGTCAGCACCCATCAACTCGTCATTTACATCAGGTATAACTCCCAATGCAATCCCTCCCCCCTCCCCCCTCCCCATGATAGGCCCCAGTGTGTGATGTTCCCCTTCCTGAGTCCAAGTGATCTCATTGTTCAGTTCCCACCTATGAGTGAGAACATGCAGTGTTTAGTTTTCTGTTCTTGTGATAGTTTGCTAAGAATGATGGTTTCCAGCTGCATCCATGTCCCTACAAAGGACACAAACTCATCCTTTTTTATGGCTGCATAGGATTCCATGGTGTATATGTGCCACATTTTCTTAATCCAATCTGTCACTGATGGACATTTGGGTTGATTCCAAGTCTTTGCTATTGTGAATAGTGCCGCAATAAACATATGTGTGCATGTGTCTTTATAGCAGCATGATTTATAATCCTTTGGGTATATACCCAGTAATGGGATGGCTGGGTCATATGGTACATCTAGTTCTAGATCCTTGAGGAATCGCCATACTGTTTTCCATAATGGTTGAACTAGTTTACAATCCCACCAACAGTGTAAAAGTGTTCCTATTTCTCCACCTCCTCTCCAGCATCTGTTGTTTCATAAGCCAAAATTTTTGTTATTGTGTTAGGCTATTTTACATTAAATATTTTCCTTGCTGCTGATGTTAACTTATCCCATCTTACCCAAACTTGTAGGTAACAGATGGTAACAGTAGGTGATTACAATGGTTCTAATAAAGACTACGTGAGTATAATGGAACTATATATTTCTGAATTCTGAACAACAGTTTACAAAATTTTATTATGTTTTTGTTGTTGAATATTGACTTCTCTGGTTTGCTTAACCCATACAAACCTTTCGTTTTTATTTACATGGATTTAAAAATACATATCTATTACCTAATAAATGTTAGGTGTGACAAATTTATGAAGAATAATCAAATTTGTTTATGGTTCTGTATTTACTTTCAGAGGGAAAGAAAATCATTAGAATAAAACAGATAATTTTACAAGTGTTGATCATTTAGCAGCAAACCAGAAACTTTAAAGATTTTGAAAGCAAATCTGTTTTCTCTGCTTTGCATTAAATTCATTTATCTAAAATGTTACTGCTCCTGGCTTAGAATCATATTGTGCAAATTCATTTTTTTTTGTTTTTGTTTTTCTTCTGGCCTGCTGCTCACTGTAGACAATATATAATTTTCATATAATTTTATAAAACATTCTTTGTATAATCCCATCAGAGATTATAAAAGTGACTTGGATAAAATTTAATGTTGTTCACAATTTTATTCTCATGTAATTTCACAGTGCATGTATTATTATATGTTATTTAGTACATTTTATATTTTATTTCAATTAGAGATATTGTTTAATCTAATTTTCATTTAGTTATTGTTCATTTTACTTTATAAAATTGACATAATTAAATTTATTAATTTTATTATGTCAATTTATTCAAGTAAACAGTTGAAAGTTTAATAAGTTATGATGGCTCTTTGGCATATACATTAAGTAAACAAAGACAACACTAGCTATCTAATAAAAACTACCTAATTAGAAATAAATATTATTTTTGAAATTAGCTTGTGGTCTCAGGTGAAAAATTAAAAATATCTGTAGTAAAGAAATGACATTATTTCTTCATATTAAGAGAAGATATTGTAACTATGCTGTATAATCGACACTCACAATGGAAACAAGATGAAGAGATAGGCATTTCAGCAAAACTAAATGAAAACCTTATAAAATCTTCAGCCATGCAGCCATGTTTCTTGATTTAAACATCTCCTGGAGGAGGTAGAGGGTAAATCTATGCAGTCAAACCTGGAATTGCTGAGACATGTTAAAATATGCACCATCAGTATTGAAACCTAAAATGCCCTGAACTGTTTTCATTTAGATTAACAAAATATGGTTTTAGTCCTACTTCTCTATGTCCTGGCTGAGGCAGAATTATCAAGCCATTTTAAGTAGATTTGATTCTAAGTTTTGTTGTTGTTGTTGTTGTTGTTTTTGAGATGGAGTCACCCAGGCTGGAGTGTAGTGGTACGATTTTGGCTCACTGCAACCTCTGCCTCCTGTGTTCAATCAATTCTCCTGCATCAGCATCCAAAGTAGTTGAGACTACTTGTGCCCGCCACCACCCCTGGTTATTTTTTTTATATTTTTAGTAGAGGCAGGGTTTCACCATGTTAGCTGGAATGGTCTTGATCTCCTGAACTCATGATTTTGCCACAACAGCTTTCCAAAGTGCTCAGATTACTCGCTTGAGCCATTGTGCTTGGCCTTGATTATAGATCTGGACACAGACCATCCTCAACTTATTGTCTCTGAGGATAGAAAATTTTGTGATATGAAAGAACAAAACCAAACATTTCTTATAACAAAAGAAGATTTTATTTCTGCCCTGCAGTCCTGGGCTCATCATCTAGGTTATGTGAATCACCTCTTCTGCCTGAACTGTGCTTCAAGTGAAGAGTGCAGGCCTTCTAAACACTGCATCCAAATGACAGGACTCTCTTGCCTTGGCCCTTTCCACAGGTGGAATTGTGACTTATCTTTTGGCTGATCATTTAGGTGATATGAATTTTCTTTCCTGCCTTGCTCCACAAGGGGCATTATGCCATAAAGCTGGACCTAGCACCCAAGTATTACAATGTTTCTGTTAGAGCCATGCCTTCAAAGAGAATATTGTACCATTTCTGGTTTAGGATTTAGGTGATGTGGTTGCCTGTCTGTCTTTACAGCCACAGAGTGCATGGTAACGTATACCTAGGCACAACTAACAGGCATGATAATGACTCTTATATGTGGACTCAGACAATAGGAGAGATTTTAACTCTTGTAGCTGGGTTTAGGCAAATGAGTGATGTTAGGTATCTCCTTCTGGTTAAAAACTCACAGAAAACTCACATATTTTTATAATACCATTGGGTTGTACAGAGATTGTCATAGCAGGACCTAGAACACAGAGAAAATTGTGAGCCTCTCATGCACACCCAGCTGACATGGACTTTCACCATCATAGGTAGATGACGGCAACTGTCTTAAATGAATCAAGGTTCATTTAAGGTTTTCTTATTGAAAATCAAATCTTTAGAATTTTATTTCATCATGACTCATGCACATGTGTATTTTCACTCTAGACTGCTTCCAGCCTACATGTGGAATTTTGATATCTACCTGGTCCACCTTGAAGTGATAAGATTATTCTGCCTGGACTCTGTTCTCGATAAGAATTGTGACATCAGTGGATCAACTACCCAGGTGCCATTATATTCTTTTTGCACCATGCTCACAGACATGACTGTGACATATTACTGTGTCCGTCACTTAAAAGACATAACTCTCATCTCTGAAACAGGTCCTGCACACAGGGCAGGATAGTGACATAGTCATAGGCTAGGCAAACAGTTCTAACACTATTTTGCCAGGGCTGTGACCAAAAGTGGACATTTTGATATATCACAGGGACTATCATGTGGGTTATACAGCCCTTTTCCTTAGGATCTGCCCACTTGAATTATGACATATTGCTAGCCCAGGCACAAAGGAGATGGTACACTTTTGCAGGGCATGCTTTAAGACAGGCTTTGTGACACATATCTGGGCCTATTACCTAGGTGATGTGACTCATTACTTGGCCCTGCCAACATCAATCATTGTGACATAAGGGTGGAACCTGCACCTACGTGATGTAACTCTCCTGCCTCGGTCCTTTACTAAGGGGGAATTGTGAATTATCTCAGGACCAAGGACCAGTTGATGTAGCTCTTCTGCCTGGTTTCTGTCCACATTTTTAATTGTAAAATATAACTCGGGAGGCACCTAAGTGGTATGACCCTTGTTTTTCTGCCTGCTCCCTGCCTACTTGGGATGCTGAGATTTATCTCTGAGCCCATGACCTAAGTGAAGTGATTCTCTTCTTCTGTTTAGTCTTTACAAAGGGGGATTTGAGACATTGCTGAGCCCAAGACTCAGGTTATTTGATTCTTCTTGTTTTCTTGAACTATGCCCCAAAATAGAATTTTGACCTATTGCAATGTTCAGCATGCAGATAATATTACTCTTTGGCTGGGTTCCTGCATATAGAGAGAATTATGGCATATTGCCCTGCCAAACACCCTGATAATATGACTGCCATGCCTGTGTCAGAGCCACAGGAGGTATTTTGCCATATCTTTCCATTATGTAGGTGTTTTGGCTCTCATAACAAGACTGAGTTTTTTTTCCCCACATGTGGGATGGTGTCATATTCCTGAGTCCAACATCCAGTACTGTGACTCTAATTCCTAAACCCGGCCTAGAGAGGACATCAAGGCATTTTGCTTGGCACAGCACCTCAGTGATGTTACCTTTCTGCCTAGGTTTTTTGCCCACTGGGAAAATGGGACTATGGAACTATGATATGTACCTTACTTCAGTTCACTGGAATAATGATCAAACTTATGCTAGGATTCAGCCAATAGAAAATATTTGGCCTTTAATCCTTTGACTTAGGGCAATAGGTAAGGTCCTGAATTGCATATTTGTACCAACTTTACAGAACTTTATAACACTAACTAATAATGTACAAATTCCTTGTGTGGTACAAAGTTTTATAACATGCACCAGTAAAAAGTTCATATTGGAGCTCTTGATCACACATCCAGGTGAAAGCAAATTTTGTTTCCATCTCACATGTCCAAATGCCACTGTTAAGGTCCTGAGTCTAATGTGTGAAGACAGTATACAGTTGGAAATGTGACCCTCACATGTGGGTCTGGCCACAGGTGGGATGATGACTCATTTCTGGATCCAGCTCACAGGCATAATAATGGGTCTCATCCCTAAAACCAACCTGTAGAACAGATATTGACTATTACACTTGGGTTTTTTTCCACCATGTAAGATCATGAATCTATACAAGCATGTAAGCCTCAGAGTGGTTCGCAACTCTCATACATGCTGTGTGAAGTCTTCAAAGTTACCAGAGTGTCATATAATGACCCAATATATACAAGAGTTTGTGACTCTCATATACACACCTAGCTCACCGTTAATGATGTTACCCTGAAAGACAAAAAGTTTGGCATATTGCTAGATCAAGTGGACTGATGTTGAACCTTTTTGGCTTAAATTCCTTTCCATGGGTGCATTGTCACATATCACTGGATAAGAATCATTACAATGTGACTCCTCTGCCTGGGCCCTGCCAACAGATGATATTTTCATATATCTCTGGGCATATAAGCTAGGTGATTTTTCTCTCCTGCTTGTGCAAGAGAAGACATTGTGAAACATTGCTTGAGTTAACATCTTGATGATGTGACTCTCCTCTCCTGCCTGGGTCCTGTTCAACAAAGAAATTGTGACATACCACTGATTGTAAAACCTAGGTGATGTGTCTATTTTTCATACTCTAGACTCTGACAAGGTACGGGATATTACATATGGGAGAGCCCAGCACCTAGGTAAAGTGACTCTTCTCTTTTTCTACTATCCTATCTAGAATGGGTTTGGTGACACACTATTTGAGTCTGCACGCAGGTGATCTAACTCTTCTGACTAGACCCAACCCAAAAATAAAATAATATGGTATCACTGGCTCAGGGCCCAAGTGATATGACTCTTCTGACGTGTCACTACTCAAAGGTGAAATTGTGACATATACGTGGGTTAAGCTCACATATGCAATAATAACTCTCATACCTGGACCCAGCCAGTAGAGATATTTTTAATCTCATAGCCAGTCTTATGACCATGGATAAAGTCCTGGATTTTTCAACTATATAAAATATACTAAGGATTATAGCATCCAGGTATATCATATAAAGCCTTAATGGTACAAAGAGTGTCATAACAGAGACCAGCAATGAGGTAAAACGGTGACTCTTATGCACACCTAGGTGACATGATTGTCATTCTCACATGTGAACAGAGCCTAGGAATGAGGTACTAAATCTCACACACAAAAGCACTCAAAGTTTGACATAATTACTCTCATACGTGGATCTTATTTACAGGTGGCTTGGTGATGTTTGAACCATGATTCAGCATATCTGGGAAGCTATGACTCCCCTACTGGAAAACAATCTTCAAGTGAGATTGGGGGTCCTATACATGGATCTTGCCCATTGTTGAGATTGTGACTCCTCTACTTTGACCCAAATCATAGAAAGGGTTGACTCACAAATACAAAACCAGGACTTGTGTGGGATGTGAAACTTATTTATGAGACTTTGATTAGAACAGGTAACTTTGGCCAGCACAAGAATAATGTGATACTCTTTTCTCAGCCCAGACCACAGATGAAATTCTGCCATATGTGGAAAAAGCACCTAAGCAATATATGACATGTTTCTTGGCTCTGCCTCCAAGGGACACTTTTATATATCACTGAGACCATCACCCAGATGATGTGAATTATGTGCCTGAAACCTGCCTACAAAAAGAATGGTGTCTTATATCAAAGTACATCATGTAAGTGATGTAATACCCTTCTACTGCCTAAGCCATGTGCTTACAGTGCATTGTGACACATGACTGGGTAGGGCACCCATTTGATGTGAGTCTACTTTTTGGAATCTGCCAACAGGAAGCATTGTAAGATATCACTTGGCACAGATTGTAGGTTATGTTTCTTCACTTTTGCCTTGGCCCTGACCACAGGGATATTGTGGCATACTGCTAGGCCCCACACCAATGTGAGGTCACTCGTCAGCCTTGGTATTACACATAAAGGTCATTGTGACATATATCCAGACCAATTGCCTGAATGATGTGAGTCTCCTCTCCTGCCAAAGTCCTGCCCACAGAGGGAGTCTTGATATATCACTGAAATTAGCATCCAGTTGATGTGATCCAACTACCAGGGCAATGACCACAAGGGTTATTGTTCCATCTCACTAGACGAAGACCCACATAGATCATGTGACTTTCTTGCCTTTTCACTGGCCACAGGTGATATTGTGCCATATAACTGAGCTCATAAGAAAAACATAATAACTAGCCGGGCTTGGTGGCACATGCCTATAATCCCAGCTAATCGGGAGGCTGAGGCAGGAGAATTGCTTGAACCCAGGAGGTGGAGGTTGCAGTAAGCCGAGATCGCGCCACTACACTCCAGCCTGGGTGACACAGCGAGACTCTGTCTCCAAAAAAAAAAAAAAAAGGAAAAACATAACAACAACTCATATGCATGGATCCAGGATATGTGCAGAACGGTGACTCTTATTCTTAAACCTTTCCTCAAGTGTAATTGAGACATATAGTGCATCTCCTGGGTGACTTAAAAATTGTAACTAGGTATAGCCCTTGAATGAGATGTTCCTAGATACCTGAGCCAATCACCTTGGTTCTTTGACATAGCTATCTTAACAATGTGTTCAGGGAAGTTACAACATATTTCTGTATATCTAAGTTACATGACTCTCCTCCCCTGCCTGTACTCAGCTTCCTTTGGTAATTGCATCACTTCTAAACACTGCGACTATATAAATATGAGCCTTTGCCTTGACCCTGTCAACAGGAGGCATTGTGACATATTTTTAGGCCCACCATTTATGTGGTATGACTCTCCTCTCTTGCCTGGATGCTGCCCACAGGCACATTGTGCCACAGAGCTGGACCTAGCACACAAGTTATGTGATATTTCTGATGGGACCCTGCCTACAAAGAGAATGTGGGAATATTTCCAGCCCAGCCTTTAGGTGAGTGTCTGTTCTGCCCTCTTTATAACCAAAGAGGGAAATGTATTTTATATGTAGGCACAGCTCACAGGCATGATAATGATGCTCATATGCAGACTCAGCCAATAGAGAGTACTTTGACTCATATAACTAGGTTTAGGGACAGGCCTGATATTCTGGATTACCTTCTTGTATAAAGATCACAAAAGATTGCAACATTCACACGTATTTAACAAAGTCTTTTGGTTATACAAACAGAATCAAACTAGAGCTCAGCATACAGGTGAGATTGTGAGTCTTGTATGCACACCCAGCTGACAGTAAGGACTGTCATAATCTCACATGGATGAAGCCAACTGTAACACATGAAAACAGGACATGCATGGTATTGTAAATATCATCTATGGAATTTTCTGAACAGTGTGATTGTGATATAATTATTTGCCAAGCACATGTGTAATCTGACTCTATAGACTTGTTCCAGCCCATATATGGGATTGTGATATCTACATAGGCCAACCTCAAAGTGATGTGACTCTCCTGACTGTGCTCTTCTGTCAATAAGCACTGTGATATATCACTTCATTTAGAACCCAGGTGATGTTATATTTTTGCCGGTACCATGCCCACCAAAATTATTGTCATGTATATCTGTGTTCACATCACAGGTGATGTGACTAACTTCACTGGAATTGTCCCGCACAGTGGAAGGATAGTGACATATTGCAATGCCAGGAACACAGGTGAGGGTACTATTTTGCCAGAGCCATGTCCAAGGTAGTACAGTGTCACATATCTCTGAACCAGTCACCTAGGTTATGTGGCTCTCTTGCTTGAGCTCTGCCAACCTGCAGAATGACATATTTCTTGGCCAGGCACACAGGTGATGATACTCTTTTGCCAGGGCTCTGCTTCATAGATGACCTTGTGACATACCTCTGGGTCTATCATCTAGGTGAATTGACTCCCTGCTTGGGCTCTATCTACGTGAAACATTGTGGCATAAGAAGAGAACCTGCACCTAGGTGATGTAACACTCTTGCCTGGGTGCTATGTTAAGAGAACCTTGTGACATATCTCAGGAACCAGCACCCAAGTGATGTGGTTCTTCTCCTTGGTTCCTGCCCACATGTTTCATTGTGACATATTTCTAGGGAAGTACCTAGGTGATATGACTCTCCTTGTCTGCCTGAGCCCTGCCTACTGAGAATGTTGGAATATATCGCCGAGCCCATGACCGGAGTGATATGACTCTCCTCTTCTGCCTGGGTCTTTAAAATGGTGGGATTGTGAGATATTGCTGAGCCCAGCATTTAGGTCATGTGACTCTACTGTTTTTTTCTGAACCATTCCCACAATGGAAAATACTGACCTATTGCATCCAGATGATGTTACTCTTCCGCCAGAGTACTGAATAAAGAGGGAATTATTGCATACTGTTGGGCACAGCACCCTGATAATGCTACTGTCCTGCCTTTGCCAGAGCCACAGAAAGTATTTTGATGTATCTTCAGCCCAATTGGTAGGTGTTTTGGCATTCACCCTTTGGCTATTTTTTTTTTCCATACTGCTGGGTCCAGCACACAGTTAAGGAGACCCTCCTTTCTAGATTATGCATAAAGAGAACAATGTGGCCCATTGCTTGCCACAACATCTAAGTGATTTTACTCTTTTCACTATTTTTTTTTCTGCCCACAAATAGGATTATGACATATACCTTGCTTCTGTTCACAGGCATGATGGTCAAACTTATATTGAGATTCAGCCAATAGGAGACATTTGGCCTCTCATCATTGTATTTACAGTCATAGGTAAAATCCTGGGTTGCATATTTGTACAAAGCTCACAAAAGTTTACAACACTAACTCATATTGTAAAAACTCCTTGTGTGGTACAGAGAGTTTCACAACAAACTCAGCAAAAAGTTAAGATGATAACTCTCAATTACATACCCATGTGAAAGTAAAAGTTGTCACCGTCCCACATTTACAAAGTCCATATTGAGGTACTGAGTCTAACAAGTAAAAAGAGTACAAAGATAGAATCGTGATTCTCATATGTGAATCTGGCTACAGGTTCAGTTTTGACTAATTTTTGGACTCAGATAACCGGCATATAAATGGGTCTCATTTCTGAACTCAGCCTAATAAGAGATTTTGACTATCATACCTGGGTTTAAAGTAATATATAAGATTGTGAGTCCGTGTGATCCTGTGTGCCTCAGTGAACTTTGCAACGCAAATGTGTGCCATTTAAAGCCCTCAGATATAGTGTATGGTGTCGTATGATGGCCCAGCGCACATGTGACATTGTGACTCTCATATACAAACCAAGTTAACATGTAAAGTTGTCACCCTCAAAGATGAAGAGATTGTGTCTTATCACTGGGCCTAGTACCCCAAGTATTAAGTCTTTTGCTAAAATTGCTTCCCATGTGTGTATTGTGAAATGTTGTTGGGTCAGAATCATAATAATTTGACTCTTCTGTCTGGGCCCTGAAAACAAGTGATATTTTCACATTTCTCTGAGGCTATCAGTTAGGTGATTTGTCTATTTTGCCTGTGCTTTGTCCCTAAGGAACATTGTGACATCGCTGGACATAACATCTAATAAATGTGACTCTCCTTTCTGGCCTAGGTCTGGCCCACTAAAGAAATTGTGACATACCACTGAGTGAAACCCTAGGTATTGCAATTCTCTTCTTTATTCTGGAGTCTGCCAAAAGAGGGGATTATTACAGATTGCTGAGCCCAGCACCTAGGTGGTGTAACTCTCCTCTTTTTCTTCAATGCTGTATACAGTGGACATGGTGCCATATTACTTAAGACTGTACCCAGGTGATGTGACTCTTCTGACTTGGCCCTGGCTGTTAAGGAGATTATAATGTATCTAGAGCTCAACATCCAGGTGATGATGCTCTCCTGCCTTGCTTCTCGCCACATGTGAAACTGTGACATATACAGTTCACATGCACAAAAATAAATATCATACCTGGACCCAGAGAAGAGAGATATTTTGACTCTCATAGCCAATCTTCTGGCCATAAGTAAAGTAATTGGTTTCCTAATTGTATAAATTTCACAGAGGATTATGACACTCAGGCATATCATAAAACCTGAGTGGTACAAAGAATGTCATAACAGGGATCAGCAGTCAGGTGCTATTGTGACTCTTAGATGCACATCCAGCTGACCTGATTTTTATTCACTCACAACAACAGGGCTTAAAAAGAAGGTATAAATCTCACATGAAAGAGCAGTTGAAGGTGGAAATTGTTCCTCTCTTACGCGGGAGGTTTGGTGATGCATGTTTCAGCATAGTTGTGAGGCTGTGACTACCCTACCAGAACATAGCCTTCAAGTGGGATTGGGCATCATATCTATGGATGTTGCTCATTGTTGAGATTGTGTCTCTTCTGCTTTCACCCAACTAACAGGAGGTGTTGACTCACATACATGAAGCCAGGACTTGTGTGGTGCTGTGAAACTTATTTCTAAATATTTGCTAGTGTGTTATCAGAATATACAAATTAGCCTAAGTAAGACCGGCTCCTGAAATCTTTGACTCTCTCTTTAGGCCATGACCGGAGATAAAATCATGACATATATGGACTATCCATCTAAACAAAGGTGTCTGAGCATGCGTAAAAAGGACACTTTTACATAACATTGGGACTAACACCCAGTTGATTTCAATTCTTTGCCTGATCCCTGCCTATAGCAGGCATTGTGGCTTATATCTAGGTCCGTCATGTAACTAATATGCGGACCATACACCTAAGCAAAGCTTCCTGGGCCTGCCTACAAAGAACACTTTTACATATCACTGGGACCAACACCCAGATGATATGAATTCTTTGCCTTATCCTTGCCTATAAAAGGCATTGTGGCTTATATCCAGGTCCATCATGTAAGTGATGTGATTCTCCTCTACTGCCTTGGTCTGGCACTTATGGTGCATTGTGACACAGAACTTGCTATAGCACCCAGGTGATGATTCTCCATTTTGTGACATGGAAATGTCACAGGAAGCATAGTAACATATCACTTAGCTCAGATCCTAGGTGATTTTTCTTCTCTCTTGCCTTGCCTTGACCACAGGGGAGACTGCAACATATTGCTAACCTTAGCACACAAGTGAGGTTACTTTCATACTGTAGTACTGTACATAGTGGCCATTGTGACATATATCTAGACCAATTGCCTAAGTGAAATGAGTCTCTTCTCTTTCCGGCACCCAAGCACTGCCCAAGGGAGAGACTTGATTTATTACTAAAACTAGGATCCATGTGATGTGACTCTTCTTCCAGGGTCCTGCCCACAAAAAGGATTGTGACATCTCACTGGACCAGCACCCACTCAGATGATGTGACTTTCCTGCTTACTTTCTGCCCACAGGTGATATTGTGCCATATATCAGAGTCCAGGTAAGAGGAATAATCATGACTATCAAACCTAGAGCAATGTCATACGCAAGATGGTGCCTCCCATTCCTTCAACTTACCACCAGTGTTATTGTGATAATTAACTTTACCCAGCTCCTGAGTGATTTAATAATCCTGCCTATGTGTAGCCCATAAATGAAATTTGGACATTTATTTCAGCTGATCAACTTTGTGATTTGACTATTCTGTCTTAACAATATCCTCAGGAAGTATTGTAACATGTCTCTGGACCCATTATCTAGATTGCCTGACTACTCTCCTTCCTGGACCCTGCTTCCACTGGAGACTGTAGCATTTCTAAACACTGCATCCAAATGACATTATACTGGTCCTTTCAACTGGAGACACTGTGACATATTTCTGGGCCTATAATTTAAGTAATGTGACTATCTTCTGCCTGGAAATTGCCCACAAGCAGCATTGTGACATAAAGTTTTGTGTAGGCCCCAAGTTATGTAACTTTTCTTCCAGAAATTTGCCTACACAAGAAATACGGGGAAATTTCATACACAACATTTAGGTGACTTGGCTCTCATGCTTCTTTTATTATCACAGAGTAAATTGTGACATATACCTAGGGACAGCTCAGAGGCATGATAAACTCTAATATGTGGATCCCACAAATAGGAGTAATTTTGACTCTCATAACTTGATTTAGAAACATGAGTGATTATATCTTTTTCTGGTAAAAAGATCACAGAAGATTGTAACAGCCTCAGATATTGTGTAAAGTCCTTGGCTTCTACAGAGTGTCATAACAGAACCCAGCAAAAATATGAAATTGTGAATCCAATATGCACACCTAGCTGACAGTAAGAACTGTCACCATTTCACAATATATGAAGCCAACTGTCACTTATGAAAACAGGACATGTGTGGTATTGTTAGTCTCATCCTGGTAATTTCCTGCAAGTATGATTGTGGTATAAATCTTTGCTGAACACCTATGTAATTTTTCTCTACAGACTGCTTTCAGTCCACATATGTTATTGTGATATCTATCTAGGCCAACCTCAAGCTACTATGACTTTCCTGCCTGGGACTGCTCTCAGTAAAAATCATGATGTATCACTAGATCCAGCACCCAAGTCATGTTACATTTTTGCCTGAGTAATACCCACAGAAATCATTGTGATTTATCTGGGTGTCAACCACTTTGGTTATGTAACTTTCCTTATTAGAATGGGCCTTGTGCACAGTAGGGGATAGTCCCATATGGCTGGGCCAGACAAACAGGTGATAGTACTTTCTTGCTAGGGCCATGTTCTAAAGAGAGCATTATGACAAGTCTATGGGCCTATCACGTAGGTAATGTTGCTCTCCCGCTTGAGTCCTCCTTAACTAGATAGTGACATATTGCTAAGTTAGGCTCACAGGTGATGGTCCTTTTTCACCAGGTCCATGCCTCATGGAAGACATTGTGAAGTATCTGTGGACCTATCATGTAGCTGATGTAACTCCCTGGTTGAGCCCTGCTGATATGGAGCATGGTGACATAAGCGTAGAACCTGCACTTATGTGTTGTAATGCTCTTGCCTATTTCCTGTCCTAAGGAAGCCTTGTGACATATGTCACGACCTAGTATTAAGATAATGTGACTCTTGTGTCTGGCTTCACCTCACATATTACATTGTGTCACATACCTAGGGAAGCACCTAGGTGATAGACTCTTCTCTTCGGACTGAGCCCTGCCTACTTGTGAAATTGGGTCATAAATCTGAGCCTGTGTCTTAAGTGATGTGACGCTTTTCTTCTGCTTGATGCTTTACAATTGGGTGATATGACATATTGCTAAGCCCAATACTTAGGTAATATGACTCTTCTCTTCTTGCTGAACCATTCCTGTGAAAAGATACTTTGAGGCCGGGCGCGGTGGCTCAAGCCTGTAATCCCAGCACTTTGGGAGGCCGAGACGGGTGGATCACGACGTCAGGAGATCGAGACCATCCTGGCTAACACGGTGAAACCCCGTCTCTACTAAAAAATACAAAAAAGTAGCCGGGTGCGGTGGCGGCGCCTGTAGTCCCAGCTACTCGGGAGGCTGAGGCGGGAGAATGGCGGGAACCCGGGAGGCGGAGCTTGCAGTGAGCTGAGATCCGGCCACTGCACTCCAGCCTGGGCGACAGAGCGAGACTCCGTCTCAAAAAAAAAAAAAAAAAAAAAAGAAAGAAAAGATACTTTGATATGTTATAGGGCCCAGCACTCAGATGACGTTCGTTTTCTTCTTGGATCCTGCATAAAGACAGAATTATGGCATATTGTTGGATCCCCACTATGATGATGTAACTCTCCTGTCTGTGCCAGAGCAACAGAGAGTATTTTTACCTATCCTGGGCCCATTCTGTACATGTTTTGTTCTTGTCGTTTGTCTGGTTTTTTTGTTTGTTTGTTTTTTGTTTTTTGTTTTTTTTTCCACATTTGGGATTGTGTCATATTGCTGGGTCCATTACACTGTTAATGTAACCCTCATCTCTAGATGCTTTCTAGAAGGGGCATTGTGACATATTGCTTGGCACAGCACCTAGGTTGTGCTACCCTTCTGTCAATTTTTTTCCTGTAAATAGGATTATGAAATTTACATTGCTTCTGTTCAAAGGTATGATGATCGAACTTAAATTGATTTCCACCAATAGTAGATATATTGTCTCTATCACTATGCTTATGGCAATAGGTAAGATTATGGGTTGCATATTTGTACAAAGCTCACAGAAACTTACAGCAGTTACTCACATTCAATTAAACACCTTGGGTGGTACACAGAGATTTATAACAGGGTCCAGCAAAAGGTTAAGATTGGGAATCTTTATTACACATGCAGGTGAGAGCAAAAGTTGTCACCATCCCACATTTACAAAGCCCACTGTTGAAGTCTTAAGTCTAATAAGTAAATAAAGTACAAAGATGCAATTGTGACTTCCATGTGTGAATCTTGCTACAGGTAAGATTGTGGCTAATTGCTGGACCTAGACCACAGGCATGAAAATGGGTCTCCAGTTTGAACCCAGACTATATGAGGAATATTGACTATCATTACTGGGTTTAGGGAAATATGTAAGACTGTGAGTTAGTATGAACATGTAGGCCTCAGAGTGAATTTCAATGCTCATGATGTTGCATAAATTATTTGATTGCTGTAGAGTGTGTTATATCATGACCCAGAACACACATGAGATATATACACAACAAGCTAACAGTTAAAGGGTGTCACCTTAAAACATAAAATGATTGTCATATCACTAGACCTAGTACCCTTAGATGTTGAGATTTTTGGCTAAAATTCTTTTCCATGGGTACATTTTGAAATATTGCTGGGTTAGAATTATAATAATGTGACCCCTCTGCTTGCATCTAGAAAACAGGGGATACTGTCACATATCTCTGGGCCTAACAGCTAGGTAATGTGTCTCTTCTGTCAGTGCTCTGCCCACAGGGGACACTGATATATCACTAGATATAGCATCTAGGTAATATGACTCTCCTCTCCCGCCTAGATCCTGCCCAGTGAAGAAATTGTGACGTACCACTGAGTGCAAAACCTAGGTGATATGACTCTGCACTTTATCCTGCACTCTGCCAAAAAAGAACATTATAACATATTGCTGAGCCCAGCAAATAGCGGGTGTGACTATCCACTATTTTTTCAACCCTGTATACAGTGGGCATGATTACAGGTTATTTGAGGCTGTGCAAAGGTAATGTGACTCTTCCACACATATCCTTCCTATGAAAAAGTTTATAATATATCCCTGGCTCAGCACTCAGCTGATATTACTCTTCTGTCTTATCTCTGATGAAAGGTGAAATTCTGACATGTACGTGAATTCAGCTTACATGCACAATAATAACTCTCATACCTAGGCCCAGCCATGGGAGATATTTTGACTCTCACAGAAAGTCTTACAGACATGGATAAAGTCCTAGATCTCCCACCTGCAAGAATTCATAGAAAAGTATGCTACTTAAGCATATCATATGAAGCATGAGTGGTACATAGAGTGTTATAACAGGCAACAACAACCGGGTGCTATTGTGACTTCTGGATGCACACCCAGCTGAAACGATTGTCATTCTAACACATGAACAGAGCCTACAAATAAGATCCTAAACTTCACACACATAAGCAGTCTTGGATGCACACCCAGATGTCACAATTGTCATTCTGACACATGAACAGAGCCTACAAATGAGGTACTAAATCTCACACACATGAGCAGTCAAAGCTTGAAATTGTTACTCTCATACATGAATTTGATGCAAAGGTGGTTTGGTGACATTGAACCATGATTCAGCAGACCTGTGGTGCTTTGACTCTCCTACTGGAACACAATCTTCTAATGAGACTGAGGCTCTTACAGATGGATCTAACCAATTGCTGAGATTGAGACTTCCGTACTTTGACCTAATACATAGGAAGTGTTGCCTCTCATACCTGCAGCTAGGACTTGTGTGAGACTATAAAACTTATTTCTGAACATTTTTGAATTTGTGATTGAGAAGTATGACTTTGGTTAGCATGTGAGTGTTTTGACTCTCCTTTCTAAGCCAGAGCACATTTGAAATTGTGACATATGTGCACCAAGCAATGAAGCAATATGTAACATCTTCATTGGCAAAGCAAGAAAGGGCCCTCACCACCAGAGCGACTGTGAAATATTGCTGAAACCAACACGAAGGTGAGATTACTCTTCTGCCTTGGTCCTGCACATAGAGGCCATCGTGAAATATATCCAGGCAAATCGCCAAGATGAAATGTTTCATCTCCTGCCTAAGCACTGCCCACAGGGGGGATTTAGATATATCACTGAAACCAGCATCCAGGTAACATGACTGTTCTTCCAGAGTCCTGACCACAAGAAGAATTGTGACATTTCCCTGGAGCAGCAAGTACTCAGGTAATGTGACTTTCCTTTATTCTCCCTGCCCACTGGTGATATTGTGTCGTATACCTGAGAGCTGACCAAAGGCCTATTAACAACTCTTGTACTTTGAGCAAGGAGAAGTGCAGGATGGTGAGTCTCATCCTTGAACCTTTCATTGTGGCATATACCTTTGCCCATCTCCTGGGTGATTTAAGAGTCCTGCCTAAGTATTGCCCACAGGTGACATTTTGACATATACCTGAGCCATTAACTTCAGTGATTTGATTCACCTCTCTTAACAGTGTCCTCAGAACCCATCTCTGCACCCATCGCCGAGGTTATGTGAGTCTCCTTTCCTGCCTGAAGGCTGCTCCCAGTAAAAAGTGCAGCTATCCAAGCACTGCATCCAAATGACATGACTCTCTTGCCTGTGCCCTTTCAGCAGGAGGCATTGTGACATATCTCTGCGTTCATTATGTAGGTGATATGACTCTTTTCTCCTGACTGGACACTCTCCACAAGCGACATTATGCCGTGGAGATGGGCCTAACACCAAAGTTCTATGACCTTTCTGTTAGGGCCCTGCCTACAAAGAGAATACTAGAATATTTCTGGCTTTGAATTTAGGAGATGTGTCCAGCCTTTTTAATAACCACAGAGGGAATATTGACATATACCCAGGCACAGCTAACAGACATAATAATGACTCTCATATGTGGACTCAGCCAATAGAAATTTTGACTCTAGGTATAGAGACTGAGTGATGCCTAGGATGTCTGCCTAATAGAAAGATCATGGAGGATTATAACACTCACACATTTTATAACACCCTTGGGTTGTATAGAGAGTGTCATAACACAGACTAGCACACAGAGGGAATTGAAAATCTCATAAGTACACCCAGTTTACAGTAGCGACTTTCCCCAACTCAGATGGATTAATCCAAGTATTCTACATGAAAACAGGACATGTTTCATATTGTAAATTTAATCCCTAGAATTGTATTGCCTTGTGACTTTGATATAAATCTTTACCAAGCACCCATGTGATTTCACTCTTTAGACTGGTTCCAGGCTACATATGGAATTTTGATATGTACGTGGGCCAAACTTAAAGTGATATGACACTTCTGCTTGGACATTGCTCTCATTAAGAATTGCGCCATCAGAGAAATGCAAATCAAAACCACAATGAGATACCATCTCACACCAGTTAGAATGGTGATCATTAAGAAGTCAGGAAACAACAGCATGTGCTAGAAAGGATGTGGAGAAATAGGAACACTTTTACACTGTTGGTGGGACTGTAAACTAGTTCAACCATCGTGGAAAACAGTGTGGTGATTCCTCAAGGATCTAGAACTAGAAATACCATTTGATCCAGCCATCCCATTACTGGGTATATACCCAAAGGATTATAAATCATGCTACTATAAAGATACATGTACACGACGTGTTACGCAGCCATAAAAAAGGATGAGTTCATGACCTTTATAGGGACATGGATGCAGCTGGAAACCATCATTCTCAGCAAACTATCGCAAGAACAGAAAACCAAACAGTGCATGTTCTCATGCATAGGTGGGAATTGAACAATGAGATCACTTGGACACAGGAAGGGGAATATCACACATTGGGGCCTATTGTGGGGAGTGGGGCAGGGAGAGGGATAGCATTAGGAAATATACCTAATGTAAATGATGAGTTAGTGCGTGCAGCGCACCAACATGGCACATGTATACATATGTAACAAACCTGCATGTTGTGCACATGTACTCTAGAACTTAAAGTATAACAAAACAAAACAAAAAAAGAATTGTGACATCACTGGGTCCAACATACAGATAATGTTACATTGTTTCCTGCACCATGCCCACAGACATCACTGTGGCATATCACTGTGTCCATCAATTAGAAGACCTAACTCTCTCTCCTCTGTAACATGGGCCCTGTACACAGGGCAAAATAGATACATATTCCTAGGCCAGGTACACAGGTGACTATGATACTGTTTTGCAAACAGAGAGCATAGGAGAGCATTATGACATATCACAGCACCTATCATGTATTTGATATGCCTCTTCTGCTTGGGACCTGCCCACTTGAATAGTGACATATTGCTAGGCCAGGCACAAAGCTGCTTGTCCTCTTTTGTCAGGGCCATGCTTTAAGGAAGGCTTTGTGAAATATCTCTGGGCCTCTCACCTAGGTGATGTGACTTCCTGCTTGGCCATGCCCACATGGAGCATTGTGACATGAGTGATGTAACTGTCTTGTCTGGGTTTTTTTCTAAAAGAGACTTGTGAATATCTCAGAATCTAGTATTAGGTCATGTGACTCTTCAGCCTGGTTTCTGCCCACATATTAAATTGTGACATACACCTAAAGTAGTACCTACGTTATATGACTCTTTTATTCTACCTGAGTCCTGCTTATGGTGACATTTGGTTATATCTCTGAGCCCACAATCTAAGTGATGTGATTCTTTTCTTCTGTCTGGGCCTTTACAATGGAAAGACTGTGACATACTGATGAACCTAGCACTTAGGTAATGTGGCTCTTATCTTGTTGCTGAACAATGCTCATGAACAGGACTTTTAATAATAATGTGACTCTTCTGCCTGGAATCTGCCAACAGGGGATATTATCACATATCTTTTCACTTATAAGCTATGTGATTTGTTTCTCCTGCCTGTGCCTTGCCAAGAGAGGACAGAGTGAAATGTCATTTGGTTTAACATTTAGGTAATGTGACTGTCCTTTCTTGCTGGGGTCCTGCTCAACAAATGAATTGTGATATACTGCTGATTGCAAAACGTAGGTGATGTGAATCTCCTTTATATCCTAGACTCTACCAAGAGAGGGCTTTATTACATATTGCAGAGATGGAGTTACTCTCCCTTTTTTCTTCTTCCTTCTTTACAGTGGGCTCAGCATCCATGTGATGTGGCTTTCTTGTCTTGTTACTGCTTACAGGTGAAATTTTGATATATACCTAGGCTAAGCACACATGTACAGTAGTGTCTCTCGTACCTGGACTGAGCCAGCAGAGATATTTTGATTCTCAT
The DNA here is from genome assembly GCF_024542745.1 of Macaca thibetana thibetana. Lineage (NCBI taxonomy): Eukaryota > Metazoa > Chordata > Mammalia > Primates > Cercopithecidae > Macaca > Macaca thibetana. The sequence goes on along the minus strand of NC_065599.1, from coordinate 913,487 downwards.
AACCTGTCTCATGGTCATGGGTAAAGTCCTGGATTTTTACATGTATGAAGTTCACAAATAATTATAACACTCTGGTGTATCATATAAAGCCTTGATGGTACAAAGAGTGTCATCACAGAGACCAGCAACCAGGTGAGAATGTAACTTTTGTTTGCACAGATATCTGACATGATTGTCATTTTCACACATGAACAGGGCCTAGGAATTAGGTACTAAATCTCACACATAAAATCAAAGGTTGAAATATTTACTCTCATAGGTGGATGTGATTTACAGGTGGTTTGGTAACATTTGAACCATGATTCAGCACACTTGTGGTGCTCTGACTACCCTACTGGAATAAAATCTTCAAGTGGATTGAGACTCTCATACATAGGCCTTTTCTATTGATGATATTGTGACTTCTCTACCTCATCCAAACTTATAGAAAGAGTTGACTTACATACATGAAACCAGAAATAGTGTCATCTGTGAAACTTATTTCTGTACCTTTCTCAGAGTGTGATTGGGACAGGTAAATTTGCCCAGCACATGAATAATTTGACCCTATTTTCTAGGCCCAGACCACAGATGAAATTGTGCCATATGTGGAAGAAACACGTAAGCAATATATAACAACTTTTGTGGTTCTGCCTACAATGGACACATTTCTATATCACTGGGACCATCACCCAGGTGATGTGAATTATCTGCCTGAAACCTGCCTAGAAATAGAATTGTGTCTTATATCTAGGTCCATCACATAAATGATGTGACTCCCCTTCCTCTGTCTTGGGCCTGCATTTACAATGCACTGTGACACATAACTGAGTACTACACCTAGGACATGTGATCCTCCTTTTTGGGTTCTCCCAACAGGAGGCATTGTGATTTATAGGTGGTTTGGTAACATTTGAACCATGATTGAACCATATCAGTTGGTTCGTCACCTCGGTGATATTTCTTCCCTTTTGCCTGGGCCCTGACCATAGGGAGATTGTGACATATTGCTGGGTCCAACACCAATATGAGGTTACTCTCCAGCTTTGGTACTACAAATAAGCAATATTGTGAACATATATCTAGGCCAATTGCCTAGGTGAAATGAGTCTCCTCTCTTGCCAAAGTCCTGCTCACAGAGGGGGTTTTGATATGCCACTGAAATCACCATCCAGGTGATGTGACTCTTCTGCCAGTGTCCTGCACACAAGGTGGGTTGTGACTTCTCACTGGAGTCACATAAATGTATGTAATGTGGCTTTTTTTTTTTTTCTCGACTGAGTTTTGCTCTTGCTGCCCAAGCTGAAGTGCAATGTTGGGATCTCCACTTACCACCAACTCCCCTCCCTGTTTCAAGTGATTCTCTTGCATCAGCTTCCTGATTAGCTGGGATCAGAGGCATGCACCACCATGCCTGGCTACTTCTGTATTTTTATTAGAGACAGGGTTTCTCCATGTTGCTCAGGATGGTTGCAAACTCCCAACCTCAAGTGATTTGCCTGTCTGGGCCTCCCGAAGTGCTGGGATTACAGATATGAGTTACCACTCCCTGCCATGTACTACAGACCATAACAAAAGCCTAATAACAGCTCGTGCCTGGAACCAGAACATGTGCAGAATATTGAGTCTTATTCTTAAACCTTTCCAAAGTGTAATTATAACATATACCTTAGCCCAGCTCCTGAGTGATTTAATAATTCTGCCTAGGTATAGCCCTCAAATGAGATTATGATCAAGAACCTTGGTGATTTGACTGCACTATCTTAACAATGTGCTCAGAGGTGATTGTAACATATTTCTGGACCCATCATCTAAGTTGCATAACTTTTATATTGTTATGTCCAGACCCTCTATTCCCCAAAGAAGACCACCAGAGTCCAGAGTCAAAGCCAAGCGGCAAGGATCTTTATGACAAGTTCGAACTTGGTCCCTCCATTACACAGCATACAAGAGGGACCCGAACAATGCGAATGTTTGCTTTTTATAGCCCGAAAGTTACAGGGGAACAAAGGAATTCTTTTGGCTCCCGCACTTTCAGTAAAACTTTGAACGGCTGCCTCCTTATCGGAGACTTTTCCAGGTGGTGTTTGTACTGGGCTCAGGAAGTTTGAGAGATATATGGCGATATGTGGTGGGATGGCAGGATGGGATGTGTTTGTACTGGGCTCAGGAAGTTTGAGAGATATATGGCGATATGTGGTGGGATGGGAGGATGGGATGTGTTTGTATTGGGCTTGTTTGTTTTGAGCCCGGGGCTGAGGAATGTGCCCGGCTCCTCTCAGTATCCTGACTGTATTCTGCTTCATTTGGTAATTTTGGCATTTCTAAATACTGCATTCAAATAATATGACTCTCTTGGCTGGGCCTTGTCAACAGGAGTCATTGTGACATATTTTTGGACCCATCATTGATGTGATATTACTCCTCTTCTGCATGGACCCCGCCCACATGAGAAAATGTGCCACATAGGCATTGTCCAGTGCCATAGGACATTGGACGTAGCACACAAGTTATGTGAAATTTCTGACATGACCCTACCTACAAAGAGAAAATTGGAATATTTGTTTCCAAGATTTTTTATGATGGGACTCTTCTTTTTTTTTTTTTTTCTTTTTTATTATTATTATACTTTAAGTTCTAGGGTACATGTGCATAACGTGCAGGTTTGTTACATATGTATACTTGTGCCATGTTGGTGTGCTGCACCCATCAACTCGTCAGCACCCATCAACTCGTCATTTACATCAGGTATAACTCCCAATGCAATCCCTACCCCCTCCCCCATCCCCATGATAGGCCCCAGTGTGTGATGTTCCCCTTCCCGAGTCCAGGTGATCTCATTGTTCAGTTCCCACCTATGAGTGAGAACATGCGGTGTTTGGTTTTCTGTTCTTGTGATAGTTTGCTAAGAATGATGGTTTCCAGCTGCATCTATGTCCCTACAAAGGACACAAACTCATCCTTTTTTATGGCTGCATAGTATTCCATGGTGTATATGTGCCACATTTTCTTAATCCAGTCTGTCACTGATGGACATTTGGGTTGATTCCAAGTCTTTCCCATTGTGAATAGTGCCGCAATAAACATACGTGTGCATGTGTCTTTATAGCAGCATAATTTATAATCCTTTGGGTATATACCCAGGAATGGGATGGCTGGGTCATATGGTACATCTAGTTCTAGATCCTTGAGGAATTGCCATACTGTTTTCCATAATGGTTGAACTAGTTTACAATCCCACCAGCAGTGTAAAAGTGTTCCTATTTCTCCATAGCCTCTCCAGCACCTGTTGTTTCCTGACTTTTTAATGATCGCCATTCTAACTGGTGTGAGATGGTATCTCATCATGGTTTTGATTTGCATTTCTCTGATGGCCAGTGATGATGAGCATTTTTTCATGTGTCTGTGGGCTGTATGAATGTCTTCTATAATACCATACATCTACAGCCATCTGATCTTTGACAAACCTGAGAGAAACAAGAAATGGGGGAAGGATGCCCTATTTAATAAATGGTGCTGGGAAAATTGGCTAGCCATAAGTAGAAAGCTGAAACTGGATCCTTTCCTTACTCCTTATATGAAAATTAATTCAAGATGGATTAGAGACTTAAATGTTAGACCTAACACTATAAAAACCCTAGAGGAAAACCTAGGTAGTACCATTCAGGACATAGGCATGGGCAAAGACTTCCTGTCTAAAACACCAAAAGCAATGGCAGCAAAAGCCAAAATTGACAAATGGGATCTCATTAAACTAAAGAGCTTCTGCCAACCTTGAGGTGATGGGACTCTTCTACCTGCTTCATAACCACAGGTGATTTTGCTCTCCTGCCTGGGCCCTTCTCTCATTATGGATTGTGATGTGTCACTGGATCTAGAAGCCAGTTGATGTTAAATTCTTGCTGGTGCCGTACCCAGCACGGATATTGTAACATATTTTTGTGTCCACCTTATAGGTAATATAAGTCCCCTTTCTGATATGGGCCCTGCACTATGGAAGGATAGTGATATATTGCAAGGCTAGGCACAAAGGTGAGGGTGCTGTTTTGACAGCCATGCCCAAAGGAGGGCATTGTGACGTATGTCTCGGCCTATGTTTTTTCACCTGGCACACAGCTTATGGTATTCTTTTGCCAGGGCTATGCTTCATAAAGGACATTGTGACATATCTCTTGTCCTATCACCTACATGAAATAACTCTCTCCTTCGGTATTAGTCACATTGTGCATTGTGGCATAAGCAGAGAACTTACACCTAGGTTATGTAATTATCTTTGCTGGGTATTGTGTTAAGAGAGCCTTGTGACATATCTCAGGACCCAACACCCAAGTGATGTGGCTCTCTGCATGGTTTCTGTCCACATGTTACGTTTGTGACATATTCCTAGGGAAGGAACGAGGTGATTTGACTCACTTTGTCTGCCTGAGCTCTGCCTACTGGGGACTTTGCAACATATCACTGAGCCCAAGACCTAAGTGAGTGACTGTTTTTTTTCTGCTTGGGCCTTCACAGTAGGAGGATTTTGGCATATTGCTGACCCCAGCACCCCAAATATATGATTCTCCTTTTTTTCCTGAACCGTGATAATAAAAATGGAATTTTGACTTATTGCAGGGCCCAGCACACATTTGATGTTACTCTTCTGCCTGGGTCCAGAGTAAAGAGAAAATTAGGACATGTTGACTAGTGCTCAACACAGAACCCTTATGATTTGACTCTCCTGTCCATGCTGGAACTACTGAAGGTATTTTGACCTATCTTGGAACTGTTATGGTAGGTTTTTTGGCTCTTGTTATTTCACTGGATTTTTTCTACATGTGGGATGGTATCATATTGCTGGGTCCAGCACCCAGTTAATATGACCTAACTTTCCATACCATGCCTAGAGAAGACATTGTGACATATTGCCTGGCAGATTTCTTTGTGATGTTACCCTCTTGCCTAGGTTTTGCCCATGTATGAAATTACGACATATATCTTGCTTCTGTTCACAGGCATGATAATCAAACATATATTGAGTTACAGGCAATAAGAGATATTTTGCTTCTCGTCATGAGGCATAGGGCCGTATTTAAGGTCCTAGGTTACATATTTGTACCAAGTTCACAGAAGCTTACAACACTAGCTCATATTGTATAAACTGTTTAGTGGTAGAGAGTTTCATAACAGAATGCAGAAAAAACTTCAGATTTGCACTCTTGGTTACACACCAAAGTAAAATTAAAAGTTGTCACCTTCCCACATTTATAATGCCCATTGTTGAGGTCCTGCGTCTAGCAAGTGAATACAGCACAAAGTTGGAATTTTGACATTTATATGTGGATCTGGCCATAGATTAAATGGTGATTCATTTCTGGACCCAGCTCATAGGCATATAATAGGTCTTCTCCCCTAACCATGCCTTTAGGAAAGATGTTGACTACCGTATTTGGGTTTAGGACAATATCTAAGATAGTGAGTCCATACAAGCATGTAGGCCTCAGAGAGTTTGGCAATTCTCATATAGGTTTTATAAAGCACTCAGATATTGCAGAGGGTATTATACTTGGTCCAACACACATGTGACATTATGACGATAACATGCACGCTCAGTTAAAGTTAAAGGTACCACTTTCAAAGAAGATGAGATTGGGTCATAACACTGGGCCTATTACGCAGGAGTTGAGGCTCTTTGGCTCAAATTCCTTTCCATGGTTGCATTGTTACATATCACTGGGTCAGAGTCATAATAATGTGACTCTTCTGCCTAGGTCCTCTTCAACAGGTGACATTGTCACATATCTCTGTGCCTATTAGCTAGGTGATGTGTCTCTTCAGCCTATGCACTTCCCTCAGAGGACATTATGAATTATCACTGAAACTCGTGTCCAGGTAGTGTAACTCTGATCTCCTGCCTCAGTCCTGCTTACAGCAGAAATTGTGACATATGGCTGAATGTAAAACCTAGGTGATATCTCTTCTCTCTTCTCTATTCAAGAGTTTATAACTGCGGCATTCTGCTTTATGACTTTGGTGTTCTACCTTTATAACAGTACCAAAGTGCTTTGATTACTGTAGGTTTATTCTGTATTTGAAAATTAATTGTAATGCTTTAAATATTTTTCTTCTCTTTAAAGATTGTCAGGTTTCTCATGGTCTGTTGAGATCTTACATAATTTTGTGGATATTTTTTCTTGTAATTTTGGAAAAATATAATTAAAAATTGAAAAGCAGCATGTAAAATATGTGTGTCTCTTTACCATGCTCAAAAGTGTGTTGTTGGCTGGGTGCAGTGGCTCATGCCTGTAATCCCTGCACTATAGGAGGCCAAGGAGGGCCCAGGGTGAGGTCAAGAGATTGAGACCATCCTGGCAACCTGGTGAAACCCGGGTTACTAAGATAAAAAAATAAGTGAGTGTGGTGGTGTGCACTTGTAGTCCCAGCTACTCAAGAGGCTGAGGAAGGGGAATCACTTAAACCTTAGAGGTGCAGGTTATAGGGAGATGACATAGTGCCACTGAATGCTTCATCTAAAAAAAAATGTTTATCAGCAATTGAAAAGAATATATATTCTGTTGTATAGATTTGTTGTTGTAATTATTGTATAGTGTATTAAAGTTTTTTGTTTCCTAATTGACATTCTGTTTTGCTTTATTACTGAAAGTGGGATATTGACATATACTTCCATTATCATTTTGCTGTCTGTCTTTGCTTCAATTGTCTCAATGTTTGGTTCATGTGTTTTGGAATACTCTCATATATTTATACGTTCTCAGTGAGTGAAACGTCTTACTGTAATTAAATGTCTTACTTTGTCTCTTGTGAATTTTCACTTAAAGTAAATTACATAAAATATGACCGGATTCAGCTCAATAAATTATTACCTCTTCTTTCATTTAGCTAACACTCAAATGGAATGTATTTTTTATCCTGCCATTTTCAATCTATTATTTTTTATTTAATCTGAAGTGAGTCTCTTGAAGACTTGACATAGTTAGATCTTGATATAAATTATGTCATTAATTTTTTTTCATTGTTACGGGTACTTTTGCTGAATGTAACATTCTTGCCTACACTTTTTTTTCAGTATTTTAACTGTGCTATCCTACTGCCTTTTTGAATGAAATATTTATGTTCATTATTTTAGGGGTAATCTTGCAGAAGCATGCACATAAATAACACAACCTCTTTTTCTTCCAGATTCTCTTCTTGTCTATGAATTTCAACATTGCTTATGTTGTTGTCTTGCTAGAAATCCGTTTGTGTTAATCTTTGTTGAAATTTGATGAGCTTCTTGATTTTCTTATTTTTTTTACTAATGATGAAGTGCATAACAGTCTTTTTAGTACTCCTACTTCACGATTTTTATTTTCATGCTGTTTATCTTTTTGTTTGTTTAATTTTTGTTATTTCATTTTGTTTTCTTTTTTTTAAATTTATTTATTATTATTATACTTTAAGTTCTAGGGTACATGTGCATAACGTGCGGGTTTGTTACATATGTATACTTGTGCCATGTTGGTGTGCTGCACCCATCAACTCGTCAGCACCCATCAACTCGTCATTTACATCAGGTATAACTCCCAATGCAATCCCTACCCCCTCCCCCATCCCCATGATAGGCCCCGGTGTGTGATGTTCCCCTTCCCGAGTCCAGGTGATCTCATTGTTCAGTTCCCACCTATGAATGAGAACATGCGGTGTTTGGTTTTCTGTTCTTGTGATAGTTTGCTAAGAATGATGGTTTCCAGCTGCATCCATGTCCCTACAAAGGACACAAACTCATCCTTTTTTATGGCTGCATAGTATTCCATGGTGTATATGTGCCACATTTTCTTAATCCAATCTGTCACTGATGGACATTTGGGTTGATTCCAAGTCTTTGCTATTGTCAATAGTGCCACAATAAACATACGTGTGCATGTGTCTTTATAGCAGCATGATTTATAATCCTTTGGGTATATACCCAGTAATGGGATGGCTGGGTCATATGGTACATCTAGTTCTAGATCCTTGAGGAATCGCCATACTGTTTTCCATAATGGTTGAACTAGTTTACAATCCCACCAACAGTGTAAAAGTGTTCCTATTTCTCCACATCATCTCCAGCACCTGTTGTTTCCTGACTTTTGAATGATCGCCATTCTAACTGGTGTGAGATGGTATCTCATTGTGGTTTTGATTTGCATTTCTCTGATGGCCAATGATGATGAGCATTTTTTCATGTGTCTGTTGGCTGTATGAATGTCTTCTTTTGAGAAATGTCTGTTCATATCCTTTGCCCACTTTTTGATGGGGTTGTTTGTTTTTTTCTTGTAAATTTGTTTGAGTTCTTTGTAGGTTCTGGATATGAGCCCTTTGTCAGATGAGTAGATTGCATAAATTTTCTCCCATTCTGTAGGTTGCCTGTTCACTCTGACGGTAGTTTCTTTTGCTGTGCAGAAGCTCTTCAGTTTAATGAGATCCCATTTGTCAATTTTGGCTTTTGCTGCTGTTGCTTTTGGTGTTTTAGACATGAAATCTTTGCCCATGCCTATGTCCTGAATGGTACTACCTAGGTTTTCCTCTAGGATTTTTATGGTATTAGGTCTAACATTTAAGTCTCTAATCCATCTTGAATTAATTTTCATATAAGGAGTAAGGAAAGGATCCAGTTTCAGCTTTCTACTTATGGCTAGCCAATTTTCCCAGCACCATTTATTAAATAGGGCATCCTTTCCCCATTTCTTGTTTCTCTCAGGTTTGTCAAAGATCAGATGGCTGTAGATGTGTGGTATTATTTCTGAGGACTCTGTTCTGTTCCATTTGTCTATATCTCTGTTTTGGTACCAGTACCATGCTGTTTTGGTTACTGTTGACTTTAGACCAATATCCCTGATGAACATCGATGCAAAAATCCTCAGTAAAATACTGGCAAACCGGATTCAGCAACACATCAAAAAGCTTATCCACCCTGATCAAGTGGGCTTCATCCCTGGGATGCGAGGCTGGTTCAACATTTGCAAATCAATAAACATAATCCAGCATATAAACAGAACCAAAGACAAGAACCACATGATTATCTCAATAGATGCAGAAAAGGCTTTTGACAAAATTCAACAGCCCTTCATGCTAAAAACGCTCAATAAATTCGGTATTGACGGAACGTACCTCAAAATAATAAGAGCTATTTATGACAAACCCACAGCCAATATCATACTGAATGGGCAAAAACTGGAAAAATTCCCTTTGAAAACTGGCATAAGACAGGGATGCCCTCTCTCACCACTCCTATTCAACATAGTGTTGGAAGTTCTGGCTAGGGCAATCAGGCAAGAGAAAGAAATCAAGGGTATTCAGTTAGGAAAAGAAGAAGTCAAATTGTCCCTCTTTGCAGATGACATGATTGTATATTTAGAAAATCCCATTGTCTCAGCCCAAAATCTCCTTAAGCTGATAAGAAACTTCAGCAAAGTCTCAGGATACAAAATTAATGTGCAAAAATCACAAACATTCTTATACACCAGTAACAGACAAACAGAGAGCCAAATCATGAATGAACTTCCATTCACAATTGCTCCAAAGAGAATAAAATACCTAGGAATCCAACTTACAAGGGATGTAAAGGACCTCTTCAAGGAAAACTACAAACCACTGCTCAGTGAAATAAAGGAGGACACAAACAAATGGAAGAACATACCATGCTCATGGATAGGAAGAATCAATATCGTGAAAATGGCCATACTGCCCAAGGTTATTGATAGATTCAATGCCATCCCCATCAAGCTACCAATGAGTTTCTTCACAGAATTGGAAAAAACTGCTTTAAAGTTCATATGGAACCAAAAAAGAGCCTGTATCTCCAAGACAATCCTAAGTCAAAAGAACAAAGCTGGAGGCATCACGCTACCTGACTTCAAACTGTACTACAAGGCAACAGTAATCATTTTGTTTTCTTTATTTCCCTTTTACTGATTGAGCAAAATTGGGATGGTAATTTTGATTTTACAGGGTAATTTATGTCTTTCTTTTAAAAAATAGATCTAGAATTTAATTGAAATTGTCTTAGGTAGTTTTTACATCTCTATTTTTTATATAATTGATTTATGCATATTCATTTTTATTTTTATTTCATTTATTTTTATTTTATTATTATACTTTAAATTATAGGGTACACATGCACAATGTGTAGGTTTGTTACATAGATATACACGTTCCATGTTGGTTTGCTGCACCCATCAACTCAACATTTAAATTAGATATTTCTCCAAATGCTACCCCTTCCCTAGCTCCCCACACACAGAAAGACCCCAGTGTGTAGTGTTTCCTGCTTTGCGTCCATGTGTTCTCATTGCTCAACTGCTGCCTATGAGTGAGAACATGTGGCATTTGGTTTTTCTGTCCTTGTGATAGTTTGCTGAGAATGGTGGTTCCCAGCTTCATCCATGCTCCTGCAAAGGAGATGAACTCACCCTATTTTTGTGGCTGCATAGTATTCCATGAAGTATACGTGCCACATCTTCTTAATCCAGTCTATTATTGTTTGACATTTGTGTTGGTTCCAAATCTTTGCTATTGTAAATAGTACCTCAATAAACATATGTGTGTATGTGTCTTTACAGTAGCATGATTTACAGTCCTTTGGGATATACCTAGTAATGGGATAGCTGCATCCAATGATATTTCTAGTTCTAGATCATTGAGGAATCGCTACAGTGTCTTCCACAATGGTTAAACTAATTCACACTCCCATCAATAATGTAAAAGTGTTGCAATTTCTCCACATCCTCTCCAGAATCCGTTTCCTGACTTTTTAATTATCACCATTCTAACTGGCATGAGACACTATATCAATGTGGTTTTGATTTGCATTTCTCTGATGACCAGTATGAGTACTTTTTCATTTGTTTGTTGGCTGCATAACTGTTTTCTTTTGAGAAGTGTCTGTTCATAATATTTTCCCACTTTTTGATGGGATTTTTTGTTTGTTTTCTTGTAAATTTAAGTTAATTGTAGATTCTGGATATTAGTCCTTTGTCAGAGGGGTAGATGGCAAAAAATTTCTCCCATTCTGGAGGTGGCCTGCTCACTCTGATGTTAGTTTCTTTTGCTGTGCAGAAGCTCTTTGGTTTTGTTAGATCACATTTGTCTATTTTGGCTTTTGTTGCCATTGCTTTTAGTGTTTTAGTCATGAAGTTTTATCTATGCCTATGTTATGAATGGTATTGCCTAGGTTTTTTTCTAGGGTTTTTATGGTTTTAGATTTTACATTTAAGTGTTTAGTCCATCTTGAGTTAATTTTTGTGTAATGTGTAAGGAAGGGATCCAGTATCAGCTTTCTACATATGGCTAGCCAGTTTTCCCAGCACCATTTATTAAATAGGAAATCCTTTCCCCATTGCTTGTTTGTTTCAGGTTTGTCAAAGGTCAGGTGGTTGTTGATGTGTGGTGCTATTTCTGAGACATCTGTTATCTTCCATTAGTCTATATATCTGCTTTGGTACCAGTACCATGCTGTTTTGATTACTGTAGCTTTGTAATATAGTCTGAAGTTAGGTAGCGTGATGCCTCCAGCTTTGTTCTTTTTCTTAGGATTGTCTTGACTATGCAGGTTCTTTTTTATTTCATATGAACTTTAAAGTAGTTTTTTTCCCTAGTTCTGTGAAGAAAGTTGTTGGTAGCTTGATGGGGATGGCATTGAATATATAAATAACTTGGCAATATGGCCATTGAATGTATAAAAAATGGCAATATGGCCATTTTCATGATATTGATTCTCTTATCCATGAGCATGGAATGTTCTTCCATTGTTGTCCTCTTATGTTGTTGACCAGTGGTTGTAGTTCTCCTTGGAGAGGTCCTTTACATCTATTGTAAGTTGAATTTCTAGGTATTTTATCCTCTTTTTGCCAATTGTGAATGGGAGTTCACTCATGATTTAGCTCTCTGGTTGCCTATTATTTGTGTATGGGAATGCTTGTGATTTTTGCACACTGATTTTGTATCCTGAGAGTTTGCTGAAGTAGCTTATCGATGAAGGAGATTTCGGGCTGAGACAATGGAGTTTTCTAAATATTCTATCAAGTCATCTGTAAACAGGGACAATTTAACTTCATCTTTTCCTATTTGAAGATGCTTTATTTTTTTCACTTGCCTGATTGCCCTGGGCAGAACTTCTAACACTGTGTTGAGTAGGAGTGGTGAGAGAGGGCATCCTTGTCTTGTGCTGATTTTTGAAGGGAATTCTTCCAGTTTCTGCCCATTCAGTATGATATTGGCTGTGAGTTTGGCATAAATAGGTCTTACTATTTTGAGATACATTCCATCAATACCTAGTTTATTGAGAGTTTTTAGCATAAAGGGCTGTTGAATTTTGTCAAAGGCCTTTTCTGCATCTATTGAGATAACCATGCGGTTTTTGTCATTGGTTTGGTTTATGTGATGAAATACATTTATTGGTTTGTGTATTTCAAATCCCAGAGATGAAACTGACTTGACTGTGGTGGGTAAGCTTTTTGATATGCTGTTGGATTTGATGTGATGCATTTTATTGAGGATTTTTGCAACAATGTTCATCAGGGATAATGGTCTAAAATTCTGTTTTTTTGTTGTGTCTCTGCCAGGCTTTGGTGTCAGGATGCTGCTGGCCTCATATAATCAGTTAGGGAAGATTTCCTCTTTTTCTGTTGATTGGAATAGTTTCAGAAGGAATGGTACCATCTCCTCCTTGTACCTCTGGTAGAATTTGGCAGTGAATCCTCCTGATGCTGGACTTCATTTTTTGGTTGGCAGCGTATTAATTATTCCCTCAATTTCAGAACCTGTTATAGGTCTATTCAGGGAGTCAATTTCTTCCCAGTTTAGTATTGGGAGGGACTTATGTATGCAGGATTTATACATTTCTTCTAGATTATCTATTTATTAACATCGAGGTGTTTATAGTATTCTCTGATGGTAGTTCGTATTTCTGTGAAATTGGTAGTGATATCCCCTTTATCATTTTTTATTATGTTTATTTGATTCTTCTCTCTTTTTTTCTTTATTAGTCTTGCTAGAATTCTATCTATTTTGTTGATCTTTTCAGAAAACCAGCTCCTGGATTCATTGATTTTTTGAAGAGTTTTTTGTGTCTCTATCTCCTATCTCCTTCAGTTCTTCTCTGATCTTTAGTTATTTCTTGCCTTCTGTAGCTTTGGAATTTGTTTACTCTTGCTTCTCTAGTTCTTTTCATTATGATGTTAGGGTGTCGATTTTTTATTTTTTCCTCCTTTCTCTTGTGGGCATTTAGTGCTATAAGTTTCCCTCTAAACACTGATTTAAATGTGTCTCAGAGATTCTGGTATGTTGTGTCTGGTTTCATTGGTTTCAAACAAAACCTTTATTTCTGCCTTTATTTCACTACTTACCCAGTGGTCATTCAGGAGCAGGTTGTCCAGTTTCCATGTACATGTGTGGTTTTGCATGAGTTTCCTAATTCTGAGTCCTAATTTGATTCACTGTGAACTGAGAGACTGTTATGATTTCTCTGCTTTTTGATTTGCTGAGTAGTGTTTTACTTCCAATTATGTGGTCAATTTTAGAATGAGTGCAATGTGGTGCTTAGAAAATGTGTATTCTGTGGATTTGGGGTGTAGAGTTCTGTAGATGTCAATTAGGTCTGCTTGGTCCAGAGCTATGTTCAAGTCTTTGATATTCTTGTTAACCTTCTGTCTCCTTGATCTGTTTAGTATTGATAGTGGGGTGTTAAAATCTTTTATAATTATTGTGTGGATGTCTAAGTCTCTTTGTAGGTCTCTAAGAACCTGCTTTATGAATCTGGGTGCTGCTGTTTTGGGTGAATATATAGTTGGCTCTTCTCATTGAATCAATCCCTTTACCATTATGTAATGGTCTGCTTTGTCTCTTTAGATCTATGATTGTTTAAAATCTGTTTTATCAGAGACTAGGATTGCAATCCCTGCTTTTTTGCCATTCATTTGCTGGTAGATCTTTCTACATCTCTTTATTTTGAGGCTGTAGGTGTCTCTGCACATGAGATGGGTCTCCTGAATACAGCACAGTGATGAGTCTTGACTCTGTATCCAATCTGCCAGTCTGTGTCTTGTAGTTGGGGATTTAGCTCATTTGCATTTAAGATTAATGTTGTTACCTGTCAGATGATGTTAGCTGATTATTTTGCCTGTTAACTAATGCAGTTTCTTCATAGCATCGATGGTCTTTACAATTTTGCACATTTTTGCCGTGGCTGGTACTGCTTTTTTCTTTCCATGTTTAGTACTTCCTTTCAAGAGCTCTTGAAGTGAGTCCTGGTGGTGACATCTCTCAAAATTTGCTTGACTGTAGAGATGTTATTTTTCCTTCACTTATGAAGCTTAGTTTGGCTGGATATAAAATTCTGGGTTGAAAATACTTTTCTTTAAGATTTTTGAATATTGGCCCCCACTCTCTTCTGACTTGTAGAGTTTCTGCTGAGAGATCCGCTGTTAATCTGATTGGCTTCCCTTTGTGGGCAACCCAACCTTTCTCTCTGACTGCCTTTAACATTTTTTCCTTCATTTCAACCTTAGTGAACCTAACAATTATGTATCTTGGGGTTGCTCTTCTCGAGGAGTATGTTTGTGGTGTTCTGTATTTCCTGAATTTGAATGTTGGCCTGCCTCGCTAGGTTGGGGAAATTCTCCTGGATAATATCCTGAAGAGTGTTTTCTAACTTGGTTCTATTCTCTCCATAACTTTCAGGTACACCAATCAAATGTAGATATTGTCTTTTCACATAGTCCCATATTTCTTGCAGTCTTTGTTTGTTTTCTTTCACTCTTGTTTCTCTAATCTCGTCTTCTCACTTTATTTCATTTATTTCATCTCCAATCACTGATGTCGTTTCTTCCACTTGATCAAATCGGCTATTGAAGCTTGTGCATGTGTCATGGAGTTTGTGTGCTGTGATTTTCAGCTCCATCAGGTCATTTAAGATATTTCCTACACTGTTTATTCTAGTTAGCCATTCATCTATCCTTTGTTACTTTTCCTTCTAACAATCAGGTTCCTCAGCTGCAGGTGTGTTGGAGTTTGCCAGAAGTCCACTCCAGACCCTGTTTGCTTGGGTATCACCAGTGGAGGCTGCAGTACAGAAAATATTGCAGAACAGCAAAAATTGCTGCCTGATCCTTCCTCTGGAAGCTTCATCCCAGAGGGGCACCCATCTGTATGAGGTGTCTGTTGGCCCCTACAGGGAGTTGTCTCCCAGTCAGGCTACATGGGGTTCAGGGACCCACTTGAGGAAGCAATCTGTCTGGTCTCAGAGCTCGAATGCCATGCTGGGAGAACCACTGTTCTCTTCAAGGATGTCAGACAGAGATGTTTAAGTCTGCAGAAGTTGTCTGCTGCCTTTTGCGCAGCTATGCTCTGCCCACAGAGGTGAAGTCTAGACAGGCAGTAGGCCTTGCTGAGCTGTGCTGAGCTCTGCTGAGTTTGAGCTTCCCAGCCACTTTGCTTACCTACTCAAGCCTCAGCAATGGCAAATACCGCCCCGGCCCAAACCACCTGCAAGGTTGTAGTCTTGCAGGTCAGTCTCAGACTGCTGTGCTAGCAATGAGCAAGGAAGGCTCTGAGGGTGTGGTACCCACCAAGACAGACACGGGAGGGAATCTCCTGGTCTGCCATTGCTTACCATGGAAAAAGCGGAGTAATTAGAAGGAGTGTATCATTTCTCCAGGTAGAGTCTGTCATAGCTTCTCTTGGCTAGGAAAGGAAAATTCCCTGACCCTTTGAGCCTCCCAAGTGAGACAACCTCCAACCCTGCTTTGTGGGCTGCACCCACTGTCCAATCAGTCCCAATGAAACGAACTAGCTTCCTCGGTTGGAAATGCAGAAATAATTCATCTTCTGTGTCAATCTCACTGGAAGCTACAGACTGGAGCTGTTTTTACTTAACCATCTTGGAAGTGACTTTCATTTTTAGTGTTGATTGATTGAGCCATATTATCTTGATGTTTGGTATATGTTGTAATCTTAGGTTGCAATTTGTATAATAAAAAGCCACATGTCAAAATATTAAGTGACTTTTTTCTGGGGGAATATGACACCATTTTTAGGCTGGTTTAGTGTGTTTTTTAGTTTTAAAAAAAAAACCATTATTTTTGTTTGTTTGTTTAGTAGAATTTTCACTGTGATTGCTCAGGCTGGAGTCCAAGTGCATAACTGTGGTTCACTGCAACCTCCACCTCCTGAGTTTAAGTGATTTTCCTGCTTCAGCCTCCTGAGTAAATGGGATTACAGACACCTGCTAACGTATCTGGCTAATTTTTCTACTTTTAGTAGAAATGGGGTTTAACCATGTTGACCTGGCTGGTCTTGAGCTTCTGACCTTAGGTAATCCACCTGCCTCAGTGTCCCAAAATGTTGGAATTACAGATGACAGTCACCACTCCCAGCCATCCTCTATGTTTCCTATTGAAATTCTGTAGTCAGTTGCTATACTTGTTTTCTGTCTATGATACTGAAGTCCTTCTTTTCTTGTAATAGTCATTTGCCTTTTTCTCAGCTGTCTGAAACTCAAAGTATACCTCCTTTTCTTTCAACACTGTCATGGAATGTAGAAATTAGTCTTTCCTAAGGTGTTAGAAAGACAGAAACAATAACACAGGTGCCATATTTTATTTGTTTGTGGAGGGGGAAGACGAATTGGGAGTCTATATTTAAAGTCATAGGAAGAAGAATGGCTGTGGTAGGAAACTACAAAATACTTTTATTACACTTCTATATGGTTTTGGCATTTTTTTCACTAGGGGTGCAGCAAATTCTTAAATGGGTCTTAGATTGCTCATGAAGGCATTTTGGTCAAAATATTTCTGTTAATATGTCTGTAAAGAAATTAGAGTCTGTGGCAATTTATTGTCACCTTGTTAATGTGTTTGTATAACTATATATTTGTAAAGTATAATCACTTGAGTCTAAGTAAGGAAAAATTTTGTTTTTCTTTTATTTCAGCTGGCTCTTTTTATTTTACTGCAGAGATACTAACAGAGCACAACATAAAATATTCCACTCAAAAAGTGATTCTGAGAAAATATGGAAGCTGTAACCTTAATAGTTTACACGTAAAGAAAGTCGACCAAAGTGTGTGTAATTCTGAGGGTGAGAAAGCAATTATAATGGAATTCATCAATGTTTGTCAACTACCCATTACAAACCATCTGAACGTAATAAATGTGGCAAAGCTTTTGAGTTCTGCTCAATCTTCACAGAACATAAGAAAATTTTACTAAAAAGAAATGCTACAAATGTGAAGAATGAGGTAAAGACCATAGGTTGTTCTCAGATTTTACTATGCAGAAGAGAATTTATACTGCAGAGAGTTACTACACATGTGAAAAATGTGGCAAAGCCTTTAAGAAGCTCTCAAACATTACTGAACATGAGACAGTTCATACAGGAGTGAACGTCTACAAATGTGAAGAATGTGGCAAAATTTTAGTTACTCCTCAATCCTTATTAAACACAAGAAAAATCATACTGGAGACATATCCTACAAATGAGATTAATGTGGCAGAGTCTTTAAGGGGTTCTCAGACTTTGGTAATCATACAGAATTCATACTTGAGAGAAACCCTACAAATGTGAATGTTAAAGAGACTATATGTGGGTTTCAGAACTTGTTAAACATATGATAATTCATGCTGGAGAGAAACCCTACATCTGTGAAGAATGTGGTAAAGCCTTTACTCACTCCTAAATCCTTATTAACCACAAGAAAATTTATACGGAAGAGGGACCTCACAAATGTGAAGAATATAACAAAATGTTTAAGAGATTCTCAGACCTTACTAATCATAAGAGAATTCACACTGGAGAGAAACCCTAAAAATGTGAAAAATGTGGCAAAGTATCAAGCTCGTTTTCATGGCTCATTAGACATCAGAAAATTCATACTAGAGAGAAACTCTGCAAGTGTTAAAAATGTGGAGAAGTATTTAACAAGTCCTCATATTGTGTTCAACACCAGAGACTTAATAATGAGCAAATGCAGTGTAAAGGTAATGACTGTTGAAGAACATTTATGTTAACATCTTGAAGAGTCTCTAAGGATTTGCTTTATAATCTGGGTGCTTTTGTGTTGGTGGATATATTGGATATATAATCTTTTACTATTATGTAATGCCATTCTTTGTCTTTTTAAATCTGTGTTGATTTAAAATCTGTTTCTCTAGGAACTTTATTGCAACCCCTGCTTTTTATTTCTGTTTTTGTTTTTGTTTTTGTTTTGTTTTGTTTTCTATTTGCCTGGTAGATTATTCTTTTCCTCTTTGTTTTGAGCTTATTTGAGATGGGTGCCTCAATGACAGCATACCATTAGATCTTGATTCTTAATTCGGCTTGCCACTCTGTTTTTTAATTGGGGTATTTAGCCTATTTACATGTAAGGTTAGTGTTCATGTTTGTGAATTTGATTCTGTCACTGTGATATTAGCTGGCTGTTTTGTACATTTGTTTATGTGGTTGCTTTATAGTGTCAGCAGTTTATGTGCTTCAGTGTTTTTGTAGTGAATGGTAATAGTCTTTTTCTCATGTAGTTCTTTCTTCAGAAGCACTTGTAAGGCAAGTCTTGTGGTAACAGATTTCCTCAGCATTTGCTTATCTGAGTAGGGTCATACTTATTTTTTACTTCTCAAACTTTCTTTCGTCTGTCATCAAATTCTGGGTTGGAATTCCTTTTTATTAACAATGTTGAATATAGACCCCTACTCTCTTTTGACTTGTAGGATTTCTGCTAAAAGGTTTGTTGTTAGTCTGATGAGGTTTTTTTAGAGGGGACACGGTCCTTCTCTCTAGCTGCCTTTAACACATTTTTTTTCTTTCATTTTTACTTGGAAGAATCTCAAAATCATGTGTCTTTGGGATTATTTATTCACGAAACATCTTACCGGGGCTCTCCACATTTTCTGCATTTGAATGTTGGCCCCTCTATCTAGGTTGGGGAAGCTGTCATAAATGATATCTGAAATCTGTATTTCAAGTTGCTTTCATTCTCCCCATCACTTTCAGACACTCCTTTTAGTCATAGATTTGGTTTCTTTACATAATCCTATATTTCTTAGAGGATTTATTCATTTCTCATTTTCTTTTTTCACTATTCTTGCCTGTCAAATTTCAAAAATCAGTCTTGAAGTCCTGAGATTCTTTCTTCTGATTGGCCTATTCTGCTGTTAATTTTTGTGTTTACATTATAAAGTTTTGGTATTGTGTTTTTCAGCTGATAAAGCTGAAAACTCTAAACTCGCTGTTTTTTTTTCTGCCAGTTCCTGAAATTTTTTTCTTCTTTGAATTGTGTTGCAACTTACTTTGGTAGCTCAATGAAGTTTATTTCTATCTGTATTCTGAATTCTACTTCTGTCACCTTAGGCCTTGCTTGAAATATGATTTGGTCATTTAGATGAGAGAAGTGACTCTGGCTTTTTGTATTTTCATGATTTTTGCACTGATATTGTCTCATCTTTGTGTGCATATATTTGAGGTTGCTTTCTTTTAATTGGGATTTTGGGTTTTTTGATCCTATTTGATGGTGTTGAGAATTTGATTACGGTATATAAGGTGTTTGTAATCAACAGGCTTTGTTATTGGGTTTTTTTTTTTTTTATGGTGGTTGTGGGGGAGTGAAATGTTAATCTCACAACTCAGTGGCTTTGAAAAAATTTAATGATGTTCACAAAATAATTTTCATATGTGAATAATTTCCAGTGCATGTACTATTTTTTATTATCTATTGAGTACATTTTATATTTTGTTTCAATTAGACAATGCTAATTAATCTAATTTTCATTTAGTTGTTCATTTTTCCTTACCAACTTGATATAATTGAGTTTATTAAATTTATTGGGACAATTTATTTCACTAAATTGTTGTATTTTTAAATATATGTATTTGCATATACATGAAGTAAATGAATATAATACTAGCTATGTAATAGGAGCAACATAATTTGAAATAAATATTGTTTTTGAAATTAGACTGCAGTCTCATGTGAAAAATTGAAAATATCCATAGTAAAGAAATTACATTAATTCTGTAAATTAAGAGAAAATAATTTTACCTATGCTGCACAGTTGACTCTCACAATGGAAACAAGATGAAGAGATGGACATTTTAGCAAAACTAGGAGGAAACCTTTCAAAATTTTCACGTCATATTTTTACATTTATATATCTACTGAGGGAGGTAGGGGTTAAGTCTATGCAGTTAAACCTGGAGTTTTCTTTGGTCATGAAGTCTCACTCTGACACCCAGGCCAGAGAGCAGTGGTGCAATCTCAGTTCACTGCAATCTTTGCCTCCCATATTCAATGATTCTCCTGCCTCAGCCTCCTGAGTAGCTGGGACTACAGGTGCCCACCATCACGCTCAGCTAATTTTTTGTAGTTACAGTAGAAATGGGATTTCACCATGTTAGCCAGGATGGTCTCAATCTCCTGACCTTGCAATCTACCTGCCTAGGTCCCCCAAAGTACTGGCATCACAGGCACGAGCCATTAAGCTTGTCCTGATTCTAGTTTTTGACACAGCAGATCCTCAATATGAAAGAAAAAAAGCAAACATTTGTTATAACCCAAGGAGATTTTATCTCTGCCCTGATGTCCTGAGCTCTTAGAAGTATAGTTCTGGCCAAAATTACTGGAAGGTAGAAGTGGTACACAAAACTAAATGAAAATTTGGCATGTTATGACTATCAACTGTCAATTGTGATGATTTTTAAGATAAAATCTTTAAGAATTATATTACTGAATATTACCAATAATTTTTTTAGATCCCTATTTAAACATCTGTCAATTTTGAATTGCATACCTAGCTAGAATGTTTCTGAGATTGAGAAAAAGATGAAAAACAATTCATACAACTAATATAAACGAATATATTTAAATTATTTACTTATTAATTATGTTTTAAATACATTACTGTCATCTGTTAGTATTTGAGTAGCGTATTATAAGATTTTCCTTCTAAAATGGGTAACAATTTGAACAAAGAATAAAACAAAATTCCGATGATTGGCAGAAGAATAAATTTCAAGAAAATAAATAATGATCTAATTAAAATAATGTAAATGCTAAACATCTTAATATTTGTTTTTACACATTGTTAGCCAAAAGGAATCCTGGGATAGTAATATGCAGAAAATATTATTAATTATATTCTTGATACTCTCTTACTGACTTGGACAAATTGAGAATGTCCAGCACAGGCCCTGGGATTCCCTAGGCATTTCTTTCAGGAGAACATCTTACGGAAATGAAGCAGAAGGCCATGACCACAAAGATAAATGGATGCTCACTTCCTAGAGACAAGTGGGTGCAGGTTGCAGAAGCAGTAGGCTTTTCTATGTGGCCTAGGAAAGGGCTTTAATTTTCCCTTTTTCCTGCTGAGCATAATTGAGCCCCCAAAGCCACAAATCAGGAGGGCCAAAAGCACTGGTATGTGGCACCACCTTTTTGCTTCACTGGCTTCCATAAGCCTTCCTGGTTTGCCTTGAGGAAGAAGATCCCTTATCCTTGTGAGTGTAGGCACAAAAGAAACCAATCATGTGAGGAAAACCCTCCCACAGCCACTTTTATGGGCACACCTGGTCCTCCGCACTCCAGTGGCCTGTGAAACCCAAATGGAATTCCAGAGATGAGAATTTAAATTTGGTTCTAGTACCAAAGAGTTCAGCCACCAGGCCAGAGCAGAAGTTGTTCTGTTAATTCCATGACACACGGGTCAAATCAGAGAACTGACTTAACTGTTAAGCTGCACCCATGCAGTGTGTATACTGATACAAGCAGGTCCCATTCTCTTCCTGCCTCCAATTACTTTTACCTGCAACTTGTCATTTGTACCAGTTCCTTCTCTACTCCCCACATCCAGTGGCTTTTGAAATTCCTCTGAATTAAGGAATTTTTAGAGTTAAGGGTCACAGTGCTCCAGCCTACTCAGGTTGTGCCAGGAAGAGATCTCTCAACCTACTCTGACACTTGAGTCATGTATAAATAGTACCAACTCAAGGAGAAGGGTTGTCATGTTATTAGCCTTTTTTTTGCTCGCCATACAAGAAGATAATTTAGAATGACAAGGAAAATATGACACAGAACTGGCAGTTCTGCCTTTTAAGAGGCAGCCTCTGACTAGTCACTGTGAACCACACTTTCATGGTCTGGATCAGCATGCCCCACCTTGGAAAATAGTGGAACTAGGGCCCTAGAATGTCATGATCCAATGACAATGACAATCTGGAGAAGGTGACCCTCAGCAGCCTGTACACACCAGTCATGCCTGTAACAGAAACAGAACCTACCAACTAAGGAGCCATCTCATTATCTTAGACAACCATACCAGCAATGTGTGCATACATCAGGCTTTTTAGTAAACTGTCAACTGAAGGATTTAAGAAAAATCAAACTATTCTGAATTCAGAGTCTCAGGAAGAAGGCCCTCCATTGTCCAGACCAGGCTGTTTGATGGATGCAACTGACAGTGTTAACTTGATTTGGGCATACCTGGAGACTGAAACTTTATTTTAAAAATGCTTCTGAGTGTCCAGAATTCTAAGTTAAAAAATCTAATATTGCCTTACCTGAAAATTATTCTTCATTTATGAGGAAGAACTGAGCACCTGGTCTGTTCCATCCTGTGGCACAGTATACAGGACACACAGGGGATTGAGGCCACTCCTTTAAGGCTGACAGGTAAAAAGTTCTTCAAAAAAAGTGCTAAATAAAAATGCTATACAAACTGCATGCCTTTTGTAAGTGGAAAAATGGTTATCATGCTAATCCCACTGACAGTTGACTTTCTCCCTTCTATTTAAGTTCCCAGTAAAACTTCATATCTTATTCACTGGTTCTGAGTCTTTTCTTTGACATCTTAAACTTGGTGCCATTTTCATGGGAGTCAAATCTGATGTAACTTATCCTATATTAAGGAAGAATTTTAGACTCTGTTCAGTGTGTTTCAAAGCTCACCAAGGCATCAGCTAGGAAGAATGCAGTTTTTCTCTTTACCACTCTCATTCAGGCCTCTTTTCCTTAGATAACAAATTATGAGAATACCAAGAAAGATAACTAAGAAAAGCTTCATATTCAGAAGCAAGATTAATGCCAGAATAAGCAATGACCACCTGGAAATCAAAAGGGAGCATTTTTCAGTGCTTGTACATTCTGTCATCAGTTCTGGATTCAATAATGGTTTTGAAGCTTCATCCAACCTCTGGAGGAACCATGGGCCCTGGGAAGTAAATACCTACACTTAATCCTAGTTTAACAAAGCTTTCTCTTGACAAATATGACCTCTGTGATCATGAGCTTCTGAACAATCTGGACAATGCACAACCTGACAATCTATAAAAGGCAGATGAGTAGGTCTGAGGGAAACAATTTTTTTCACATTTTTTTTCTTGGCAAGTTCAAAAAATCATGATGGTAGACAAATGTGCAGAAGAAGACAGTGTACGATAACTACTCATTGTGTGATTTTACCACCAAGAATTTTTAATCCCAGCTGTGAGAGCTCCAAATGAAAACCAGAAGTTACTTCACTGCATCTATCCATGATTTATTGCACAAAAAATATTTTGTCTATCATGGTGAGGAGTCTTCAGTGAGGATCTTCCCATTGAACATATAAAAATAAAGACAGGAAAAGGTAAAATAGCAACTCCATGACATCATCAGATAAAATGTAGAAATGAATCCCAGCATTTGGGAGGCTGAGACGGGCGGATCACGAGGTCAGGAGACCGAGACCATCCTGGCTAACACGGTGAAACCCCATCTCTACTAAGAAATACAAAAAACTAGTCCGGCGAGGTGGCGGGCGCCTGTAGTCCCAGCTACTCGGGAGGCTGAGGCAGGAGAATGGCGGGAACCCGGGAGGCGGAGCTTGCAGTGAGCTGAGATCCGGCCACTGCACTGCAGCCTGGGAGACAGAGCGAGACTCCGTCTCAAAAAAAAAAAAAAAAAAAAAAAAAAAAAAGTAGAAATGTTCATCTTCTTACATCAATTGCATTTTTTTCATATATTTGTATGTATATCTACTCATAAAACTAATAATTCAAAATAAATCAGTTATATGTGAAGTTAAAAATAAAAAAAAAAAAAAACAAAAACAAAACTTTTTTTTCTGGACTGGGTGCAGTCATTCACACCTGTAATCCCAGCACTTTGAGAGGCTGAGGAGGGTTGATCATTGAGGTCAGGTGTTTTAAACCAGCCTGGCCAACATGGTTAAATCCCATCTCTACTAAAATTACAAAACAAAAAAAAAATGCTGGCATCTGTAACTTTGGAGGTTGAGGCAGGAGAATCACTTAAAACTGAGAGGCAGAGGTTGCAGTGAGCTGAAATTGCATCACTGCACTCCAGCCTGGGCGACACAGCAAGACTGTGTCTCAAAATTTTATTTTATTTTTTAACAACAAGAAGACACACATATGGTCCAAACATTACCTGTTGGAGTGGAGTAGGTGTGGTCCTGTCCTTGTAAAGTAGTAAGAGCAATCAGTGCCCTAGATTATGTGTGGGGAATCCATTGGTACACAAAAAAAGAGGCAGTCATGGCTTCAGTCTAGCAACACTGAGGCTTACAGGGGGCTTCTGAAAGCAGCAGAAATGTCAGAAGAAAATGAATGATAGATGGGCTTATAACAATAAAAGATCTGTCCAACAATAACAGCAATTCTGCTAGGAGCGCCTGACTATATCCTTCCTCAACAAAATATAGACAAATAAAACAAAAAAATAAAAAAATAAAAATAAAAATAAAATCAAGAGAAATAAAATTTAAAAATAAATTTAAAGTAATCTGAAAATAGTAAGGACAAATAAAGTGAAACAAAATTAAGAAAAATAAAGAGAAATATAATTAAGATCAGTGAAAATAAAATTAAGATGAAAATAAATAATAAATACAATAAAATTAAGAGAAATAAAATAAGAAAATTTTAAGAAAAAGTAGAAAAAATGAAAATAAATATGGAGAAAAAATAAAAATATGAAGAGATATTAATGGAAATAAAAGAAGCAAAAATATATTAAACAAAATGTTACAAACATGACAAATATCTAGATAAAGTGGAATTAAGAAAATATAATGAGAAAAGTAAAAAACAGAAATAAAATTAAATTAAAAGAAAAAATGAAAGTAAATAAAAAATAAAGAGAAACAAAATAAAATCAAAGACAAATGTACAGAAAAATTAAAGATAAAAAAGAAAAATAAGATCTGGCGATAATCTACAAAACATCTCACCCAACAATAGTATAATATATAATATTTCTAATTATATATGTCTTAGTTCCTAAGGTAGACAAACTTGTAAGCTAGCATGCAAGTCTTAGCACATTTAAACAAATGGTAATGAACAAAACATATTATTTCTCACTACAATAAAATATAACTGGAAGTTAAAAACAGAAAAAAAACTAGCATGTCTGTATAAATATGAAAACTAGACAAATTCTTCCATATACTATTTTTAAAGAGTTAGAACATGCAAGTTTCTTTAGACGTTTATGGTATTCAAAATGATCTACAAATCAATGAAATCTCTTTCAAAAAACAAATGGTACTTTTTCCAGCAGTATTAAAATATTCTGAAATGTTTGAGTCAATATTTAGCTGTGTCACCCAAGCTAGAGTGCAGTGTCCTGATCATGGCTCACTGTAGCCTCAAGCTCTGAAGCTCAGTTGATCCTCCCACCTCACCCTCATAAGTAGCTTGGCTGGCAGGTGCATGCTACCATGCTCAGCAAGTTTCTGGGTTTTCTGTAGAGATAGGATTTCACTGTATTGCCCAGGCTGATCTCAAAATTTTGGGCTTAAGTAGTCCACTTGTCTTGACTTCCCAAAGTTCTGGGATCACACGAGTGAGCTACCAAATATTGCCCTACAATTTTTATAAACAACAAAAAACCACAAGTAGACAAGCAACCTGGGAAAATACAATAAACTCAGAGCCATAATTCTTTTTTATTTTGAAACATACTGCAAAGTTACAGTAATCAAACTGTAGTGCTGGAATAAAGACAGAAAAATAAATGTTGAAACAGATAATAAAAGCTATAAAGAAATCCAAATGCATACACTCAGCTTATCTTAAATAAGGGTTTCAAATCCTCATATTGCAAAACTTTCTCCTTACTTCAAAAAAGTTGGATTCTGGTCACATGACTAGAAAATATTAGGTCAGGGACACTCTGAAGGATGAGGAGTAGGGTTGATTGAGTAAAAAGAAAGAATGAAAAAAAAAAAACTTAACAAAGTGAGTTGGAATCCTGTTTACAGGCCCCCACTTCCCAGACTGATAAACACAAGATCATCACAGAAAACTGAAGAGTCCAGTCTTCTCCTCCCTGCATAAGAGGTGAATTTACCATGGCTCCACCCTCTTCCCCCATTGTGCAGGTAGACTTTACTGAGAAAAAAATCAGTTGGAAAAGGGAAGACCTTATCTGGGACCACCAGTCTGATTTTTCAGACTTCATGCTGTTTTAGGCTTGAAGGTGTGGTTTTGCCAAGAACCATTGGCTCTTTTCTAACTCATTATTTCCCTCCTCTAAATGAGTACATCTGACTGCCATTGGAATAAGGATAAGGATTAGGACAAAAACCACTTTTAAGTGCTTCCTACTGATAGATGGTACTTTTTTGGAAAAATGGTAGTCATATCTCACTAAGAGGCCTATCTAAGTGTCCCCAGTGAAAGGGGCTGTAGTGTGAGACTCTGGTTGCATGATTTTTTGAACTTTGATAACTTAAAAATAAAAAGAATCAAACTGGGTTGTTAAAAAACATGTATTAAAATAAAACAAGGGGAAGATGGCAAGGTCAGCTCAAAATTTCCAAGGTCTTTAACCAGTTTGCACAGAAAAAGAAAAGACAAAAGCACCAATGGAAAAAATATATGTATTATTTTACCAGCATGTCAGACTTCTCAGTTCTTTTGCCTTGAGTTCAATCCTAAGCCAACCAGTCTAAGTTTAAGGAAATTATCTCTTCCAGGCCTGGAGGATGCATCTGAGGGAAGTGTCCTGTAGTATGAATAAGTGATGACCTGTCTGTAAGTAGACAACAGAGGAGAAAAAAAAGAAAAAATATTTTTTTCAGAGGAATCCGAAGGGTTCAGGTGGCATTCAAAAGAGACATAGAGTGAAGATGATTGGCTACTCATCTACCCACATATGTCCTATCTACTCTAATGTCAGTAGTTCTGGAGTTTACTAGACTTCATTTATGCCAAGGATACTAACATAATCTTTATCCATTAAATGGGAAGCTTGGCTTAATCAGCTGGAATTTGTCATTCTTAACTGCACTGTGCCTTTATCCTCCAATATCATCTCCTTCTGGATTTCTCAGATTCCTGTTATTCCCTAGGGCTTCAACCTGAATCTTGAAATTGGGGTTGGGACAAAAATGTGTCTCAGGGATTTACATAGACTCTATATAATTAGCTGAATGCTGAGATGGAACTGTGGAATTGAGAACTCTTTATACAAGGGAGATAAAGAATGTCTTGTAACACACCCAGATAATTAGTGACTATAGTTATGCTTGCTAAGGTTTGGGTGGGCACCCTGTTTATTCCCATAACTCTGCAAGGTTTGCAGGATAATTGCCCAGAACTAGAATATTAATCCAGATTTTTACATTCCAAATTCATTTTTGTTTCTTCTGAGCTGCAGTTGAATATCACCAGTTGGCTTACAAGAATAAGCAGGTTTGTTGTAAAATGTAGGAAAAATGCAAAACTAATGAGTTTATGATTTCATGACAAATATACAACTAGTTTTGACAAATAATCTTTTCCATTTAGTTCTCATTTTGTTAAAAACAAAAACAACACTGAGTTATTGTGAAATGAAGTTTAGTCATCCTCTTGGGCCCATAAAGTGCTGCATAAAGTGCAGCAAGAATAATTATTTCCACATAGTTATTTTACAATGGCTTTGATACAATTCTGTTCCACAAGTAATTTCACATAGGACTTTCTGAAGTCAAGCTCAGCCATGGTTTTGTACCATCAATTACTTATGAGTTGGGTGATGCTCTTATGGTTTTAAAATAAACTTGGAGCTCCTGGGCCTGTCCCAAAGTGTCATTCCTTATTTAAAACAGATCAGGAACCCTGCACAAACACTGTGTGGATGAGATATAAGTCCAGTTTATCCAAGGGGCTTTTATTGGCTCTGCCAGTTGAGCTTGACTACTTAAAGGGAGGCAGACCTTTTCAGTCAAGGCCTTGATGAAAGAACCAGTTTCTATAAAATGTGTCCTGTTGCAAATAAAATAGACTATTACACTGATGCAAACAGATATATTGCCATAAGTTAAGAACACTCATAACTATTTTTTTGAAATATGAAGAAACTAGGAATAGAGAGACAAATACACTTCAGAGTTTCCTCACAGCAGTACAGCTTACTCAAATAGTAAATGCTATATATAGCTCAAAATAAGTTTCTTTGACTGTGTTAAACAATACAAGAATCAGTAATATTACAAGCTGAAGTCAGAAAGATTACTTCAGATTTCTATCAGTTCTGTCCATTCAGTTAACTCTTGTTTCGTTTGATATTTGGAAACATTTAATTCTTCATGAGTCCTGTAGGTTTTTTCCTGTATTCCAATGTCACAAGCTCCAAAGTTTTCAGAAGCTGCATTTGTGAGCACCAAAGTTTTATAGCTGATTAAAACCCATTTAAAAAAAAAAAATCAAAACCACTTGACAATTGTCTGTGTTTAACAAAATGTTCACAGTAGTTACAGTCAGAAAGATGATTGACAAAAATTTTGGTTATTTCTATGGTTTATAAAAACTTAAAATAACAACATTAATTGCAGTTGATAACATATACTTCAGACATTAGAATTTTAGAAATCTCATACAATTTAGGAATATGTATTAGCATTATTCACCAAAATACCATCTAAAGAATATTGAACACTATTTTGACAATTCCTTATAACTAAGCATGTCACATGATCCTGTATAAGTCTTTTGTGCATACTCCAGGCACCTGCTTTAGCATCTAAAAGCCAGGAATAGGAAAGGCAATTTTGTAACTAAAGCTTGATTTTGAGAAGGATGTTACATGTTAGGGGTTTAAAATGCTTGATGTTATAAAATAAAATTCCAGATTACCATAAATTAGTTATTGCCATAAGTTAGTTACTTAACTGAAATGATGACCCATAAATGAAAAAGCCAAAACTTTTTAATTCTTTACAAATTTTGCTACAGCACAGATTAGTGCCTTAAGAGTACCTTTTTGTGCTTTCATTTCAATGCTCAACTTACAAAAAACCCATATAATACCTTTTTGCATTTAATTAATGTTCACACACAGAATTTTTTGAAAAAAAAATTTTTACAATTTTTCCACAAATTGAGCTTTTAGCTCTATATTATGTAACTCAAAACAATTGCTTAACCCTAGGCAAGAATTTATATTTCCATGCCTTCTTATAATCTCTTATTATAAATACATTTTACTGTTCTTACACAGCTTGTATGTTAATCTACTTCCAATGGTTTCAATTACATGTTATCATGGTAACTTTTAGCAATTTTAACTTTAATGTAAAACCAGGGAAATTGTTCTAATTATGTGCTAGGTGCAGCCATAATTAAGGATATGTTTAGTTCCATTTGTCCTCAGGCTTGACCAATTGTGAAGCAAAGTTGAACTGTTCTCAAAAACTAAAAAAGCAGTAATAACAGAAAACATTTAGCAAACCGGGTATCTCAACTGTATAATTTAGTCCACCTACTCATATATATACGACATTTGTGTTTTACTAATAATCTTTAAGGCTGTTTTTATTTCTCAAATATTAAAGTCATGTAAACCAAAACATACACAGCTTTTGTATTTTCTTCAAAAATATTTGATCCAAGTGCTTTTCATTTTTTTCAGGAATTTATTAGAGCTCTTTTACACACAGACATGCAGAAGAAAACCCAGTAGCTGTTTTATTTGCCAATTTCCTAAGTGAATTACTGGACTCTCAGGCATCCATTAGAATAGCAAGTAAAAATGAAGGAAAAGAATTCACTTAGCTAAGAAAAAAAATGTTTCCCAGCAAAACAAGAAAGCAAAAGAGAAAAACATAAAGGTGTCTTAAATGTACCTATACTTAATAGAATTGAGCACTCTTTAAGAAAATCTTTTTAAATTCCTTTTTAGCTGACTCTACCAGAGCCAAGCAGTCAGGAGTTCTGGCTTTCAAATTTACCGAAGGCAACTTACCAGGTGCTCAGAGAAAAATGAATTAAGGCAGTTTGTGAAGGGGAAGAGAATCAGCAAATGGCAAAAGGTACCTTCTGATATGAAACTAGAAAGGACTCATTCTATAAGCCAGGATTAAAGGTGAGCCACCGTTGTGAAATGGCAGAGGGTGAAACAAAACATTGCCATGTTGTTACAGGTCATATTCCTACGAACATAAAGCAAGATGGAGACCTGCAACAAAATTTCCTAACAACCACAGAGAATGACATAGAAAGCACATGAAATTGGCCACAGCTCAAGACCAACCTTACAAACACTGTTTCATAATTAAAATTCTACAAAGAATATAAACTGATTTTTTGGTTCTAAACCCACAAAACATTTTCTATGAAAAAAGAAAAAAGGGCTTTTGCTTAAAATTGAACTGCTGACAAGGTAAAAAAAAAAAAAAAAAAAAAAAAAAAAAAAAAAAGGCTTCAGTGTAGGACAGATAAAAAAAAAATTATTCTTATGTAAATAATTTCCTTTAACAGAGAGATAAACTTAATTGATGTTGGATGAGGGTGGATTCCTTGAACTATGAAGGGAAAGACACCACGAATGCCTGACATTTTCCAGTCCAGAGGAGAAGGGGTTGGGAGCTGCCATTCACCTGTCCATTCTGCCTGTTCCTCACCTTGTCAGGGTGGGGTTGTGTAGTTTCCTCTACCCGAAGGAGAAGTCCAATGATGAGAAGATTTACAAACAAAAGAGAAAAAAAATATTTTTTTCTTTACTTATTCCCCTTTCTGAAGCTGCACAACTAGACAATGAAATGTTGTAGAACTTTTTCCTTAGTTCAGCCAAAACCAGGATCTTGTCACATAAGCAGGAATATATAGGTTAATGAACACATTGAAGATTGAGGAGTAAAGTTTATTGCACAAAAAGAAAATAGACAACTATCAGCAAAGTGAGAGGTAGTCCTGTTAACAGGCCCCCACCTCAGAGACAGATGACCATCAGGTCACCACACAGAAACTGAACAGTCCAGGCTACTCCCCTGTCAAAAAGTGTGAATTTACATGTCTCCACCTCCTTTTCCCAGTGCATATTGTAAGCATTATTCAGAGAGAGACAGTCAGCAAGGTGCTGACTTTATCTGAAATCAGCAGTTCAATTTATCAGCCTTCAGGCTGTTTTAGGCATAAAGGCAGAGTTCTGGCCAGGAGCCTTGACTGTCTCCTGTCTCTATTACTCAAAATGAGAAAAGGTCCCTTATCTATCTCCTGTCTTTATCACTTAACATGAGAAAATAAAAGTCTCTTTAACAAATGACGTAGAAAACACTGAATATTCAAACAAACAAACAAATAAACAGAAAAAAATAATTTGAACCTTACCCCAAGCATGAACTTAAAATGAAAGAAGATTTATTTTTATAGCTGTTGTAAACAAGTGTTTTCTTGAATTTTTTTTCAGATGGCTTATTCTTGGCATGTAAAAATTCTCATAATTTTGTATGTGAATTTGATATACAGCCACTTTACTGAATTTCTTTTCTAATTCTCAAGATTTTTAGCGTAGTATTTAGTCTTGCTATATAGAAAATTATGTGGGGGGCGCGCCCAAGATGGCCTAATAGGAACAGCTCCAGCCTTCAGCTCGTAGCGAGAGTGACACAGGAGATGGGTGATTTCTGCATTTTCAACTGAGGTACAAGGTTCATCTCACTGGGTTGTGTCAGACAGTTGGCGCTGGTCGGTGGGTGCAGCCTGACCAGCAAGAGCTGAAGCAGGGCAAGGCATCGCCTCACCTGGGAAGCACAAGGGGGAAGGGAATTCCTTTTCCCAGCCAAACGAAAGTGAGACACACAACACATGGAAAATTGGGTAACTCCCACCTTAATACTGCCCTTTACCAATAGTCTTAGCAAACGGCACACCAGGAGATTATAACCCACACTTGGCCCAGAGGGTCTCACACCAAAGAGCCTCCCTCTTTGCTAGCACAGCAGTCTTAGATCTAACTGCAAGGTGGCAACAAGGCTGGGGGACGGGCGCCCGCCATTGCTGAGGCTTAAGTAGGTAAAAAAAGCCACCTGGAAACTTGAATTGGGTGGAGCCCACCACAGCTCAAGGAAGCTGGCCTGCCTCTGTAGACTCCTCCTTTGGGAATACGGCATAGCTAAACAAAAAGCAGCAGAAACCTCCACAGAGGTAAATGCCCCTGTTTGACAGCTTTGAAGAGAGCAGTGGATCTCCCAGCACGGAGGTTGGGATCTGAGAAGAGACAGATTGCCTGCTCAAGTGGGTCTCTGACCCCTGAGTAGCCTAACTGGGAGAAATCCCCCACTAGGTGCAGACTGACACCTTACACAAAACACGGCGGGGTACACCCCTGAGGCAAAGCTTCCATAGCAAGAATCAGACAGCAGCACTAGCTGTTCAGCAATATTCTAGCTTCTGCAGCCTCTGCTGCTGATACCCAGGAAAAGAGGGTCTGGAGTGGATCTCAAGCAAACTCCAACAGACCGACAGCTGAGGGTCCTGACTGTTAGAAGAAAAAGTAACAAACAGAAAGGACACCCACACAAAAACCCCATCAGTGCATACCATCATCAAAGAACAAAGGCAGAGAAAACCACAAAGATGGGGAAAAAGCAGTGCAGAAAAGCTGGAAATTCAAAAAATCAGAGTGCATCTCCCCCTCCAAAAGAATGCAGTTCATCGCCAGCAACAGAACAAAGCTGGACGGAGAATGACTTTGACAAGTTGAGAGAAGAAGGCTTCAGTCGATTAAACTTCTCAGAGCTAAAGGAGGAACTATGTAACCAGCGCAAAGAAATTAAAAACCTTGAAAAAAGAATGGATGAATGGATAACTAGAATAATCAATGCAGAGACCTTAAAAGAACTGATAGAGATGAAAACCATAACACGAGAACTACGTGACAAACACAAGCTTCAGTAACTGACTCCATCTACTGGAAGAAAGAGTATCAGCGATTGAATATCAAATGAATGAAATGAAGTGAGAAGAGAAGTGTAGAGAAAACAGAGTAAAAAGAAATGAACAAAACCTCCAAGAAGTATGGGATTATGTGAAAAGACCAAATCTACATCTGATTGGTGTGCCTGAAAGCGACGGGGAAAATGGAACCAAGCTGGAAAACACTCTGCAGGATATCATCCAGGAGAACTTCCCCAACCTAGTAAGACAGGCCAACATTCAAATTCAGGAAATACAGAGAATGCCACAAAGATACTCCTAGAGAAGAGTAACTCCAAGTCAACTAATTGTCAGATTCACCAAAGTTGAAATGAAGGAAAAAATGTTAAGGGCAGGGCAGCCAGAGAGAAAGGTTGGGTTACACACAAAGGAAAGCCCATTAGACTAACAGCAGATCTCTCAGCAGAATCTCTGGAAGCCAGAAGAGTGGGGGCCAATATTCAACATTCTTAAAGAAAAGAATTTTCAACCCAGAATTTCATATCCAGCCAAACTAAATTTCATAAGTGAAGGAGAAAAAAAATCCTTTACAGACAAGCAAACGCTTAGAGATTTTGTCACCACCAGGCCTGCCCTAAAAGAGATCCTGAAGGAAGCACTAAACATGGAAAGGAACAACAGGTACTAGCCATTGCAAAAACATATCAAAATGTAAAGTCCATCGATGCTAGGAAGAAACTATATCAACTAGCAAGAAAAATAACCAGCTAATATCATAATGTCAGGATCAAGTTCACACATAACAATATTAATCTTAAATGTAAATGGACTAAATGGTACAATCAAAAGACACAGACTGGCAAATTGGATAAAGATTCAACACCCATCAGTTTGCTGTATTCAGGAGACCCATCTCACATGCAGAGACACACATAAGCTCAAAATAAAGGGATGGAGGAAGATATACCAAGCAAATGGTAAACAAAACAAACAAACAAAACAAAACAAAAAAAAAACAGGAGTTGCAGTCCTAGTCTCTGATGAAACAGACTTTAAACCATCAAAGATCAAAAGAGACAAAGAAGGCCATTACATAATGGTAATGGGATCAATTCATCAGGAAGAGCTAACTATACTAAATATATATGCACCCAATACAGGAGCACCCAGATTCATAAAGCATGTCCTTAGAGACTTACAAAGAGACTTAGACTCCCATACAATAATAATGGGAGACTTTAACACTCCATTGTCAACATTAGACAGATCAACAGACAGAAAGTTAACAAAAGATATCCAGGAATTGAACTCAACTCTGCACCAAGTGGACCTAATAGTTATCTACAGAACTCTCCACCCAAAATCAACAGAATATACATTCCTCTCAGCACCACATCACACTTATTCCAAAATTGACCACATAGTTGGAAGTAAAGCACTCCTCAGCAAATGTAAAAGAACAGAAATTATAACAAACTGTCTCTCAGATCACAGTGAATCAAACTAGAACTTGGGACTAAGAAACTCAATCAAATCCACTCAACTACACAGAAACTGAACCTGCTCCTGAATGACTACTGTGTACATAACGAAATGAAGACAGAAATAAAGATGTTCTTGAAACCAGTGAGAACAAAGATACAACACACCAGAATTTCTATATCACATTTAAAGCAGTGTGTAGAGGGAAATTTATAGCACTAAATGCCCACAAGAGAAAGCAGGAAAGATCTAAAATTGACACCCTAACATGACAATTAAAGGAACTAGAGAAGCAAGAGCAAACACATTCAAAAGCTAGCAGAAGGCAAGAAATAACTAAGATCATAGCAGAACTGAAGGAGATAGAGACCCAAAAAGTCTCCAAAAAATCAATGAATCCAGGAGCTGGTTTTTTTAAACGATCAACAAAATTGATAGACTGCTAGCAAGACTAATAAAGAAGAAAAGAGAGAAAAATTAAATAGATGAAATTAAAAAATGTAAAGGAGATATCACCACTGATCCTATAGAAATACAAACTACCATCAGAGAATACTATAAACACCTCTATGCAAGTAAACCAGAAAAACTAGAAGAAATGAATAATTTCCTGGACACTTACACTTTCCCAACACTAAACCAGGAAGAAGCTGAATCCCTGAATAGATCAATAGCAGGCTCTGAAATTGAGACAAAAATTAATAGCCCACCAACAAAAAAAAAGTCCAGGACCAAATGGATTCACAGCCAAATTCTACCACAGGTACAAGGAGGAGTTGGTACCAATCCTTCTAAAACTATTCCAATCAATAGAAAAAGAGGGAATCCTCCCTAACTCATTTTACGAGGCCAACATCATTCTAATACCAAAACCTGACATGATATACCACAATAAAAAAAGAATTTTAGACCAATATCCCTGATGAACATTGATGTAAAAATCCTCAATAAAATACTGGCAAACCGAATGCAGCAGCACATCCAAAAGCTTATCCACCATGATCAAGTGGGCTTCATCCCTGGCATGCAAGGCTGGTTCAACATATGCAAATCAATAAACGTAATCAGCCATATAAACAGAACCAAAAACAAAAACCACATGATTATCTCAATAGATGCAGAAAAGGCCACTGACAAAATTCAACAGCCCTTCATACTAAAAACGTTCAATAAATTAGGTATTGATGGAACGTATCTCAAAATAATAAGAGCTATTTATGACAAACCCACAGCCAATATCATATTGAATGGGCAAAAATTGGAAGCATTCCCTTTGAAAACTGGCACAAGACTGGGATGCTCTCACCACTCCTATTCAACAGTGCTGGAAGTTCTGGCTAGGGCAATCAGGCAAGAGAAAGAAATCAAGGGTATTCAGTTAGGAAAAGAAAAAGTCAAATTGTCCTGGTTTGCAGATGACATGATTGTATATTTAGAAAACCCCATTGTCTCAGCTCAAAATCTCCTTAAGCTGATAAGCAACCTCAGCAAAGTCTCAGGATACAAAATCAATGTGCAAAAATCCCAAAGTATTCTTGTACACTAGTAACAGACAAACAGAGAGCCAAATCATGAATGAACTCCCATTCACGATAGCTTCAAAGAGAATAAAATACCTAGGAATACAACTTAAAAGGGATTTAAGGACCTCTTCAAGGAGAACTACAAACCACTGTTCAGTGAAATAAAAGATGACACAAACAAATGGAAGAACATACCATGTTCATGGATAGGAAGAATCAATATCGTGAAAATGGCCATACTGCCCAAGGTCATTTAAAGATTCAATGCCATCCCCATTAAGCTACCAATGACTTTCTTCACAGATTTGGAAAAAACTGCTTTAAAGTTCATATGGAACCGAAAAAGACCCTGCATTGCCAAGACAGTCCTAAGCCAAAAGAACAAAGCTGGAGACATCACACTACCTGACTTCCAACTATACTACAAGGCTACAGTAACCAAAACAGCATGGTACTGGTACCAAAACAGAGATATAGACAAACAGAACAGAGTCCTCAGAAATAATACCACACATCTACAGCCATCTGATCTTTGACAAACCTGACAAAAACAAGAAATGGGGAAAGGATTCCCTATTTAATAAATGGTGCTGGGACAATTGGCTAACCATAAGTATAAAGGTGAAACTGGATCCTTTCCTTACTGCTTATAGGAAAATTAATTCAAGATGGATTAGAGACTTAAATGTTAGACCTAAAACCATAAAAACTCTAGAAGAAAACCTAGGTAATACCATTCAGGACATAGGCATTGGCAAGGACTTCATGTCTAAAACACCAAAAGCAATGGCAACAAAAGCCAAAATTGAAAAATGGGATCTAATTAAACTAAAGAGCTTCTGCACAGCAAAAGAAACTACCATCAGAATGAATAGGTAACCTACAGAATAGGAGAGAATTTTTGCAATCTACTCATCTGACAAAGGGCTAATATCCAGAACCTATAAAGAACTCAATCAAATTTACAAGAAAAAAACAAACAACCACATCAAAAGGTGGGCAAAGTATATGAGCAGACACTTCTCAAAAGAAGACATTCATACAGCCTACAGACACAGGGAAAAATGCTCATCATCACTCACCATCAGAGAAATGCAAATCAAAACCACAGTGAGATACCATCTTGCACCAGTTAGAATGGCAATCATTAAAAAATCAGGAAACAACAGGTGTTGGAGAGGATGTGGAGAAATAGGAACACTTTTACACTGTTGTTGGGACTGTAAAGTAGTTCAACCATTGCGGAAAACAGTGTGGCGATTCCTCAAGGATCTAGAATTAGAAATACCATCTGACGCAGCCAGCCCATTACTGGGGTATACCCAAAGGATTATAAGTCATGCTGCTATAAAGACACATGCACAGGTATGTTTACTGTGGCACTATTCACAATAGCAAAGACTTGGAATCAACCCAAATGTCCATCAGTGACAGACTGGATTAAGAAAATGTGGCACATATACACCATGGAGTACTATGCAGCCATAAAAAAGGATGAGTTTGTGTCCTTTGTAGGGACATGGATGCAGCTGGAAACCATCATTCTCAGCAAACTATCACAAGAACAGAGAACCAAATACCACATGTTCTCACTCACAGGTGGGAATTGAACAATGACATCACTTCGACCCAGGAAGGGTATCATCACATACCGGGTTCTACTGTGGGGTAGGGGGAAGGATAGCATTAGGAGATATGCCTAATGTAAATGTTGAGTTAATGGGTGCAGCACACCAACATGGCACATGTATGCATATGTAACAAATCTGCATGTTGTGCACGTGTACCCTAGAACTTAAATAAAAAATTAAAAATAAAAATAAAAGAAAATTATGTGATCTGCAATCAGAGACAATCTGATTTTGATTTTATCCTTTTTTATTTGGATGTCTTTTATTTCTTTATCTTGCAAAATGATCAGGCTGAGACTCCAGTAGTCTGTTGAATGAAAGTGATAAAATTAGACATCATTGTCTTGTTCCAGATCTTAAATAAAAAGCTTTCTTATCTTCCTGTTTAGTGTGATATCAGCTAATGAATTTCATAGTTTGCCTTAAGTGTGTTCAGGTCGGTACCATCTCTACTGAATTTGTTCTGTTGTTTTAATCACAAAGGCACGTTAGATTTTTCCAAATACTTTTTTTTTTTTTGCATCTACAATAAAAAACAAAAGTGCCCAGCAGTAAAACTAATTAAAAAGATAAACATTATTAACAGTATAAATCATGAAACATTTATAAAGAGACTAAAACATGAAAAAAATTTGCTATATATTTTTGCTCATGAGTGATAAAAAATATTGTTAAAATGGCTTTGCTGCTCAAGGTAATCTACAGATTCAATCCAAGCTCTATGAACCAAATGAATTTTTTTCACAGAAATGGAAAAAGCAGGCCTAAAATTTATAGAAAATGAAAGAAAACCTCCCCAAATAGTCAAAGTAATCCTGTGAAGAAAGAACAAATCACAAAACATCAAAGTACCTGACTTTAAAATATAATGCAAAGCTATAACAATCAAAACAGTATGATACTGGCATAGAAAACAGACACATAGAACAAAGTATCCAATGATCCCAATAATAAATTCATAAACCTATGGCCGAGTAATTTTTAAGTTGTTTAGAAGACACATTTAAGAAAAGACAATCTTTTCAATGAATGATGCTAGGAAAACTGATTATTTCAATGAATACGAATAGGTCCCAGACTTTACCTACCATATTAAAGCATTAGAATATTTAAATGTACACCTCAATCTTAAAAACTATTTGAATAAAACAGAGAAATTCTCTACCAAATAGGACAGGGAAAAAATTTTTAAATAAGACCTTAAAAGTATGGGCAGAAAAAGCAAAAGGAGACAAGTGAATTTAACAGAATATAAAAAAAAATTACATAGCAAAACTAAATTAACAGAGTAGTGCCAACTTACAGTATGGAAGAATATGTTTGCAAAATATACACATGACAAGGGATAATCACACAAAATATGTAACAAATGTAAAAGCAAAAATAACATGCAATTTAGTAATACATAAGTGACCTTAAGTGAAATTTTTCCATAGTAGACATACAAATGGCCAAGTACACGCAAAGATGGTCAACACCATTAATTATTAGCAAAATGCAAATTAAAACCACAATATGATACCAAATGACTCCAGTGAAGATGAATATAATCAGAAATTATATGTTCCTGCCCCTTTCAACAGGAGGCATTCTGACATACCTCTGGGCCTATTATTTAGGTGATATGACTCTCCTCTTCTGCCTAGACACTGCCCACAAGGGCCATTGTGCCATACAGATAGGCTTAGTCCCGAAGTTATGCTACTTTTCTGCCAGGAACTTGCCTAAAAGAAGAATATTGAAACACTTCTTCCTCAGCATTTAGGTTATGTAACTGTCATTCCTGTTTCATTACCACAGAGTAAATTCTGACATATGCCTTGGCACAGCTCACAGACATGATAATGACTCTTATATGTGGATCCCACTAATATGATTATTTTGACTTCTGTAACTTACTTTAGAAACACTAGTGATGTCTTAGATCTCTTACTGATAAAAAGGTCACAGAAAATTCTAACAGCCTCTGATAATTTATACAGCCCATGACTTGCGCAGAGAATGTCATAATAACCCAACAAAGGGATGGAATTGTCTCACATGCACACCCAGCTTAAAGTAAGAATCGTAATATCTCACATATATGAAGCCAACTGTCACTTATGAAAACAGGACATGTGTGGTCTTGTAAATCTCATCTCCAATGTATTCTACCAGGGTGAATGTCATACAAATAGTTGCCAAGCATCTGTCAGATTTCACTCTCTAGACTGGTTTCAGCCCACATATGGGATTGTGATCTTTACATGGGCCAACTTCTAAATGATGTGACTTTCCTCCATTGGACGTTATCTCAGGATTTTGACATATCACTGGATTTAGAAAGCAGGTGATGTTACAACTTAAAGACGATGTGACTGTCCTGCCTTGGCGATTGTCTAAGGATTGTGAAATATCACCAGATCTAACACCCAGATGATGCTACATTCTTGCTTGGGCCATTTCCACAGACATCATTATGACATATCACTGTGTCCACCATTTAGGAAATATAGCTCTTCTCTCTGGAAAGGGCCCTAAACACAGCAGTTGGTAGTAATATATTTCTAGGCCTAGGCACACCAGTGTTGGTACTCTTTTGTCAGGGCTATGTTTCAAACAGGGCATTGTGACATATCTTTGGGCATATTACCTAGGTGATGTGACTCAGTACATGGGCCTCACCCACATAAGGCATTGTGACATAAAAGTTGAACATACACCAAGGTGATGTAACTCTTTCACCTTGGTTCTGTCCTAAGAGAGCCTTGCAACATATTTCAGGACCCAAAACCCGGGTGATGTGGTTCTTCTGCCTGGTTTCTGCCCATGTCTTATACTGTGATGCATACCTAAAGAAGAACTTACGTGATAAGATTGTAACTTACTTTAGAAACACTAGTGATGTCTTAGATCTCTTTCTGGTAAAAAGGTCACAGAAAATTCTGCCTGAGTCCTGTCTAATGGGGAAATTGGGACATATCTCTGAACCCCTGACCTAACTGATATGACGCTCTTTCCCTGTCTGGGCCTTTAAAATGGCAGAATTGTGACATATTGCTGAGCGCAACATTTAGGTAATGTGACTCTCCTGTTTTTATCTGAACCCTGCCAACAAAAGAAAATTTTGACCTTTTGCACACAGATGATATTACACTTCTGCTAGAATACTGAATAAAGAGGAAATTATTGCATACTGGTGGGCCCAGCACCCTGATGATGCTACTGTTTTGCCTCTGCCAGAGCCATAGAGAGTATTTTGACATATCTTCATTCCATTTTGCGGGTGTCTTAGCTCTTTTCTCTTGGCTAAGTTTTTCTACATGTGGAATTGAGTCATACTGCTGGGTGCAGTACCCAGTAAATGTGACCCTCCTTCCTAGGCTCTACCTAGAAAGGGCAATGTGACATGTTGCTTCCTACATTAGCTAAGGGATGTTACTTTTTTTTCTAATTTTTTGCCCACAAATGGGATGATGATACATACTTTGCTTCAGTTCACAGGATGATGGTCAAACTTATATTGGTAATCAGCCAATAGAAGATATTTGACTCTTATTGCTAGGCTTAGGGCAATAGAAAGATTATTGGAATGCATATTTGTACAGAGCTCACTAACATTTACAACACTAATTTATATTGTATAAACTGCTTTGGTGATTGGAGAGTTGCATATAAAGGCCCAGGAAGAAGTTAAGATTGGAACTCTGAATTATGCACCAAGGTGAAATTGAAAGTTTTCACCATCCTATATTTATAAAGCCCACTATTGAGATACTGAGTCTAACTAGTGAAAACAGTACAAATATGGAATTGTAACTCTTATATGTGGATCTGGCCAGAGATGTGATCTTGACTCATTTTTGGACCCAGCTCACAGGCATAAAAATGAGTCTCATTCCTGAACTCAACCTAAATGAGAGATGTTGACTATTATACCCGAGTTTTAGGCAATACATAAGATTGTGAGTCCATAGGAGCATGTGGGCACAGAGTAGTTTGAAACTCTCATGTACTCCACATAAAGCCTTTGGATGTTGCAGAGGGTTCTACACAATGGCCCAACACATGTGAAATTGTGACTCATATACACACCAAGATAAAAGTTAAAGGTCTTACCATCAAAGATGAGGAGATTGTATCATTAGTATTAAGGTGTTAAAGGTGTTAAAACTTTTGCTTAAATTGTTTCCCAGGTGGGCATTGTGACATATCATTGGGTCAGAATCACAATTATGTGACTCCTCTGTCTGGGCCCTGCGAAAAAGGAATATTGTAATATAACTCTAAGACTATAAGTTAGGTGCTTTGTCTACTTTGCTTGTGCTTTGCCTACAGAGAACATTATGACAACATGAGATGTAGCATTTAGAAAATGTGAGTCTTCTCTCCTGCCTAGGTCCTGCCTGCTAGAGAAATTGTGACATATTGCTGAGTGCAAAACCTAGGTAATGTAACTCAACTCTTTAAGTCTTCAGAGGAGTGGATTATTACATATTGCTGAGCCCAGCATTTGGTTGGTGTTATAGTGAGACAATCACAGACAGGAGAGACAGAGCAGAGTTCAGAAGAGCCCTGTATTATTAAGGTGATCACCAGCTCAGGAGGACTAGGGTCCAGAAAGTCTGAACACTGGACAAAGAAAGCAGCCACCTTTTAAGCAGTCAGTGGCTGGGAGCTAGGTGATGCAGGAAGCATTCTTACAGGAGCGAGAACAAACGCAGTTGATCAGTCTTTTACATTTATCTATACTACATGTTCTATATCCCTGGGGAACCATGTTTCTGTATCAACTTTGTAACTTTGCAGCTGTACTAGGAAGGTGAAACAGGAACTCTCTGAGCCTCAAGGAGTATGAAACTAGTGAGAGGAGATGACTCACTGAGCACAGAAGGAAAAATAGACAGTAAGTATTCTTCTCTAACCTAGACTATGGGGGCACTACATCATACTAAGACCTGAGGGTGAAGTTAATTTTCTGGCTTTACATATTGTAAATTTCATTAATTTCCTCTTCATCCCCCCACTTTGGTGCTCACCATACGTAGATTAATAAAGAGCAACATAATTGTTTTTTTGTTTTTTTGTTTGTTTGTTTTTTGAGACTGAGTCTCCTCTGCCGCCCAGGCTGGAGTGCAGTGGCCGGATCTCGGCTCACTACAAGCTCCGCCTCCCGGGTTTACGCCATTCTCCTGCCTCAGCCTCCCGAGTAGCTGGGACTACAGGCGCCCGCCACCTCGCCCGGCTAATTTTTTTTGTATTTTTAGTAGAGACGGGGTTTCACCGTGTTAGCCAGGATGGTCTCGATCTTCTGACCTCGTGATCCGCCCGTCTCGGCCTCCCAAAGTGCTGGGATTACAGGCTTGAGCCACAGCGCCCGGCCATAATTGTTATTTCTTCCTGTGTAGGCACGTATTCTTCCTGGGGTAGTGGTTGGTATTTTTGTAGCGCCATCATTTTGGTAGTAGTTGTTCAGTCTACTATTGCTTTAGTAGTAGACTGGATGCTTCTGGTGAGAAGAGGTAGGAGACAAGGCAATATTAGACATTCTCCAATTATAGCTACAAAATCAATTATCAGAGTTTTAAAACCTCCAATCCATGAGTACCATCCTGCAAAATGTGATTTTGGGCTCCACCTGGAATTAGTTTGGACTGTGACATGGGTTAACTTACTCATTCTGACAGTAATTTCCATAACAACTGTTTCATTATAATCAATCTGTAAGCAACAGTTGGACAAATTAAGTGTGCCACAAATTCCTTCTTCTGAGGCTAAGATGCAGTTTAATACTAGCCTATTTTGGTACATAGCATCTCTTATTTGAGTGATTTTTATGATTACAGATCGAAGGCTTAGACTGTCTCATTGACTATAATTTCTAGTACTGCTTGCAATCTTATAGTTCAGTTTAACATGTACATAGGGGTGTGGTAGCCTTATGATTCATCTTAGGCCTGTATAGCTGGCCTATAGTATTTGATAATTCTTTTTAGGAGGCCATTTGTTATCTTTCCAATTACTTTTCTTAATTTCTTTCTTTATGTTTTTGTTTATCATTTTTATAGGACTTATCTGAGTAAAGATGCTTCTTCTGGTCCTTTTTCTTTTTTCATTATAGACTGGGTAACTTAAATTTTCCTCTTGTTTCAGTGGGAGCAAGAAGAAGGATGATCTCTTTGTTCCGAACACACAGGCTCCAGTCCACTTCTCTGGCAATAGTTGATAGGCTTTTGTCCTACCGATCCAGTATATCCTTGTCAGTGCTTTTCAAACATTTGGAGGATCTAGTTGATACGATGACTGATTTAGCACTGGAAACTAAGAAAGAGGGTTAAAATCTGGTACAGAGGAAATGTCTATAAAGCTACTCCACTGTGTCTTGCTCTTAGACTCTTTAAAATATTGTTGACTTAGACAGGTTCTATCTCTTACTGGAGTCTCAAAGTCTTTTCCCTATCCTACTTTTCAGTATCTTCCAGTGATATGAGTTTCTAATAGCCAGACACTTGGATGTGCATTGAACATTGTAACAAAATTCAGTATGGTAAAGTTATCTTCTGGCATTAGTTTTCTTGCCTAATAGGGCCATTAGTCACCTGTACTGGTACCTCTATATACATAACATGAGGTGAATCCAAAATTAGTAGTAATACTTTCAGCTAGCAGAGTGAACAGGGTCTTGGCTGACATTGGTGAAATCTGAACTTTTGCCTCCTTGGGGTTAAAATATTTATGGAAAGATTTGAAAAATCTGAACTGTGCCATTGGATAGACTTGAATTTTAGCTTGTTTAGTCTTTTTAATAAAGACAAATGGAACACCTAGGTTTGATCTTTCTCGATGAAAGCTTAGCTCTCCTTGAGGTCTTTTAGTCCAAAAAGGCACAATTGGCTTTAATATTGTCAGATTAAGGTGGTTGCATGTTTTGGTCGCACAACCAATTTTTGCTTCTTGAGTGGCAAGTGAAACTCCTTGTATAGAGTCTTGATTGAACTCATGTTTGTTCTTATGGAGTGATACAATCAGGACATTCTTCTTCTAGTTCTCCTATTGTGATCTTAGGAGACTTTCTGCTCACTCTTTTTTATCCTAAGTTCTTGCAG
Source organism: Macaca thibetana thibetana (assembly GCF_024542745.1). Classification (NCBI taxonomy): domain Eukaryota; kingdom Metazoa; phylum Chordata; class Mammalia; order Primates; family Cercopithecidae; genus Macaca; species Macaca thibetana. Next base: position 868,640 of record NC_065599.1, on the reverse strand, counting down.
ACTTCTTCTAGATTGTTTAGGTTACTGAGGTGTGCAGCCTGACAGGCATCAAAATATAGAAAGAGATCCTTTTTGTGAATAAGATAATATTTGTATTTTGCTTGCAAGTTTCTTAGTTCTAACATCTTTAGGATTGATATATGAGGGTAAAAAAGGTTTCTTTATTTGAATTTCAAACCAGAAGTTAAAGGGTAGGAAGCCTGGATCCTAACATACTTGAAGTTGCCTATTTCCTGGGTCACAGAGAGAGTAGCTGGTTTGATTATAAACACATGTCCCCAGGGGAGTTTCTGTACACTCATAATAAGTTTGATATAACAGGATTGTAGTTATATTTTCACTAGACTAAGCTTCTATCATGCAGTGATGGCAACTGTCTTGGTTTCTTTGGACAGCTGTTAGCATTTTTGCTACTAGTACAGTCAGGTTTAGACTATGCATGGGCATCCTCCTGAGCAGCAAGTCTGACAGCAATTGCAAAGGCAACGTGACAATAAGACAATTATTACAAGCAAAAGAATTAACTACACTGGCAAATTCTGTCTACATTTACTTATCTGACCCCAGCTTCCTCAGGCTTTGGCCATGCATAGACTAGTCAGCTTCCCGCTGTGTGACTAGGGCAAGGCTTAGTGTTTCCTCAAGCTTCAGTCTTATGTGGAGAGACCACCTCCAGTGTGTTCAGAGCAGAGCAGTCATCCTTTTCTGATACACTTTGGTCTTTCCACAAGGTCAGTCATGTTGGATTTTTTGGATCTTGCAGACTTGTCTATTTGTCTTGGATTGAGGCTGCAGGTTTCAGTTGGCTGTGATGGACCCAAGGTATAATACCTGCAATGTTAACAGTGGTAGGGGTAGACATGATCACAATATGGGGACCATCCTGTAAGGGCCCGAGGGTAGTAGGATTCCAGTGTTTAACTTATATACGGTCCCTAGTTGAAAGGGATGTATTGCATCTATAAGGATAACAGGTATTTTTTTATCTTACCTACCTTTGTACTTATTGCATTACCTCACCTAATGCTTGCATTTGTCTTCTTAGGGTCAGTTCTCCAATTTCCTTCAAATTTCCTTTTATCTGAGATATAAGTGGGGGTTGTCAGCCATATACTATGTCATAGGGTAAATAACTGGTTAATTTAGTAGGGATACATCTGACTCAGAGAAGGAACAAGGGCAATACCTGATCCTACCTTAAATGAGTCTCTTGGCAAAACTTTTTCATCAGTTGTTTCAGTGTCCGGTTCATCTTTTCAACTTTTCCAGAACTTTGTGGGTGATAGGCTGTATGCAGTTTCTATTTAATCTTTAACATCTGAGTTAGTGGCTGCACGACTTCTGTCACAAAAGCTGGTGCATTGTCCGAGGCTAAGGTTAGAGGAAGTCCAAATCTAGAAATAATGTGTTTTAATAATTTCCTGGTTACTTCTCATGGCTTTTCTGTCTTTGTGGGGAATGTCTTGACCTATCCTGCAAAGGTGCAAACACTAACATGTTTCGATAGCCTCCAGCCTGAGGCAGTTCAGTATAGTCTGCAAGTAAGTTTTCACATGGCACTACTTCTGTTTCCTGGGTGCCAAGTAGTTCCTTGCCTTGGGTTATTTTGGGTGCAAGTAACACACTGCTTGCAGATGGCTCCAGTGATGGCAGTTAAGTGTGGCATATAGAAATACCACCCTATGAGACTTTCTAGCTGTCTTCCCCATATGTGTTCCTTGGTGAAACTGCTTTATAAGTCAGGGAGCAATGGCTTCTGGAATGGCAAGCCTCATGTCTGAAAACTTCCACCAGACTCCTTTTTGATAACTCCTGTTTTCCTGTGTGAACCACACTTTCTCATTTAATGAGTAGTTGGGAGTCTCTGCAAAGAGAGGTTCTAATAAGGGCACAACGTAAGTCTCTTCTTTCTGTGTTACTTGTGCCATTGTAGCCCATTTCACTTCCTTGTCTGCTTTTCTGTTCCTTGTAGCCTCATTATTTTCTCCTGTTTGATGTCATTTACAGTGGATGAGTGCTATTTCCTTTGGAGCCTACACAGTCTCTAGGAGCTGCTCTATTTCCTTTTTGTTCTCTTTTTTTTCTTCCTCAGTAGTTCACAGTCCTCTTTTTTTGTTAATGGCTTCATAAGCATTCAAGGTGGCAAAAACATATCTTGAGTCAGTATAGATATTCACTGACTTTCCCTTTGCTAGGAGTGGTGCTTTTGTGAGAGCTAGTAGTTCTGCTTTTTGTGGTGAGGTTCCCACGGGTAGGGGGTGGGCTTCGGCCTCTGAGCTTAATGTGACTACAGCATATCAGGCCTTTCTGATACCTTCCGCTATGTAGCTACTTCCATCAGTAAAATATTCCACGTACAGGTAGGGTCTTTTAGGTCTTTTCAGCTTGAAAAGACTTTACTGTTTCTACACAGCAATGATATCTTGGGGCACACAACTGGGGCTTCCATGCTCTGCATATTCTATTGGCAGCAGTGTGGCTGGATTTAGGTGTTCACAGTCTCTAAGGTGATATATGGATTTTCATATAGGAGCCCTTGGTATCTCAGCATTCTAGGGTTACAGAACCAATGGTGTCCTCTCTCTTCTATCAGGGTGACAACTGTATGGGGCACGTGAATTATTAAGTTCTGTTTAAAGGTAAACTTGTTAGCATGCTCAGCTAACACAGCAGTGGCAGCCAATGCCTTGAAACAGGGCAGCCATCCTGTGGCCACCAAGTCCAATTGTTTGGACAGATATGTTACAGGTCAATACTATGACCTTAACGTTTGCACTAAGACTCTTGTGGTCATCCTCTTTCTTTCATGAACATATTGGTAAACGGGCTTTGTCATGTCTGGCAGCCCTAGTGCTGGTGCCTGGATTAAGGCTTTCTTGATTTCCTTGAAAGTCATATCCTGTTCCTTTTCCTAAAGGAGAGGCTCCTTCCCCCATCCCTGTCATCGCTGCATTTAAAGGTTTTGCTAGGAGTGAGTACTTGGGGATCCACATGCGGCAGAAACTACTGCCCTTAGGAATTCCTGGACTTGCCACCTTGGGTCTGGCTGAGGAATGCTATAGACACTCTCTTTTTCACTCTTGCCTAAGCTCATGCTGCCCTTGGGAGATGTGAAAACCAGAGTCCTTGGCCACAGATCTGTGCCTTTTCCTTAGATACTTTTTTTTTTTTTTTTTTTTTTTTTGAGACAGAGTCTCGCTCTGTCGCCCAGGCTGGAGTGCAGTGGCTGGATCTCAGCAAGCTCTGCCTCCTGGGTTTACGCCATTCTCCTGCCTCAGCCTCCCGAGTAGCTGGGACTACAGGCGCCCGCCACCTCACCCAGCTAGTTTTTTTTTTTTTGTATTTTTTAGTAGAAACGGGGTTTCAACGGGTTAGCCAGGATGGTCTCGATCTCCTGAACTCGTGATCCGCCTATCTCAGCCTCCCAAAGTGCTGGGATTACAGGCTTGAGCCACCGCTCCTGGCCTCCTTAGATACCTTATAGCCAGCATTCCACAGCACTTGAAGACATATCAGTCACTAGGTGGCATGAAAGCCTTTAAGTCTGAAGCTAGTGCTTTTAAAAATATAGTTGGGGAGTTTTTAAATCCTTGGGGAAGTCTAGCCCAGGTATACTGAGATGGGCCTTACTTAAAGGCAAAAATGTCTCAGCTTACAGGGGCTAAATTGATGCAGAAGAAAGCATCTTTAATGTCCAAGCATGTGAACCAAGTAGCACTAACAGGTATTTGTTCAAGCATAATGTGTGGGTTAGGCATAATAACATGCAGTGTAGCCTCCACCTTGTTGACTGACCTTAAGCCTTTTACAGGCTGGTATTTGCCAGAAGGTTTTAACACTGGCAATAGGGGCACATTCCATGAGGAGACACATCTCTCTATTATTTCAAATTTAAGGAGCCATTTGAAGTGCTCTGCAATCCCTTGGTTAGCCTCTGTGGGAATGGGATACTGACTACTGACGGATCTGCACCAGGTAGGTTCCTCATAGTAGCTCTTTTATAAGAGATGTTGATTTACTGCTAACCCTGGGGGATTGTCCTCTGCCCAGACTCCTGGTAACTTAAGAAGTAAGTCTGTGAATACATTTTGTTTCTCAGCTGTGCTGTACTCTTTTTACACTCGTGTAAAACTTTCATAAAGTCTCCACTCCTCTGCCTTGGATACTGTAATAAGAGTTAGTGCCATAGCCTTTATTTGCCTTAGGCTTAAAGTCATATCTCCAGTCAGTGTAAAGGAGATCTGAGCCTGCAGCTTTGTAATAAGTCTCTTCCTAATAATGGCAATGGGCAGTTTGTCAAATGTAAGAACTTAGGTTGGACTTTTCAGTCTCCATAATACATATTATCTTTGATTTCAAAAAGGTGTGTTTTCTGTGATATCTGTGGCCCCGATAATATTATCGAGTGCTCAGCACTTATGTCTACCATAAAGTCTATTTTTTAGCCCTCTAGTACCATTAAGAGCATAGGCTTTTCAGGGACTGAAGAGATGGAGCCCAGTTTGTCTCAGTTCTCAAGGTAGTCATTGGCTCCTGTCAGTCTAATTAGATCCATGTCAGATTCTGCTACGCTTTGTCCAGCAGCTGAAGAAGGCCCTGTCCAATCATTCTGTCTCAGGTTGTCACCCTTATCCTTTTCTTCCTGTGGGCATTCATCTTTATAATGCTTTCCTTGCTTGCGTCTCACCCACTGACCTCTATCTAGTCCAGGCTGACCTTCCTGATGTGTCCTGGTCTGTTGACGTTGCCTTGCTTGTTCTCTACCATGACCACGTCCACAACCACATCCATATCCTCTTGCAATTTAACTCTTTCAACCAGGGCTGTAGCCAAGAACTCTGCCTTTATTCCTTGTATCTGAGCCTTTTGGTATCTCAGCAAGTTCAGCAGTCCTTGGACCTGAATTGGGTCCCAGCCTGGATCAGTTTCTATTGTTCTTTGTTTTATATGATACATTTGAGTCTTACAATAATCTTCAAAACTGGCCTGTAGCCATTAGGGATGGGTTTGAATCATGCTCAGCCAGGAGTCTATGTATAGAAACTGATTAGAGTGCCCAGGCTTTTGTCCAACCCCAGTGACCACTTGAAACATTCGGCCAATTATTTCCCTATCTCTGATTCCCTCAGCCAGCCACCCTACATTAAAGAGGGCCAGTCAATTTCACAAAAGGTTCTTAGCCTCTGAGGTGTTAACTTCATTCCATAATCACCACCAAAGCCTTTTCTAAAGTTCTTCAACATACATTTTAATGGGTTGGTTTTGATGCTTTTCCTCTTATTTCCACCTTCACAGCGAGCTTTCACTCTCGCTTTCACTCTCTGATACACCAGACTGGATCCTATTACAGGAAGTTTGGATGCTGCTTGGCCAGGTTGCAGCCAACTACTGCTGTAAAGCTATGAAGCTAATCCTGTCAGCCTTATGCAGTGACCTAGGTCTGGCTCACCTCTGAGGACACAGTCTGTACTAACAGATCTGCACCTCCCCACATCACTCCTCATGTTGGCCTCCCCCAAGACCGTCTCTATCATACACTTTCACACACCTCTTTTGCTCCAGATTTCATCATCAGATGAAATGAACCTCTCTGGTGTCCTGGGTGAGCCTGGTTAGTCTCCCAGATTCACACATACACACATCACTCCCAGTCCCTGTTTCCAGATGCAGTAAGCCACTTTCACTTGTTAGTGGGAACACGAGGTTCATCTAAATTGTCAGGGTACTCCTGCTGCCCCCAGCTACTTTGGATTGGATTAGTGGTTGCTCGTCAGGACATGATCAAGCTCCCTTTCCCTCCTTATGAGATGGGCTTTCCTATGGTCCAACCTTATACCGGTTCAGTAGTGCGCCTGCGTGCTGCTCTTGTGACTATCCTGCTACTCCTGACTTGGTTTCATTTGTGCTGTCAGGGGAAGGCTCTAAGAGATGAGAGAGCTGTTCTCCTGTTGAGCTGAGTCTTACCCAGTTGGCCAAGGGTCCCAAGTCTCCCGCATCCTTGTGCTCTAGCCCACAGAAAGAGGAGACAAAAACCTGCCATCTACAGTCCCAGATGAGCCCCTATGATAAGAAATGTAACGGGACAATCACAGACAGGAGAGACAGAGCAGAGTTCAGAAGAGCCCTGCATTATTAATGTGATCACCAGCTCAGTAGGACTAGTGTCCACAAAGTCTGAGCACTGGTCAAAGAAAGCAGCCACCTTTTAAGCAGTCAGTGGCCAGGAGCTAAGTGACAAGACCATGTTTTTGTATGAACTTTGTAACTCTGCAGCTGCACTAGGGAGGTGAAGCAGGAACTCACTGAGACTTAAGGAATGTAAAACTAGGAATGAGAACAAATAAGGCTCGCTGAGCACACAGCGAAAACCAGGCAGTTAGTAGTCTTCTCTAATTTAGATTATGGGGGTGCTACATTATACAAAGCCCTGAGGGGAGAGTTAATTTTCTGGCTTTACATATTATAAAATTCATTAAGTTGCTCTTAAGTGTGATTCTTCTCATTTTCTTCAACCTCGTCTACAGTGGACATGGTGTCATAATACTTGAGGCTATACCCAAGTGATGTTACTCTTCTGACTTGTTCCCGACTACAGAGAAGATTATAATGTGTCCTAAGCCCAGAATCCTGGTGATTAGATGTTCCAGCCTTGTTTCTGCCCTCAGGTGAAATTGTGACATATCCTTGGGTTCAGCACACTTGCCCAAGTATGGCAATCATACCTGGACCCAGAAAGAAGAGATAGTTTGACTCTCATAACCAGTCTTCTGGCCATAAGTAAAGCAATGGGTCTACTAATTGTATAGGATTCACAGAGGATTATGACACTTAGGCATATCATATAAAGGCTGAGTGATGCAAAGAGTATAATAAAGGGATCAGCACCAAGGCGCTATTGTTTACTCCTGAATGCACACCCTGCTGACCTGATTGTCAATCTCTCACAAATAGAACCTGCAAATAAGGTAATAAGTCTTACAAAAAGAGCAGTCGAAGCTTGAAATTGTTCCTCTGATACACAAATCTGACTAATGTGTAGTTTGGGAGTGCACGATTCATCACACCTGTGAGACTGTGACTCCCCCACTGGAACACAATTTTCAAGTGGGACTGCGCATTTTATACATGGATCTGACCCATTGTTGAGATTGTGACTTCTCTGCTTCCACCAAACTCATAGGAGGTGTTGACTCACATACACAAAGCCAGGACTTGTGTGAGACTGTGAAAATTATCTCTAAATAAATTTCTAGTGTGTGATTACAATATAAAAGTTAGCACAGTGTCTGAATAATTTGACTCTCCTTTTTAGCGTATGACCACAGATGAAATTGTGACAAATGTAAACTATACACATAAGCAAAGGTGCCTGAGCCTGCCAAGAAAGAGGAGTTTTACATGTCACTGGGACAAGCACCCAGGTGCTGTGTATTTGTTGCCTAATCCCTGACTATAAAAGGTATTGTGGCTTATATCTCAGTCCATCCTGTAAGCAATGTGACTCCCTTCTACTGACTTAGGCTTTAACATACAGTGCATTGTGACACATAACTGGGTCCTGCACCCAGGTGATGTGACTCCCTGTTTTGGGTTCTGCCAACAGGAAGGCTTGTAACATATCACTTGGCTCAGTAGTTAGGTGATGTTTCTCCTCTCTTGCCTCACCCTCACCACAGAAGAGATTGTGACATATTGCTAAACCCAGTGCCAAGGTGAGGACATATATCTAGGCCAATTGTCTAGGTGAAGTGAGTCTCCTCACCTACCCAAGCCCTGCCCACAGAGGGAATATTGGTGTATCACTAAAACCAGCAAACAAATGATGTGCCTCTTCTTCCAGGGTCCTGTCCACAAGATAGATTGTGATATCTCACTAGACTAACACCCACCCAGGTGATGTGGGCTTTCTGCTTGCTGTCAGTTCACAGGTGATATTGTGCCATATAGCAGAGACCAGAGAAGAGAACTAAAGATTACTCTTAAGCCTGGAGCCAGGCTATGTACAAGATGGTGACTCCCATTCCTGGAAGTTTCCACCAGTGTTATTGTGACATATACCTTTGCCCAACTCCTGAGGGATTCAATAATCCTGCCTAGGTGTAGCCAGAAAATGAGATTTGGACATATACCTCAGCTGAGTACCTTAGTTATTTGACTCTTCTGTCTTAACAATATCCCCAGGAAGTATTGTAACATGTTTCTGGACCTAGTTATCTGACTCTACTCTTCTGACTGGACCCTGCTTCCACTGGGGATTGCAGATTTCTAAGCACCACATCCATATGATATGACTCTTTTTTCTGGTTCTTTTAACAGGAGACATTGTGGAATATCTCAGGGCTGTAATTTAGGAGATATGAGTCTCCTGTTCTGCCTGTACACTTCCAACAAGGGGCATTGTAGTATACATCTGAGTGTAACACCAAAGTTATGCAGCTTTTCTGCCAGGGACTTGCCAACAAAGAGAATATTGGAAAATTTCTGGCTCAACATCTAGATTACTTGGCTGTCACACCTGTTTTATTACCACAGAGTAAATTATGACATATATCTAGACACAGATCACAGGCATGATAACAACTGTCATATGTGGACCCCACACATAGGAGTAACTTTGACACTCATCACTTGCTTTAGAAACTCAAGTGATTAAATCTCTTTCTGGGAAAAAAGTTAAAGAAGATTATAACAACCTCAGATATTTTATAAAACCCTTGGCTTGTTCAGAGTGTTATAAAAAAAAACAGAAGAAAAGTGAAATTTTGAGTCTCAAATGCACACTGAAGGAACATTATGGATTGTCACCATCTCACATGTATTAAGGCACCTGTCACTCATAAAAAAAGGTCATATGTGATATTGTAAATGTCAGCCAGGTAATTTTTGTTAGTGTGATTTTGATATAAATTGTGGCTGAGATCCTGTGCAATAAGACTCTCCAGACTGGTTCTAGCCCACATATATTATTATGGTACCTACCTGGGCCAATTTCTAAACATTGTGACTCTTTTGCCTGGACCCCACTCTCAGTAAATGTCATGACACATCACTAGATCCTGCACCCAGGTCATGTTACATATTTGTCTGAGCCATGCCTACAGAAATCATTGTGACATATCACTGTGTCAACCACCTAGGTGACATACCTCTCCCTATTAGAATGGGCTCTGAGTACAGAGCAGGATAGTGACATATGGCTGGGCCACGCAGATGGGTGATGGTAATGTCTTGCTAGGGTCATGTCCTAAAGAAACCATTGTGACAAATCTCTGGACCTATCACCTAGGCAATGTTGCTTTCCTGCTTGAGTCCACCTTACCTGGATAGTGACATGTTGCTAGGCTGGGCAAAAGGGGGAAGGTACTATTTCGCCATGGCCATGCCTCAAAGAGGGCATTGTGACGTATCTCTTGGCATATCACCCAGGTGATTTGACTGTCTGCTCAAGCCTGCCCACATGGAGCATTGTGACATGAGGATAGAACCTGCACCTATTTGTTGTAACTTTGTTTCCTTGTTCCTATCCTAAAGGAGCCTTGAGAAACATCTCAGGACTCAGCATCAAGGAGATGTGGCTCTTCTGCCTGGCTTTACTTCACACATTAGATTGTGTCATATACCTAGGGAAGCACCTAGGTGGTACGACTCTTCTGTTCTGCCTCAGCCCTCCCTACTCTGGACATTGGGCTTATATCTGATTCAGTGTCTTAAGTAATGTGAATCTTTTCTTCTCCCTATGCCTTTACAATATAGTGATGTGATATAATGCTAAGCCCAATACTTAGGAGGCAATATGACTATTATTTTTTTTTCCAGAACTGTGCCCATGAAAAAGAATTTTTAAATATTGCAGGGTCCAGCACCCAGATAACGTCCCTCTTCTGCCTGGGTACAGCATACATAGAGAATTATGGCATATTGCTGAGCCATCCACCCTGATGATGTAACATACCTGCCTGTGCCAGAGCAACAGAAAGTATTTTTAAATATCTTGTTCCCATTCTGTAGGAGTTTTTGCTCTCCTCATTTGTCTGATTTTTCTCCCACATTTAAGATTTATTCATATCACTGGTTCCACTACCCAATTAATGTAACTGTCATTTCTAGCACCAGTATGGAGAGGGCATTGTGACATATTGCTTGGCACAGCACAGGAGAGTTGTGTGACTCTCCTGCCACTTTTTTTTCCTAAAAATGGATTATTAAATTTATATTGCTTCAATAAAGAGGCATGATAATCAAACATAAATTGTGATTCCATCAATAACAGATATTTTGCTTCTTATCATTATGCTTACAGCAATAGGTAAAATAATGAGTTTCATGTTTGTAGAAAGCTCACAGAAGATTAAAACATTAACTCATATTCTACAAACTTCTTGGGTGGTAACAGGACTCAGCAAAAGCTTAAGATCGTGACTCTTGATTATAATTGCGGGTGAGAGCAAATGCCACATTACAAAGCTCACTGTGGAAGTGTTGAGTCTAACAAGTAAATAAAGTACAAAGATGGAATTACGACTTACATGTGACCCTGCTGCAGGTGAGATTGTGATTCATTTCTGTACCCAGATCACAGGCATAATAACGGGTCTTCTATCAGAACCCAGTCTATACGAGAGATGTTGATTATCATAACTGGATTTAGGGCAATACCTAAGATTGTTCATCAATAAGAGCATGTAGGCCTCAAAGTGGTTTGCAACTCTTATGTATGTTGCATAAACTTTTGGATGTTGCAGAGTGTGTTATACAATCACCCAAAACACACATGAGATTGTTACTGTTTTTTTTGTGTGTGTTTTGTTTTGTTTTGTTTTGTTTTGTTTTGAGATGGAGTCTCACTCTGTCACCCAGGCTGGAGTGCAGTGGTGCAATCTCAGCTCATTGCAAGCTCTACCTCCCGGGTTCACACCATTCTCCTGCCTCAGCCTCCCGAGTAGCTGAGACTACAGGCATCCACCATCATGCCCTACTAATTTATTTATTTATTTATTTTGTATTTTTAGTAGAGATGGGGTTTCACCGTGTTAGCCAGGGTGGTCTCAATCTCCTGAACTAGTGACTCACCTGTCTCGGCCTCCCAAAGTGCTGGGATTACAGGTATAAGCCATCATGCCCAGCCAACATTGTGACTCTTATACACACCATCTAACAGTTAAAAGTGTCATCTAAAAGATAAGGATATTGTGTCATATTACTAGGCCTAGCACCCCGGTGTTGAGACTTTTGGCCTAAATTCTTTCCCATGGTGCATTGTGAAATATTGCTGGGTTAGAATCATACTAATGAGACTGTTCTGCTTGAACCCAGACAACAGGGAATATTATCACGTAAGTCTTGGCCTATCAACTAGATGATGTGTCTCTTCTCTCAGTGCCCTGCCTGCAGGGGACACGGTGAAGTAGCATTCCATATAGCAACTATGTGATATGACTTTCCTCTCCTGCCTGGATCCTGCCCAGTGAAGAAATTGTAACATATCACTAAGTGCAAAACCTAAATGATGTGACTCTCCACTTTGTTCTGAACTCTGCCGAGAGAGGAAATTATAACACATTGCTTAACTTAGTACCTTGGGGGTACGACTATCCACTATTTTTTCAACCCTGTATGCATGCGGTAACAATCTCACGTGTGTTTTGGGTGATTGTATAACACACTCTGCAACATCCAAAGGTTTATGCAACATACATAAGAGTTGCAAACCACTTTGAGGCCTACATGCTCTTATTGATGAACAATCTTAGGTATTGCCCTAAACCCAGTTATGATAATCAACATCTCTCGCATAGACTGGGTTCTGATAGAAAACCTGTTAATATGCCTGTGATCTGGTCCCAGTGGGCATGATGACAAATTATTTGGAACTGTCCCCAGTTAATATGCTGTACTGCTTGGGTCCTGCCTACAAGGGATATTATAATGTAAACCTGGCTCAGCACCCAGTTAATGTGACTCTTCTGTCTTGGCTCTGTCAAAAGGTGAAATTGTGAGATATTCCTAGATTCAGCTCATAGGCACAATAAGAGCTCTCATTCCTAGGCCCAGCCAGAGGAGAGATTTCAGCACTCATAGCCAGTCTTTCCCCCACGAGTAAAGTCCTAGATCTCTCACCTATAAGAATTCAGTGCTACCCAGGCGTATCATATAAAGTCAATGATACAGAGTGTCATAACAGGCACAAGCAACCAGGTGCTATCTTCACTCTTTGATGGGCACCCAGTTGACACTATTGTCCTTCTCACACATGAACAGAACCTACAGAAATGAGGTACTAAATCTCACACACATAAGCATTGTTACTCTCATATGTAAATTTGATATACAGGTGGTGTGGTGACATTTGAACCATGATGTAGCAGGGCTGTGGTGCTTTGACTCTCCTACTTAAACACAATCTTCAAGTGGGTTTGGGACTTTCATACATGCATCTTGCGCGTTAGTAAGAGTGTGACTCCTGTACTTCGACCTAACTCATAGGAGGTGTTGACTCTCATACCTGAAGCCAGTACTTGTGTAGAACTCTGAAACTTATTACTGAAGACTTTTAAATATGTGATTGGGAAGTATGACTTTGCCAGGCATCTGTGTGTTTTGATTCTCCTTTCTGAGCCCAGACCACAAGGGAAATTGTGACATACATGTACCAAGCACTTAAGGAGTATATAACATCTTCTTGGCAATGTGAGAAAGGGCAGTTTTATATATCACTGGGACCAGCACCCACCTGATGTAAAATATTGACCCCAAACCTCCCTATAAAGAGCATGATGGCTTTTATCTAGCTCCATCTTATAGGTGATGTGACTTCATTCTACTGCCTTGGCCCTGTAATTGTGGTGTATTGTGACACATAACTGGGTATTGCACACAGGTGATGTGACTCTTTGCTAGGTGGGATTGTGACCATACATGCCTTGTAACAGGTCACTTGGCTCAGCACCTAGGTGATGTTTCTTTTCTCTTGCCTGGGCCCTGACAACCAGAGAGATTGTAACATATTGCTGAACACAGCACCAAAGTGAGGTTGCTCTATTGCCTTGGTCCTGCACATAGAGGCCATTGTGACATATACCCAGGCCAACTGCTTAGGTGATGTGTGTCTCCTCCCTTGCCTAAGCCCTGTTAACAGCAGGGATTTAGATATGTCACTGAAATCAGCATCCAGGTGATGTTACTCTTCTTGCTTAGTCCTTCCCACATGCCATATTGTAACATTTCACTGAATCAGTACCCACTCAGGTGCTATAAGTTTCCATTCTTCTCCCTGCCCTCAGGTAATATAGTGTTATAACCTGAGACCAGATCAAAGCCCTAATAATGACTCTTGTATCTAAAGACAAGGTATGTGCAGGATGGTAACTCTAATTCCTGGACCTTTTCACAGGTGTTATTGTGATATGTACCTTTGCCCTGCTCCTGAGTGTCTTATTAATGCTATGTAGGTATAGCCCACAGATTACATTTTGACATACCTGGGCCTTGAACCTTGCTGATTTGACCCTCTTGTCTTAACGGTGTCCTCAGAAGTGATTGTAATATATTTGTGGAGCCATCGTCTATGCTAGGTGGCTTTTCTCTCCTTTCTGAATCCTGCTTCCAGTGAAGAGTGTAGCATTTCCAAGCACTGCATCCAAACGATATGACTCTGTTTCCTGGGCTCTTTCAACAGGGGGAATTGTGACATATCTCTGGGCCCATCATTTAGGTGATTTGACTCTCCTCTCCCGCCTGGACACTCTTAACAAGAGGCATTATGCCGTATACTTTTCTGTTAGAACCTTGCTTACCAAGAGAATATTGCAATATTTCTGGCTTAGAATTTAGGTGTTGTGGTTGTCCTGCCTGTTTAGTAATCACACAGGAGATGGTGACATATACCTAGGCACAGCTAACCAGCAAGATAAATACTTTCATATGTGACTCCAGCTAATTGGAGAAATGTTGACTCTTACAACTATGTTTCAGAACATGAGTGATGACCGGAATCTTTTTCTGTTACAAAGGTTACAGAATATTAGAATATTCACATATTTTATACTGCCCTTGGGTTGTATAGAGATTGTCATAACAGTGTATACAGAGTGTTGTATAGAGAGTTTCATAACTGTGTATAGAGAGTTTATAGAGAGTATTATATAGACAGTGTGGTACAGAAAGTTTTATTGCACACATAGGAAATTCTATCGTATGTACATTCAGCTGACAGTAAGAACTATCGTCTTCACAGATGGATGAAGGCAACTGTCCTACATGAAAATAGGGTGTGTGGTATTGTAAAACTAATCCCTAAAGTTTTATTCCATAATGACTGTAATATATATCTTTGCCACACACCTGTGTGATTTCACTTGTCAGATTGGTTTTACCTACATAAGTGATTCTAATATCTATCTAGGGCAAAACTGAAGTGATGTGACTCTTCTGCCTGGTCCCTGCTCTAAGTAGCAATTGTGATATCACTGGATCAAGCACCCAGGTGATGTTACATTCTTGCCTGCACCATGCCCACACTCATCATTGTGATATATCACTGTGTCCATCACATGGAAGATATAACTCACCTCTTTGGAATGGGCCCTGCAAACAGGGCAGGATAGTGACATATTTCAAGGCCAAGGCACACAGGTGATGATACAGTTTTGCCAGGGCTATGCCCAAAGAGGATACTCTTACATATCACAGGGCCTATCATGTAGGTGCTATGGTTTTTCTGCTTAGGACTTGCCCCTCTAAATTACGACATATTGCTAGACCAGGCACAAAAGTGATGGCACTCTTTTTCCAGAGGCATGCTTCAAAGAAGACTTTGCAACATCTCTCTGGGACTATCACCTAGGTGATGTGCCTTCCTGTTTGGCTCTGCCCACATGAAACATTATGATGTAACAATGAAACCTGCACCTAGGTTCATTTTTAAGGGGGTTCATTTTTAAGGGGGATTTGTGAATATCTCAGGACCTGGGACCACGTGACATGGCTCTTTAGCCTGGTTTCTGCCCACATATTAAAATGTAACAAATACCTAAAGAAGCACCTTGGTGTTACGACTCTTTTTCTGCCTGTGACGTGCCTACTGGTGACATTGGTCCATATACCAATGTCATGACCTAAGTGATGTGCTCATGACCTAAGTGATGTGATTATCCTCTTCAGTCTGGGCCTTTACAGTAACAAGATTGTGAGATATTGATGAGCCCAGCACTTAGGTAATGTGACTTCTTCTCTCTGGCCTTCACAAGGAGTGGAGGAGATTAGGCAATATGTAAGGTCATAAGTCCATATAAGCATGTATCCTCTCAGAGATTTGCAATTCTCATGCATCTTGTATAAGGTTCTCAGATATTATAGAGATTTTTATGCAATAGCGAACATGTGAGTGTACACATGAGCACACATACAAGGACCCAGCACCTACATAATGTTACTCTTTTGCCTGGGTCCTGCATATAGAGAGAATTATGACATATTCCTGAGTCCAGCACCCTGATAATGTGACTCTCATGCCTGTCCTGGAGACACAGAATGCATTTTGACATATCCTGGGCCCATTAGACAGGTGTTTTTACTGTCATTCCTTTGCTGGGGTTTTGTGTTTTTCTTTTTCCACATGTGGGATTGTGTCATATTGCTGTGTCCAGCACCCAGTTAATGTGAGTCTAACTCTTATACCCTGCCTAGAGAGGGCATTCTGACATGTTGCTTTGGCTCAGCACCTAAGTGATGTTACTCTCCTGCCTAGATTTTGCCCACAAATGGTACTATGACATATTCATTGCGTCAATTCACAGGCATGATGGTCAAGCAAATATTGGGAATCAGCCAATAGCAGATATTTTTCCTTTCATCGCTAGGCTTAGGGAAATAGGTAAGGTCCTGGGTTGCATATCTGTGCCAAGCTCATGAAGCTTTAAAACACTAACTTATAATGTATAAATGCCTTGAATGGTACAGAGAGGTTTATGACAGGCACCAGCAAAAGTTCTAATTGGCGTTCTCAATTACACACACAGATCAAAGCAAATGTTGTCACCATCTCACATGTTTAAAGCCCACTGTTAAGGTCCTGAGTCTAACAAGTGAATATAGTACAAAGTTGGAATTGTGACATTCATATGTGGTCTGGCGACAGGTAGGATGGTGACTCATTTATTGATCCAGCTTAAAGGAATAAAAATGAGTCTCACCCCTGAACCTAGCTTAGAGAAGAGATGTTGAATATTATAGCTGGGCTTAGGACCATATGTAAGATCATGAATCCATAAGAGCATGTAGGCCTCAGAGTGGTTTGCAACTCTCATGCTGTATAAAACCTTTAAATGTTATAGAATGTCTTAAAACCACCCAGAAAACACATGAGATTGTGACTTCCATACACAAACCCAGGTCACAGTTAATGGTGTCACCCCCAAAGAAAAGGGGTTTGTGCATATTACTAGGCCTAGTACCCTGGTGCTGAGACTTTTTGGCTTAAATTCCTACTCATGGGTGCATTGTAACATATCGCTGAGTTAGAATTATTGTAATGTGACTCTTCTGCCTGGACACTGCCAACAGGGGCAGTGAGATCAAATGTCTCTGGGTCTATAAACTAGACCCAGATTTGTCTCTCCCGCCTGTGTCTTGCCCCAGAAGATATTGTAAAATATTACTTGACTTAACATCTAGGTAATGTAACTCCCCTCTCCTCCTGGGTTCTGCTCACCAAAGATATTGTGAAATACCACTGATTGCAAAACCTAGCTAATATGACTCTCCTTCATATTCTAGTCTCTGCCAAGAGAGGGGATTATTACATATTGCAGAGTTCAGGACCTAGGTGTAGTGACTCTCCTTTTTCTTCTACCTTGTATATACTTGGCTTAGTGATGTATTTTGTGAGGCTGTACCAGGTGATGTGACTCTTCTCATTAGATCCAGCATACAAATGAGATTATACTGTACGGTTTAAGCATATATGCATGAAAATATCTCTCATACCTGGACCCAGCTAGAAGAGATATTTTGACCCTCATTGCAAGCATTATGGCCATAGGTAAAATCCTGGATTTTTCACTTCTACAAAATTCATAAGGATTATAAAACTCAGGAATATCATATAAAGCTTTAATGGTACAAAGAGTGTCATAAGAAAGAGCAGATGCCTGGTGAGAATGTGACTCTTGTATACACACCTTGCTGAAATAATGTCATTCCACACATTAACAGGACCTAGGAATGAAGTACTAAATTTCACACCTAAAAAGTAGTCAAAGGTTGAAATAATTACTCTCATACATGGATCTGATTCAAGGTCATTTGTAAACATTTAAACTATGATTCAGCCCACCTGTGGTGCCGTGACTCCCCTACAGGAACACAATCTTCAAGTGTGGTTAAGGTTCTTATACATGGATCTTGCCATTGTTGAGACTGTGACTCCTCTACTTCAACCCATCTCAAAGAAAGAGTTGACTCACATAGACAAAACCAGAAATTGTGTGGGATGTTAGACTTATTTCTGAAACTTCTTGAGAGTGTTATTAGGACAGGTAACTTTTTTCAGTACAAGAATAATTTAACTCTCTTTTCTAGGCCCAGACCACAGATTCTGCCATATGTGAAACAAGCACCTAAGCAATATATAACATCTTTCTTGACTCTGCCTATAAAAGACAGTTTTCTATATCACTGGGATCATTACTCAGGTGATATGAATTATCTGCCTGAAACCTGCCTACAAAGCAAATTGTGTTTTGTATCTGAGTCAGTCACTTAGCAATGTGACTGTTAGCAATGTTCATCTCACTTCTACTGCCTTGGCCCTGCACTAACAGTGCATTGTAATACATAAGTATACATACACTGCATCTAGGTGATATGATTCTCCTTTTATTTTGTTCTGCTAACAGAAAGAATTATAATGTATCACTTGGCTCAGAACCTCTGTGATGTTTCTTCACTTTTGCCTGGGTCCTGACCACAGGGAGACTGTGACATATTGCTGGGCCCAGCACCAATATGAGGTCACTCTCCAGCGTTGGTATTGCACAGAAGTGCAACTGGTACATATATCTAGGCCAACTGCATAGGTAAACTGAGTCTTATCTATTGCCAAATTCTGCCCACAGAGGGAGTTTGATGTATCACTGAAATTAGCATCCAGGTGATGTGACACTTCTTCCAGGGTCCTGACCACAAGTTGATTGTGACATCTCAGTGGACCCACACCCACGTAAGTGACGTGAATTGTTTGTCTTTTCTCTGGCCACAAGTGATATCGTGCCATATAACTGTCACCATAACAAAAGCCTAATAACAATTCATATAACTGGAGCCAGAGTACGTGCAGGATGCTCTTATTCTTAACTCTTTCTACAAGTGTAATTGTGACACAGAACTTTGTGCAGTTCCTGAGTGATTTAATAAACCCAACTAGGTATAGCCCACAAATGAGATTTTGACAAATACTTGGCCAAGCACCTTGACAACATGACTGTTATTTAACAATGTCCTCAGGGGGGATTGTAACCTATTTCTGGACCCATATACTATGTTACATGACTCTCATCTCCTACCTGTACCCTGTTGTCTTCAGTAACTGTAGCTTTTCTAAACACTGCATCTAAAACATATGTCTCTTCCCTGGGCCCTGTCAACAGGAGGCAATGTTACATATTTTTGGGCCCAGCTTTTAAGTGATATGACTATCCTCTCCTGCCTGGACACTACCCACAAAGGACACTGTGCTACATAGCTAGACCTAGCACACAAGTTATGTGACTTTTCTGACCTGACACTGCCTACGAAGAGAATATTGAAATATCTCTGGCCCAGCATTTAGGTAATATGGCTGTTCTGTCTGTTTCAAAACCACAGAGGGAATTGTAACATATACCTAGGCATGGCTCACAGACATGATAATGACACTCATATGTGACCTCAGCCAATAAAGGATATTTTGACTCTTACAACTAGGTTTAGGGACACATGAGATGTCCTGGATCACCTTCGCATACAAAGGTCACAAAGGATTACATCACTCATACATATTTTACAAAGTCTTTTGGTTTTAAACACAGAATGAAAGCAGGGCTTGGGACACAGATAAAATTTTGAGTCTTGTATGCACACCCAGGTGACAGTAAGGACTATAATCATCTCACGTGGATGAAATCAACTATGACACATGAAAACAGAACATGTGTGGTATTGTAAATCTCATGTTTGCAACATTCTGGCAGTGTAATTGTGACATAAATCTTGGCCAAGCACCTGTGTAATTTGACTCTCCAGACTTGTTCCAGTGAATATATGGATTATGGTATCTACCTAGGACAATCTTGATGTGATGTAACTCTCCTGCATGAGTCCTTTTCTCGGTAAGAATTATGACATATCGCTGGATCTAGCATTCAGGTAATGTTACATTCTTGCCTGTATCATGCCCAGCACAATTAATGTAACTTATTTCTGTGTCCACCTCATAGGTGATATAACTCTTTTCTCTAGAATTGGCCCTCCGCAAGTGAAGGATAGTCACATATTTTAAAGCCAGGCACACAGGTGAAGGTACCCTTTAACCAGAGCCACACCAAAAGGAGGGCATTGTGTCATATTTCTGGGCCTATTACCTATGTTTTGTGGCTCTCCTTCTTGGGCCCTGCCGACCTAGAGAGTGACATTTTTCTGGGCCAGGCACACAGGTGATGGTACTCTTTTGCCAAGGCTATGCTTAATAGCAGACATTTTGATCTATCTCTGGGCCTATAACTTAAGTGAAATGATTCCCACCTTGGGCCTTACCCACATGGAGCATTGCAGCATTAGCTGAGAACCTGCATCTAGGTGATGTAACTCTCTGGCCTGGGTGCTGTCCTTAGACAGCCTTGTAACATATCTCAGGACCCGGCATCCAAGTGATGTGGCTCTCTTCTGCCTGGTCTGTCCCCACTTGTTACACTGTGCATATTCTTAGTGAAGCACCTAGGTGTTATGACTCTCCTCATCTGCCTGACCCCTGCCTAATAGAGACATTGGGACATTTCTCTAAGCCTATGACCCAAGACAAATGACTTTTTTTTTCCTTTGTCTATGCCTTGACAGTAGGAGGAATCTCACACATTGCTGTGCCAGGCTCTTAGGATATGTGATTATCTTCTTTTTCACAAACCATGCCCACAAAAAAAGGAATTTTGCCCCATTGGGGGGGCTCATTATCCAGATGACATTACTGTTCTGATTGTTTCTGCATAAAGAGAAAATTATGCCATATTGCATATCACAGGACCCAGCACCATTATGATGTGACTCTCCTGCCTGTGCTGGATCCTCTGAAGGGTTTTTGACATATATTGGGGCCATTATGTAGATTTTTTGGCTCTCATAACTTTGTTGAATTTTTTAGAAATGTGGAATGGGATCATGTTGGTGTGTTTAGCACTCAGTTAATGTGACACAATTTCTTATACCTGGATAGAAAATGCATTGTGACATATTGTTTGGCACAGCACCTAAGTGATGTTACCCTCCTGCCTATATTTTTTGCCCACAAATAAAATTATGACATATACATTGCTTCAGTTCAAAGGCACAATGATCAAACTTCTATTGCGATTCAGCCAATAGAAAGTATTTTCCCTGTCATCATTAGGCTTACGTCAATGGTTGAGGTCCAGGGTTACAAATTTGTACCAAGCTCACAGAAACTTACAACACTAACTTATATTGTATAAACTGTTTTCAGATAGAGAATTTCATAACAGGAGCCAGCAAAATTTCAGATTGGGACTCTTGGATGCCCACCCTGGTGAAATTAAAAATTGTCGCCATCACATATTTACAAGGCCTACTGTTGAGGTCCAGAGTCTAACGAGTGAATACAGCACAGAGTTGGAATTGTTACTTTTATATGTGGATCATGCTAAAAAACACAAGTAGAATGGTGACTCATTTCTGAACCCAGTCTACAGGCATAATAATGGGTCTTCTCCCTTAACCTTGCCTAGAGGAGAGATGCTGATTATCAAACCTGATTTTAGGGCAATATATAAGATTGTGAGCCACTTTGAGTGTGTAGGCCTCAGAGAGGTATGCAACTCTCATGCAGTTTTTATAAAGCTCTCGGATGTTGTGGAGTGTTGTACTTTGACACATCATACAGATGAGGTTGTGACTCTAATATATATGCTCAGCTAAAAGTTAAAGATGCCACCCTCAAAGATGAGGAGGTTACATCACATCACCGGGCCTTTTACCCAGATGTTCATACTTTTCAGCTAAATTTCTTCCCATGGGTTCATTGTTACATATCGCTGGGTGAAAAAATCATAATAATTTGACTCTTCTCCCTGAGCCCTGTCAATAGGGAATATTACCACATGTATCTGAGCCTAATAGCTAGGTCATGTGTCTCCTGCCAATCCCCTTCCCACAGGGAACACTGTGACAGATTGCTAGATATAGCACCTAGGTAATGTGACACTCCTCTCCTGCCTGTATCCTGCCCACTGAAGAAATTGTGACATACTACTGAGTGCAAAACCTAGGTGTCATGACTCCCCTCTTTGTTCTGAACTCTACCAGAGAAAATTATTACATATTGCTGATCCCAGCACCCAGGTGGTGTGATTCTTTTTCTACTTCAACCCTGTCTACATTGGGCATGGTGCCATATTACTTGAGGCTGAACCCAGGTGACGTGACTCTTCTACCTGGTTTCTGCCAATGTGTTAGATTACAATATATAACTAGGGAAGCACCTAGGTGATATGACTCTCCTTCTCTACCTGGGCCCTTCCTGTTAGGGTCATTGGGATATATCTCTGAGCCCATGACTTAAGTGAAGTGACTGTCTTCTTCTGCCTGATCTTTACAAAGGAGGGATTGTGTCATATTGCTTAGCCCAGCACTCAGGTTATTTGACTCTCCTTATTTTCTCAAACCATGCTAAAAAACAGAAACTAAGACCCATTTCAGGACCCAGCAAACAAATAATGTTACTCTTTTGACTGAGTCATGCCTAAAGAGGAAATTATGGGAGCCTACCCACTGAAGTAATTGTGACATACCACTGAATGTAAAACCTATGCAATGTGACTCTCCTCATTGTCCTGGACTCTGCCAAAAGAGGACATTATTACATATTGCTGAGCCCAGCACCTAGATAGTGTGACTATCCACTGTTTTTTCAACCTTATTTTCAGTGGGCATGATGATATATTATTTGAGGCTGTGCCCAGGCAATATGACTCTTCTGACTGGGTCCTGCTTACAAATGAGATTACCACGTGTCACTGGTGTTGCACCCAGATGATGTGACTTTTTTGCCTTCTCTTTGTCCAAAGGGGAAATTGTGACATATACCTGGATTCAGTTCATATGCACAATAATAACTCCTTTACCTAGATACAACATCAAGGTAATGTGACTCTCCTCTCCTACCTGGATTCTTGTCACTGAACAAATTGTGGCATACCACTGAGTGCAAAACCTGTTTGAGTTATATCACCTAAATGCTAATTCGGCCTGGATACTGCCAAAGAAGGACATTGTGCCACAGAGCTGGTCCTAGAACACAAATTAATTGACATTTCTGACAGGACCCTCCATACAAAGAGAATATTGGAATATTTCTGGTTCAGCAAGTAGGTTATTTACCACAACGTAAACATTGACATACACCTAGGCACAGCTCACAGGTATGATAATAGCTCTCATATATGGAACCCACACATAGGAGAAATTTTGACCTCATAACTTGCTTTGGAAACAGGAGTGATTAAATATATTTCTGGTAGAAAAGGTCACAGAAGATTATAACAGCCACAGATATTTTATAAAGTCCTTGGCTTGTACAGAGAGTACCATAACAGAACTCAGCAGACAGGTGAAATTATGAGTCTCATATGTATGCCCAGCTGACAGTAAAGACTGTCACCATCTCACATATATGAAGCCAACTGTCACTAATGAAAACACAACATGTATGATGTTGTAGATCTCATACCAGTAGTTATAAAGCCCTTGGATATTGTAGAGCATATCATACATAGGCCAAACACATATGTGAGATTGTGACACTAATATACATACTCAGCTAAATGTTAAAGGTGTCACCCTGAAAGATGAGGATATGGTGTCTTATCACTGGGCCTAGTACCCTGGTATTAATACTTTTTGACTCAAATTCCTTTTCATGGGTGCATAGTCATATATTGCTGGGTCAGAATCATAATAATGTGACTCCTCTGCCTAGGCCTTGTCAACACGGGATATTATCACATATCTCTGGACCTATCAGCTAAGTGATGTATCTCTCCAGCCGGTACCTTGGCCCCAGAGTACATTTTGAAATATTACTGAAACTAGCATCTAGGTAATGTAGCTTCCCACTCCTGCCTGGGTCCTGCTTACCGAAGAAATTGTGACATATGGCTGAATGCAAAACCTAAATGGAATGTCTATCCTCTCTATTCAAGAGTTCATTTCTGTGTTGAATTCCGTTTTATTACTTTGGTCTTCTACCTTTATAGCAGTAACCAAGTGTTTTAATTCCTGTAGGGCTTTTTTGTGTGTGTGTGTTTGAATATTGTTAAGTGAAATGCTTCCAATATATATATTTTTTCTTTTCAAAGATGGTCAGGCTTTTATGGTCTGTTGAAGTCTTACATAATTTTGTGGGGTTTTTTTTCCATTTTTTGAAAAGTAAAATTTAAATTTGAAAATGGGGGGCTGGGGTTGAATGCATGGGTCATTTAAAGCAGCATGGACATCTTTATAATATTATGTCTTCTAACAGTAGGAAAAGAGCATGCTTAAAATTGTGTTGTTGGGCACAGTGGCTCATGCCAGCACTTTGGGAGTCAGAAAAGGGTGCATGGTTTGGTCAAGACATCAAGACCAATCTGGCCAGCGTGGTGAAAACCCATCTCTACTAAAATAAGAAAAAAATTATTTGGTGTGGTGGTGCGTGCCTGTAGTCCCAGCCACTTAGAAGGCTGAGCCATGGAGTCACTTGAACCCGGTAGGTGGATGTTGCAGCGAGCCAAAATTGTGCCACTGCACTCCAGCCTAGCAACAGAGAAATACTCTGTCAAAAAACAAACAAACAAAAAACAAAACAAAACAAAACAAAACTGTGTTAATTTTCATATTTTTTGAATTTTTTGGCTTTTCTTCTGCTATTGATTTCAGCTTTATTCCATTTGGGCTATAAATAATCATCTGTAAAATTTTATTTAAAAAACTGTTAAGGCTTCTTATGTGGTGGTCCATCTAGGAAAATATTGTATGTGCTATTGAACATAATGTTTATTTTGTTGTCTGCATACATTTGCTAGGTGTAATTATTGTATGGTGCATTCAAGTTTTTGTTCCTTTATCGATATTCTGTCTTGCTTCATTTATTAATGACAGTGGGATATTGATATATCTTTCTATTATTAGTTTACTATTTTTGCTTCGATTCTGTTAATGTTTGCTTTATATGTGTGAGAAAACTGAAATATATTTACAAGATCTCAGTGAATGGATGCTCTTACATAATTGAATGTCCTACTCGGTATTTTTTTCTTCTTTTGAATATGACAGTTTTCAACTGAATAAATTGTTGCCTCTTTTTCTCTCATTTGATTAACACTTGCATAGAATGTATTTTTCATCCTGCCTTTTTCATTCTATTTTCTTTTATTGGATCTGAAGTGAGTCTCTTTAAGATACGGCATAGTTAGGTCTTAATACAGATTATGATATAACTAGTTTTTTTTAATTTTGAAGGATACTGTTGCTGGATATAGTATTCTTGCTTAGACTTTTTTTCAATGTTTTCACTATATCATCCTACTTTCTTCTTGCCTGAAATATTTATGTTAATAAATTTACTGGCAATCTTGCAGAAGCATGCATATAAATAACACATCTCTTTTTTCTATCTGCATTCCAGATTATCTTCTTGTCTGTGACTTTCAAAACATTGCTTATGTTGTGGCTTGTTAGAAATCATTTTGTGTTAATCTTAAATGAAAATTGCTGAGCTTTTTCATTTCTTATATATTTTACTAATGTTGAAGTGCATACCAGCCTTTTTTTGTACTTCTAATCCACAATATTTATTTTATTTTGTGCTGTTCATCTTTTGGTTGGTTTAATTTTTGCTACTTCATTTTGTTATCCTGCAAATATTAAGAATGTAACAAACCCTATAGGTCGTTCTCAGACATTACTAAACATAAAATAATTTATACTGGAAAGAAACCCTACAAATGTAACAAAAGTTAAAAAACTTTTACATGGTTTTCAGTTCTAACCCTTATTAATCACAAGAGAATTCATATGGAAGAAAGATATTACAAATGTTAAAAACGTGGCAAAACATTTAAGTGCCTTTCAGACCTTACTAATCACAAGACAACACTGGAGAGAAACCTTAAAAATGTGAAGAATGTGGCATAGCATTGAGCTCATTCTCATAACTCATTAGATATAAGATAATTAGTACTAGAAAGAAACTCCACAAGTGTAAAAATGTGGAAAAACTTTTAACAAGTCCTCATATTGTGTTCAACATCAGAGACTTAATGCTGAAGAAATGCAGTATAAAGGCAATGACTGTTGAAGAACATTTAAGTTAATATTTTGGAGGGTCTCTAAGAAATTGCTTTATAATCTGGGTGCTTTTGTGTTGGGTGCATACATAGGCCTTTACTATTATATTACGCCCTTTTTTGTCTTTTTAAAAGATCTATGTGGATTTAAAGTCTGTTTTGCCAGAAACTAAGATTGCAACACCTGTTTTTTTTTTTTTTTTCTGTTTTCTATTTGCTTAGTAGATTGTTCTTTTTCCTTATTTTGAGCTTATTGGAGATCGGTGTCACGAGTACAGAATACAATTAGATCTTGATCCTTTATTCAACTTGCCATTCTTTTTTTTTAATTGGGGCATTTACATTTAAGATTAGTATTTATATGTGCGGATTTGATTCTGTCAGTATGATCTTAGCTGGCTGTTTTGCACATTGGTTTATGTGGTTGCTTTATAGTGTCAGCAGTTTATGTACTTTAGTGAGTTTTTGTAGTGACTGATAATAGTCTTTTTCTTATTTAGAGCTTTCTTCAGAAGGTCTTGTAAGGCAGGTCATGTGGTAACAGATTTCCTCAACATTTGCTTATCTTAGTAGGATTATATATTTTTTTACTTCTGGAGCTTACTTTGATCAGATATAAAATTCTAGGTTGGAATTCTTATTTTTTATGAAAGTTGAATATTGACCCCTAATCTCTTTTGATTTTTAGAATTTCAGCTGAAAGATTTATTGTTTGTCTGATGGACTTTTTTTTGTAGGTGACCTGGCCATTCTCTGCAACTGCCTTTAACACATTTCTTTTCTTTCATTCTGACCTTGTAGAATCTCATGAAAATGTGTTTTGGAGATGACCTTCTCATGGAGTATCTTATTGAGATTCTCCACATTTCCTTTATTTGAATGTTGGCCTTTCTATCTAGTTGGAGAAGTTATCATGGATTATATCCCGAAATATGTATTTCAAGGTGTTTTCATTCTCCCCATTGCATCCAGCCACTCTCTTTAATCAGAGATTTTGTTTCTTTACATAATCTCATATATCTTAGAGGTTTGCTCATTTCTCTTTATTCTTTTTTAAGTGTTTTTGTCACCCTTGAAGCTGTGAATTTATTTTCATTGCTTGCCCTATTCTGCTGTTCATAATTTTGATTACATTATATAATTTTTGTATTGTATCTTTCTGCTCTATCCGATTGTCCACATTTTACTCCCAGCTGGCTGTTTCTTCTGTTGGTTTCTTCATTTTTTTTTCCTTCCTTGCATTGGGCTCCAACTTACTTTTCAAGCTCAATGAAGTTTATTTCTTTCCCTATACTGAACTCTACTACTGTCATCTTAGGACTTGCTGGAAACTTAATTTGGTCATTTGGAAGAAAGCAGTGACTCTGTTTCTTTGTGTTTTCAACATTTTTGCATGGATTTTGTCTCATCTTTGTAGGAATATATTTGAGAGTGGTGATCTTTGAATGGAATTTTGTTTTTTTAAATCATATTTTAAAAAATGGTCTTGAGTATTTGATTGTGGTATAAGGTGGATTCATCCACAGGCTTTGTTCCTGGCAGTTTTTGTTTTGTTTTTGTTTTTGTTTTTGCTTTTTTGGAGATGGGAAGGCAATGCTCAGCTCACAACTCAGACTGCATACTTTGAAGGATGTGTTTGAGCCCCAGCTGTCTTCTACAGCTACTTGATATTTGAGGTCTACCACTCTGTGGGACTGAGGTGCCATAGCTGCAGCAGAGTGCTAATAGATATGGGGTTTCTGCCTGTCTTTGGGCATTCACATCAGTGACAGGAACAAAGCAGCTGGGAGGATTGAGGGTACCAGCTGGAGACCATGTGTCTTTTTGCACTAAATATGGTATTGAGTTGGGGCAGGATGCTGTCTAGCAAAGGTTTTGAAGGTATTTATTTGTGCCTTCCCCAATAGGGCATTACTTTTCACAGTGTGGGAGGACACCCTGATCTCTTCACTATGTTAGCACAAAGGGAGGCATGGGGGCTTTCTGACTCACTACCCATCAAAGCTTAATCTACAATAACAGTTGCTGAGGGTGACAGGGGCATACTGCACTCCCATTTCCTGGTGGAGAAAGCAAAGCCAGACTAGCCTTGGCAGACATGTGCCACAAAAGTAATATGGTTAGTTGCCATGGGCTCATGGAAGGCTGTAGTATAAGGACAAAACATGTGGGCTGGTGTGGTCATGGGGGCTGACTTTTTGAAGCCCTTCAGAAGTCAGGTGTGACCCACCAGTGCAGATGCTGTGCTATTGGCACCCAGGGCACCTGATACTGCCCTGTAAGCAGCTATAACCAGATTGGGTCCCTGAGAGAGGCCAGCAAACCAAGGAGTGCTCAGTTGGACCACTTTCTTCTGATTGGGAAGACCATCCTGCAGAAATTAGATCTAACATTTCCCCAAGGCTAAAATTTCTTACAGGAGAAGGTTGAGAGAAATGGCCACCACTGGCCACACTTTACTACAGATGCTCTTGCACGAAGCCCTTGGGCATTACATGAGCTGGCTTACACCCTAACTTTTTGCTTGCCTTCTGGGGGCTCAATCTGCAAGAGATGTAGGTCAGCAATCTCTAATTGAAGCCAGCCAAGGATGCAGAATCTGTACTTTTATGGAAGTTAGGGGTTCACTGTCTGGTGAAGAGCAGTGGGTAGATTGTGGACCCTTGGAGAATGGACTGGACTCCTCTCCTTGGGTAAACTGCAGCGTGTTTGACATGCAAATATGGCACTTAGTGTTTTCGATTTTTTATTAGTCTGAAGGTAAGAAGAACAGATATACTGCAGAGGCAGAGGGAGGAATATTTTCAGTTTCCTCTGGAGGCTCTGTTTCAGGAGTTGCTAAGTTGCTACTGGCTCAATAGCTCTGGCAATGATTGGCTAATGGCGTAGGCCTGGAGGACCTGCCTTGTGAGAATATATAAGAAAAGGCACTCACATAGCAGTCTGGCCACATTTCTGAAGGGCTGTTGAGTGTCCATTGCAGTATCTAATCACCTCAGATTTTGCAGTACCTGAAGTTATCTCAGTGAATTCTTCAAAAACAGCAACGACAAGGGTAGCAAGCCCTTTTCTCTGGGAGCTACACCTCAGGGAGATACACACATTTTTTCAGTCCAAAATCACCTGTACGAGGTAGTTGGAGACCGTTGTTGAAAAGTCTAACTCAGTGAGGAGAACATGACTGGGGACCCACTGAAGAAAGCAGTCTAGCCAGGTTTTTTTAGGACAGCTCTACTGTGAAGAGGTACCACTTCCACACCAGTTTATCTGGATTCTCCCAACCCATAAGCCTGAAAAAGGTAAGTCACACAATCATGAAAAACGGCAGCTCATTCCTCACTCTAGAAATTGTATCCCAAAGAGGTTTCAAAATTGCATCAACCAAAGAGCACCAGTGGTGGTAGCTGGAAACACTAGTTGGAAAGTGCTTTCCAGTGAGGAGGAGAAACAAGATGGAAAACCTGCTTTAACAGGCCATCTGGGCATGTCTTTTAAGAGCACCTGTACTGTGTTAGGATATTTTTTCTGCCCTCATTCAGTTTGGGCTCTTCATAACCTGAAGGCTGGAATGGCTAAGTTGCCCAAGCAGCAAAGATGGTGGCCCAATCCTCTTTTTGGTAGCTCCATCACAGGGAGGGGCACTGCTGCTACCAATGGATGGGTGGAATTCTAAGCCAGTAGGTTTTACCCTGTGAGGCACTGTGGAGGTGGGTCCTATGGACCAACACTGCTCAGTCTCCTGAATTCCACCTCTTTCCTCTGGTTATGTATTGGGGTATAACCCCCTGTTTTGCTAGAGTGGTAGCTATTTTTCTGTGGAGACTGGAAAGTCAGAGTATCTAAGTCTTGAATCTATGCACAGGCCTGAGTGGCTGCTCACCTGAGATTCCATGTAGCTCTGCAGTTTAAACTGAAGCTCTTGCTGATGTGGGTTCATGAGCAGATCTCCTCATCTGAGGGTTGCAAAGATCTGTGGGAGAATCATGGGTTCCCATGGTCACACAAGCACTCACTGCTTTACCATGTGAGGAGGTTCCCTTGGCTTCATGTTGTTCCTGGTTGGCCCATTGTCCTGTCTTGCTTTACTTCATTCTCGATAGTTAAGTTCTTTCTTTGATTAGTCTCAATGCAAGTACCTGGATGTTTTAGTTGATGATAATGTATTTATGCACACCTTACATTTCTCTCTGTGAGAACTACACAGTCTAGCTGCTTCTAGTGAGAAATCTTGGTCATTTTATTCCAAAAGAAACCTACGTTTTTATTAAAAGAATTTAGGTCAGGCACAGTGCTCAAGCAGCCCTTTGGGAGGCTGAGGCAGGCAGATCAGGAGGTCAAGATATGGAGACCATCCTCAACAACATGGTGAAACCCCGCCTTTACTAAAATTACAAAACAACAACAACAACAACAAAACATAGCTGGGTGTGGTGGATCACCCAGCTCATCCCAGGTACTCAAGAGGGTGAGGCAGGTGGATCACTTGAACCTGATAGACAAAGGTTGCAGGGAGTAGAGATCACACCATGACACTCCTACCTGGCAACAGGGTGAGTCTCCTCTCAAAACAAACAAGCAAATAAACAAAAAAAGAATTTACTATTTTTTCAAAAGAAAATATTTATGTAATTTAACTCTTACATTTGATGCTATGTCTTTATTTCTAGAATTTATGTGAAGGTACATGGTCAATGGTTTCTGCACCAGATTTATGAGACATTGTTCTATATTAGATCGACAGATTTATATACTTTCCTATGGAAGATTAAGAAAACTAAAAACTAAGATGAAGACATTCTAAGTGGAAAGGCCATTTAGTGGTTGGTTTACAGCAGTATCGTAAGTGACAGAATAATGGGAGTGTGGAAAGAGATCATGATAATATTCTGCGTAGTAAGAGAAACAATTTGAATTTTGAAAGAAAATTGCTTTACCGTTTGCAAATTAAGATAACTAAAATACAGCAAATTTCAAAATGCATTTTTAATGAGAATGTGTGACCTTAATTTGTTTTAATAAACCAAAATTGTTGTTACTGTGTTAAGGCTGTATTACATTGAATGTGTATCTTGTCACTGATGTTAACTTATCCCATTTACCCAAGGTTTTAGGTAATAGATGGGAATAATACACTATTGGGTGACAGTGGAATAACATCTCTAGTGATTATTTTGTCAGTGGTCTTTAACTTAATTTGGAAAATGTGGTTGCTAAAAATGACCTTTTTGCTTTTTTTGTAACCACAGATTATTATGATCATTCTAATAAAGATAATATGAGTATAATGGAGCTGTTTCTGAATTCTGAACAACTTTACAAAATTTTATCCTACTTTTTTATGGTGAACATATGACTTCTTTTTTCTGAAAAACACATACAGACCTTTAGTTTGATTTACATTAATTGTCATTGTAAAATAAACTTTAGGTGTAACAGATTTATAGATAATAATTATATTTGTTTATGGTTGTGTACCTATTTTGAGAAAAAAATAAAAATGTTAGAATGAAACAGATAATTTTACGAGCATTGATAAGAGCAAACCAGAATCTTCAACCTTTTTTTTTTTTAAAGCAAATCTATTTTCTCTGCTTTGTATTAAATTCATTTATCTAAAATGTTATTTTTCCTTGCTTAGAAACCTCTTGGGCAAATTCTCCTTTTTTTTTCTCTGTTTGCCTGTGGTTCACTGTAGACATGATATATAAGTTTATTTTTGTCTAGTTTCATAAAACGTTCTTTGCATAACATCCTCAGAGATTATGAAAGTGACTTTGATACAATTTAATGATATTCTCAAAATAATTTTCATATGTGACTAATTTCACAGTGCTTGTATTATTCTATGTTCTTTATTTAGTATATTTATATTTTGTTATAATCAGAGAATTCTATTTAATCCAATTTTTGTTTATTGTTTATTTTACTATATAAAATTGATGCAATTGAGTTTATTAAAATTATTGCACCAACTTATTTATGTAAAGAGTTGAACATTTAATAAGTCATAAAGTCTTTTTGGCGTATACATGAAGTAAACTAATATAATACTAGCTATGTAATAGAAGCTACATAATTAGAAATAAACATTGTTTTTGAAATTAGCCTGTGGTCTCAGGTGAAAAATCGAAAGTATCTATAGTAAAGGAATGTCATTAATTCTGCATATAAAGACAGCAAAATTGTACCTATGCTGTAGAGTTGCCCCTCCCTATTGAATCAATATGAAGAGATGGGCGTTTTAGAAAAACTAGTTGAAAACCTTGTAAGTTTTGGATTATGTTTCTACATTGAAACATCTACTGAGTGAAGTGGAGGGCACGTCTATACTTAAGAAAATATGGTTTTAGTCTTTCGTCTCTATATTCAGGTTTAGACAGAATTATCAGGCAATTTTCTTAGGTTTGATTCTAGATTTTTTTCTTTTTTTTTTCTTTTTTTCTTGAGACAGAGTCTCACTCTGTTGCCCAGGCTGGAGTGCAGTGGCATGATCTCAGCTCACTGCAAGCAACCTCTGCCTCCTAGGTTTAAGCGATCCACCTGCCTCAGCCTCCTGAGTAGCTTGGATGACAGGTGCCTGCCACCACATTTGGCTATCTCTCTCTCTCTCTCTCTTTCTCTCTCTCTCTCTCTCTCTATCCATCCATCCATCTATCTATTTTTTTTTTTTTTTTGTATTTTTAGTAGAGATGTGGTTTCATCATGTTAGCCAGGATGGTCTCGATCTCCTGACCTTGTGATCCACTGCCTCAGCCTCCCAAACTTCTGGTATTACAGGCATAAACCACTGCATCTGGATTTAATTCTAGATCTTAACACAGCACACTTTCAATTTATTGTCTCTGAGGATAGAAAAACTGTGTGATATGGGAGAACTATACTAAATATTTGTTATAACCTAAGGATGGTTTCCTTATGCCCTGCTGTCCTGGGCTCCTAGAAGTGTAGTTCTGGCAGACATTATAGGAAGATAGAAATAACAAATAAGCCTAAGTGAAAATGGGGTGTTGGCTAACATTCTCTTCTTAGGAAGTGGTAGGATCAGCTTTCAGTTCTAGGTAGATTATGGGCAATTGGATGATATACTAGAGTCGTTATGTTGCATCAGCTTCTAAGAAAACCTCGTTTCTGGCAGTAGTAAAACCCAGTAAGCCTGGCTTTTTTTTTTTTTTTTCTTTTTTTTGACCATTAATTGGGTCAATTTTTAATACTGTAAAGGATAGGTTTGTTCTACATATTTTAATTATTCTTTCACAAGAGCTGTTTGGTTTTATTTCTATAATAAAGCAGATTCTGAATGTCTTAAAATCCATCCATTATCAGATACTGAAAGATAAGAAACAAGTAAATTAATCTGTTTTAGTATTCATGGGTAATTTAGCAAGTAATTTTAATCTCTTTTCTACAGTCTCTAAGTTTTACTACAAAAGACCAGAACAGATTATTTTCTCTCCTAAATTTTTGGCATCTCTATCACTTTCATATGTACTATGAATATTAATTGGCAAGAATGTTGATTTCTAAGATAAAATATTTAAGAATTATATTACACAATATGTCCAATAAAATGTTTTTAATCACCTGTTTAAAAAAATTGTCAATTTTGTATTGCATACCTAGCTAAAATTTTTTTAAAACTCAGGATGAGTGAAACAATTCATACAAGTAATATAAACTAAGTTTACTTATTTACTTATTTAAGAAATCTAATTACATGTTTTCATTTGTATAGCTTCTTTTTTAAGTTTTGCCTCTAAAACAGGTAATTATTAAAAAAAACACACAAAAAGGCAATTATTGGCATGAAAATAAATTTGAAGAAAATAAAAGTTTTGTATTATGACCAAAATAAAATAATATAAATGACAAACATCTTAATACTCATTTTTACACATAATTGGGCAAAAGTAATTCTGAGTTAGTAATGTTCAGAAAATACTATTAGTTGTATTTCTGAGACTCTCTTACTGACTTTGTCAATTTGAGAACCTCCAGCAGAGGCTCAGGATTCCCTAGGCATTTCTTCCAGGAGCACATCCCATGGAAATGATGCAGAAGTCCATGTCCACAAAGATAAATGGATGCTTACTTCATAGATACCAAGGGTGCAGGTTGTAGAAAAAGTAAGCCCTACTTTGAGGTCCACGAAAAACTATGAACACCATCCTAGAAAAGGGGTCTGGAGCTCCACTTAGCTCTCCTACCTGAAGGGACCTCAGAGGGCCCCTGGGAGAAGCCAGCCTAGGTGCCCTGTCCTGTCCCTGTCCCTTGAGCCCAGCTTCACCTGTTGGGTTTTTCCACAAATAAATCAGGATGGCAATGTCAAATATAGCTTTACTAGATGATGGAGATCAAGAGTGTCAAGCCCCACACCCATCTTGGCAACATAATGACTTATTGATTAAATAGTTGATAAATTAGAGCAGAATATGCTGTCTTGATTGCCTGAGATCACGTTTTATGAAAAATTCTGGGTGGTACGTGCCTAAAAGTGGGCACTGTGCAATGGCCTGATGAATATAGGGTAAACTGTCAGTCATTGAGGGTCTTTCATTTCCCATGTTGTTGATGAGTAAATTGAGCCCCCAAAACCACAAGTCAGAAGGGGCAAAAGCACTTGGCTGAGGCATCACCTTTTTTCTTCACGGGGTCCAATAATTCACAGACCTCTCACTGGGCATATCTTGAGAAAGATCTCTCTTCCTTGTGAGTGTAGACACAGAAGCAGTTGCTCATGTGTGGTAAGCCAACTCGCAGACACATTTGTGGGCCCACCTGGGCTTCCTCACTCCATTGGCTTGTGTAACACAACTGAAATTCCAGAATCCAGGATTTACATTTGGCTCAGAATTTAAGAGTTCAGCACCCATGCCAGAGCAGAAGTGGGCCTGTTAATTCCACCCCACAAGGCCCCAATCAGAGAAGTGGCTTGGCTTTTCAGCTGCACTCTCGTGCTGTGGTTACTGTTTCAAGCAGTTCCCATTCTGTTCCTGCCTCCAATTATTTTACCTGAACGTGTTATTTATAACAGATCTATCTCTACCCTTCTCATCCTATGGTTTTTGAAATATCTCTGAAGACTGCATGAACTAAACATTAAAAGTCACAGTGCTCTAGCCTACTCAGGCTGTGCCAGGAAGAGATCTCTCAAGTTATCTTGACACTTAAGAGTCATGTATAAATAGTATCAACTATAGGAGGAGGGTTGTCACATACTCCAACTCTTTTAAGTTCTCCAAACCAAAAGATACATTAGAATGACAAGGAAAATATGAAAAAAGACTTTCAGTTCTGTTTTTTAAAGGGGAGCCTCAGCCTGGTCACACTGAAGCACAATTTCAGGGTCTGGTTCAGCATGTCCAACCTTGGAAAATAGTGGAACTAGGGTCCCAGAATGTTGTGGTTTAATAAAAATCTGGAGAAAAGACACTTCAGCAGCTTGTACACACCCAGTCAACCCTGTAACAGAAATATACCCTACCAACAAGAAGCCTTCTCACTAACTTAGACCACTGTACCAGGAATGTGCACACACATCAGCCTTTTTAGATACTCTCCTGTTAATCCAATGACTCAAGAAAGAGCAAAAACTCTTTTGAATCTAGAATATCAGGAAGGAAAACTTCCATTGTCTGAACGATCCTGCAAGATGGACACAACTGACAGTGTTAACTTGACATGGGCATACCTGGAGACTGACCCTATATAATAAATGCTTCTGAGTGTTCAGACCTCAAAGTTAAAAAATCTAGTAGTGGCTGACTTCTAAAGATTATTCTTTATCTATGAGGAACATCTGAGCCCCTGGTCTGTCTGATCCAGTGGCACAGAATACAGGCCACACAGGAAATTGAGGCCATTTATTTTTATTTAAATGAAGGCTGACTGGTGAAAGAGTGTTTGGAAAAAAGTGCTAAATAAAAATGCTATACAAACTGTATGATTTTTGCAAGTGGGCATGGTTATCCTGCTAAGCCCACTGACACTGGACTTTCTCCCCTTTATATAAGTTTCCAGTAAAATGCCTTATCTCATTCACTGGTTCTGAGTCTCTTCTTTGACATCTTGAACCTAGCGTCATTTC
Source organism: Macaca thibetana thibetana (assembly GCF_024542745.1). NCBI lineage: Eukaryota > Metazoa > Chordata > Mammalia > Primates > Cercopithecidae > Macaca > Macaca thibetana. Next base: position 832,970 of record NC_065599.1, on the reverse strand, counting down.
CAAAACAGTCAAATATGACACAACTAACACTGTATTAAGGAAAGATTTCGGGCTCAATGTGCTTCCAAGCTCACCAAGGCATCAGCTAAAGAAGGATGCAGCTATTCTTTTTACCACTCTCACCAGGCCTCTTTACTTTAGATACAATTAAGAAACATGACTAAGAAACACATCATGGTCAGAAGAAAGATTAATGCCAGAATAAGCAGTGGCCACTTGGAAAAGCAAAAGGGATCATTTTTCTTTCTCCTGTGAGCGGCTCTTAACTTATGTCATGACTTTCCAGCTTCAGTAATGGTTTTTAAGCTCCATCCTGCCTCTGGAGAAATCATGGGCCCTGGGTGATAAACACCTTCATTTAATCCTGGTTCAACAAAGCTTTATCTTGACAAATGCGACGTCTGTGATTATGAACTTCTAAGCAATCTGAACAATGTACAATCTGAAAACCTATGAAACCCTCAAACCTAGGTCTGAGGGAAACAATTTCTCACTTTTTCCCTTTTCAAGTTCAAAAAACTGTGATGGTTGACAAATGGGCAGAAGAGGACAGCACACTGTAACTGCTCACGATGTGACTTTACAACCAGGATTTTTTAATCTCAGCTGTAAGAGCTCCAAATGAAAACCAGAATTTACTTCATGGCATCTTTCAATGATTGATTGTACATTTTTCTTTTTTTTTTTAATTGTATTTTAAGTTCTAGGGTACATGTGCACAACGTGCAAGTTTCTTACATATGTATAAATGTGCCATGTTGGTGTGCTGCACCCATTAAGTCATCATTTACATTAGGTATATCTCCTAATGCTATCCCTTCCCCAACCCTTCTCACAGTAGGACCCAGTGTGTGATGTTCACCTTCCTGTGTGATCTCATTGTTCAATACCTACCTATGAGTGAGAACATGCGGTATTTGGTTTTCTGTCCTTGCCATAGTTTGCTGAGAATGATAGTTTCCAGCTGCATCCATGTCCCTACAAAGGACATGAATTCATCCTTTTTTATGGCTGCATAGTATTCCATGGTGTATATGTGCCACATTTTCTTAATCCAGTCTTTCACTGATGGACATTTGTATTGATTCCTAGTGTTTGCTATTGGATTGCACATTTTTCTATCCTGCTGAGGAGTCTTCACTGAGGATGCTCCCATTGAAAATACAGAGATAAAAGCAGGAAAAGGTAAAATAGCAACTCTATGAAATGGTTTGGTAAAATGTAGAACTGTTTATCTTCTCATATCATTAGCATTTTTTCATATATTTGCATGCATATCTACTCATAATAAAGCCTACATTTTTATAATAAATCAGTTGTATACCAAGTTAAATTGGAAACAAAAATTTAACCAGGCATGGTGGATCTTACCTGTAATTATAGCACTTTGGGAGGCAAAGGCAGGTGGATCACTTGAGGTCAGGAATTTGAAATTAGCCTCGCCAACATTGTGAAACCATGTCTACTAAGCATACGAAAAAATGGTGGGCACCTGTAATCTCAGCTACCTGGGGAGCTGAGGCAGAAGAATCACTGGAATCTGGGAAGCAGAGGCTGAGATTGCATCACTGCACTCCCATCTTGGCAACAGAGCAAGGCTCCATCTCAAAAAAAAATTTTTTTTAACAACAAAAAGACACATATATGGTCCAGACGTGTTTTGATGGAGTAGAGTAGGTGTGGCCCTTTTAAAAAAAAAAAAAAAAAAAAAGGAGCAACAGTCAGTGCCCTGGATTATATGTGGGAGATCCAATGGGACACAAATAAAGAAAGATGCAGTCAGGGCCTCGTCTAAGCAATACTGAGGCTGGCTAGGGGCTTCTGAACGCTGTAGAAATGACCCATAACACTTAATGCTAGTTAGATGGGTCTGTAACAATAAAAGACCTGCCCAGGGATCTTAGCAATACTACCAGTAGGCCCAGAATATACCCTGGATTGGAGACTCCTGGGGTAGTGTGGCTTCCAGAGAGCCTCAGCAAATGAGTCTTGACCACTATGACTGGGCCAATTTAAAATAGCTCATCTCTTCTGTTTTACAAAGAAAAATATAGAAATATAAAGTGAAAAAATAAAATCAAGAGGAATAAAATCTAGAAATAAATTTAAAGTAATAGAAAATTGGTAAGGACAAATAAATGAAATAGAGAAAAATAAAGAGAAATGTAATTAAGATGCGTGAAATTAAAATGAATGTGAAGATATACTATAAATATATGAAAATTAGAGAAATAAAGAGAAATGAAATACTTTGCAATAAAATAAAAGTTAAAATGAGGAGAAAAATGAAAATAAAAAAGAAGTATGGAGAGAAAAATAAAATAATATGAAGTGATATGAATGGAAATAAATAAAAGAAACAAAAATAAATTCAATAAAATATTACACACAAGATAAAAAGTTGGAGAAATTTTGAAGTGAAGAGAATGTAACGAGGAAAATAAAAAGAAAAATAGAAATAAAATTAAATTAACAGAAAAAAGTAAAGTAAACAATAAAGAGAAAGAAAATAAAGATAACGGCAAATATACAGACAAATAAAAGGTTACAAAGAGAAATAAGACCTAGGGATAATCTACAACGTATTTCACCCAACAATAGCCTAATATATAATGTTTCTAATTGCTAGGCACTTTTATTTAATTATCCTTTAAGTTCTAGGGCACCTGTGCACAACCTGCAGGTTTGTTACATATGTCAACCAGTTTCTCCAATTCTGTCCTGTTGCAAAGAAAATAAATTATGATTACACGGATTCAAACAGCTATATTGCCAGAAGTTAAGAAAACGTATGACTACTTCTCAAATTGTGAAGAAGTTAGGCAGAGAGAAAAACATGCTCCCAATTTTGCTCACAGGAGTATACCTTAGTCAATTATCAAAGGCTGTCAATAGCTCAGAAGAAGATTCCTTGACTCTGATAAACTATACAAGGATCAGTAATGTTACAAGCAAAAGTCAGAAAGACTATTTCGTGTTTTTATTACTAGAGTCCATTCAGTTAACCTTTTTTTAATATTCCTGAACATTTTAGCTCTTCATGAATCCTGTACATTTTTCCTGCATTCCAATATCACAAGCTCCAAATTTATCAGAAGCCTGCATTTGAGAGCATTTGTCAAAATTCTATGGCTAATTTAAAAACATTTTTTGAAAGAAAAAATTCGAAACAAAACAAGAATTGTCTGTGTGTAACAAAATGTCCAGAGTAGTTACAGTCAGAAACAAAGACAAAAACTTTTACTGATCTCTGTAATTTACAATAACTTAACATAACATCCTTAATTGTTGTTGGTTGCATGTATTTCAGACATTATAATTTTAGAAATCCCACTTAATTTTGAAACATGTGTCAGTATTTTTTACCAAAATATGATCTAAAGAATATTGAACACTAGTTTGTCAATTCCATTTAACAATACATGACATATAATTTTGTTTGCCTCCCTTGTGGATACTCCAGAAGCCTTCTTTAGCATCCAAAAGCCAGGAATTAGGAAAGACAATTGTGTAAGTGCAGTTTGATTTTGAGAAATATGTTACATGTTAGAGGTTTAAAATACTTGGTGTTATGAACTAAAATTCCAAATGACCATAAATTACTTATTTAACAAAAATGATGACTTAGAAATATAAAAAGTAAAAAGTTTTATAATTCTTTACAAATTTTGCTAAACAGAAAATTAGTGCCTTAAAACTACATTGTTGTGCTTTTATTTCAGTGGTCAATTTACAAAACACCCATACAATATCTTTTTTAATTTAATCAATGTTCACACACAGAATTTTTTGGCAAGATTTATTTTTACAATCCTTCTACCACTTATTTGAACTTTTGGCTTTACCTTATCTAAATCAAAACCATTGTTTAACCTAGGAAAGAATTTATATTTTCAGGCCTTCTTTTAATCTTTCCTTAAAAACGTATTTATTGTTCTTACACATCTTGTATGTAAATCTACTTCCAGTGGTTTCAATTACATGTTACAATGGTAATTTATAGTGATTTTAACTTTAATGTAAAATCAGGTAAATTGTTTTAATTATGGGCTAGGTGCAGCCAAGGGTTTGGCTCCTTTCTGCATAGTTAAAAATGTGGCTAATTCCATTTGTCCTCACTCCTTACCATTGTGAAGCAAAGTTGAACTGTTCTAAAAAAAAAAAAAAAAAAGTTTGTAACCTTAAAACATTTAGCAAACCTAGTGCCTATCCTGCATAATTTAATACACCTACTCATATATTGATGACATTTGTGTTTTACTCATTATCTTTAAAGCTGTTTTCATTTCTCAAATATTAAAGTCATGTGAACTAAAAGGTACACAGCCTTTTCCTTCCTTTCAAAAAATAATTGATTCAAGTGCTTATCATTCATAAGTAAATTTATTGAAGCTCTTTTTTATAGACATCACACATACATCACATATATGACTATACTGGCAGGCAGAAGAAAACTCAGTAGCCATAAAATTTTTAATTGGCAATATCCTGATTGAATTACTTGCCTCTCATGCATGCATTAGAGTGCCAAGACAAAATGAAAAAAAAAAAATTCAATTGGCTGAGAAAAAAATGTTTCCCAGCAAAACAAGATCTCAGAAGAGAAAAACGTAAAAATATTTTAACTATACCTATAATTTGGATATCTACTTTTTATTAAGTTGAGCGGCTTTTAACAAAATCCTTTTAAATTCCTTGTTACCTGACTCTAGCAGCACCAAGCAGTCAGTATTTCCGGCCTTCAAACTTCACCAAAGGTAACTTACCAGGTGTTTAGGAAAAAAAAAAAAAATAAGGTCATTAGTGAAGGGGGAGAGAATCCACAAGTTGTCAAAGTTACATGCTAATATAAAACCAGAAGGGATTCATTCTCAAAGTCAAGATTAAACCTGGGCCACCATTACAAAATGTCAAAGGCCATAACAAAACATTGCGAAGTGCTTACAGGTCATGCTGCTAAAAACATAAAACAACATAGAGGCCTGCAACAAAATTTTCTGACAACCATAGACAGTGACACACAAAGCATACCAAATTGGCCATAGGTCAAGAGCAACCTCACAAATACCCTTCCACAATTAAAACTCTACAAAGAATTATAAGCAGTAACCGTTGGGGGCCTAGTCCAGCCGAACATTTTCTAAGAAGAAAAATAAAAGCTTTTACATAAAAATCAGCTGCTGACAGGGTCAAGAAAAGAAAAAAAAAACAAGAGACTTAAGTGTAAATCAGGAAAGAAAATTTTTATCCTTATGCCAATGGGTTCCCTCACAGAGAGAAAAACTTAATTGCTGTTGGATGAGGCTAGATCTCTTGGCTGATGAAGGTAAAGACACCTTGAATGCTTGACATTTTCCAGCCACGAAGAGATGGGGTAAGGAGCTGCCATTCACCTGTGCATCTTGCATGTACCTGTAGCTGTTGTGGGGGGTGGTTCACAGTTTACTCTAACCTCAGGTGAAGTCCAAGGATGAAAAGGCTTACAAACAAAAGAGAAAAAGATTTTTTTGACTTGCATCTTACCATTCCTCAATCCCCACATCTAGATACAAGGATTTTATAGAATTTTTTTCATATTTTACCTAAAACCAGGATATTTTTAAATGACCAAGAACGATTTGGCTAACAGACACACTGAAATGTGAGAATTAAGTTTATTTAGCAAAAAGAATAACAACAACAACAACAACAACAACAACTGTCGGCCGGGCGCGGTGGCTAAAGCCTGTAATCCCAGCACTTTGGGAGGCTGAGATGGGCGGATCACGAGGTCAGGAGATCGAGACCATCCTGGCTAACCCGGTGAAACCCCGTCTCTACTAAAAAATACAAAAAACTAGCCGGGCGAGGTGGCGGGCGCCTGTAGTCCCAGCTACTCAGGAGGCTGAGGCAGGAGAATGGCATGAACCCGGGAGGCGGAGCTTGTAGTGAGCTGAGATCCGGCCACTGCACTCCAGCCTGGGTGACAGAGGTGACAAAGAGAGACTCCGTCTCAAAAAAAAAAAAAAAAAAAAAAAAAAAACCAAAAAAAAACAACTGTCAGCAAAGTGAGAGGGCCCTCCTGTTAATAGGCCCCCATCTCACATATTGATGAACACCAGGTCACCACAGAACAACTGAAAATTCCAGGTTCCTCTCCTGCCTAAAGCTGTGAATTTCCATTACTCCTTTTCCTTTTACCAGTGCACAGATGGGCATTATTCAGAGAGAAACGATCAGGAAAGGGTGGGCTTCATCTGAAACCAGTAGTCCGGTTTTTCAGCCTTCAGGCTGTTTTAGACTTGAAGGCGAAGTGACATCCAGGACTCTTGGCTGTCTCCTGTGTATATCACTCAAAATGAGAAAAGTTATCTTGGCTATCTCCTGTCTCTGTCACTCAAAATGAGACAGGAACAAAGGGGTTGGAGAACATTGAATATTAAAATGATAAAAAATAAAGTGGAACCTTACCACAAGCACGAACTTATAATGAAGTAAGGCAATGTTTATAGCTGCTGTGAGTAAATATTTTCTTAAATATTTTTTCTGATGTTTATTCTTAGCATGTGAAAATGCTCCTACTAATTTTTTAGTGTTAATTTGGTATTCTGCCACTTTTCTAAATTTCTTTATTAATTCTCAATGTTTCTAGTGTGGTATTTAAGTTTTGCTATATAGACAATTATATGATATGAAATAAAGACAATTTGACTTTTTCCTTTTTTATCTGGGTTTATTTTATTTCTTTCTCTTGCATAAATGATCTTGCTGGGAATTGCATTACACCATTGAACAAAAGTGGTGAAAGTAGTAATCATTTTCTCATTTCCAGTCTTAAATAAAATGTTTTATTCTTTTCCTGTTCAGTGTGATATCAGTTATTGAGTTATCATTTTTTGCCTTAACTGTGTTGAAGTACATACCATCTCTGCCTAATTTGTTCAGTTGTTTTAATCACAAATGTATGCTAATTTTTTAAAATACTTTTTCTGCCTCTAGAATAAAAAATAAATGTCTATCAGTAAATTTAATTAAAAGATAAACAGTCTCTACACTATAAATTATCAAAAATTTGATGAAAAACTAAAATCATTTTTACTCAATATAATCTTCAGACTGAATGCAAACTATAAAAATACCAGGCCTGGCGCAGTGGTTCACACCTGTAATCTCAGCACTTTGGGAGGCTGAGGCAGGTGAATCACGAGGTCAGGAGATTGAGACCAAACTGGATAACACAATGAAACGCTGTCTGTACTAAAAATGCAAAAGAAAAAAAAATGTTAACCCGATGTGATGGCAGGCTCCTGTTATCCCAGCTACTTGGGAGCCTGAGGCCAGAGAATGGCATGAACCTGGGCGGTGGAGATTTCAGTGAGCCGAGACTGCACCACTGCACTCTAGCCCGGGTGACAGAGTGAGACTCTGTCTAAAAAAAAAAATAAAAAGACATTTTTTCACATATATTTTTAAAAAGACCTAAAATCTATGGGGAAACAAAAAATTAAAACTCCCCAGTAGCCAAAGTAATTGTGTGAAAAAAGTACAAAGCTGAAAACATCAAACTACGTGACTTCAAAATATACTGCAAAGCTATAATAAGCAAAACAGCATGATACTTGCATAGAAAACAGACATATAGAACAAAGTATCCAGTGATCCCAGTAAAAAATTCATAAACCTAGAGACAACTAATTTATGAGTTGTTTAGAACACACATTTAAGAAAAGACAAGCTTTTCAATGAATGGTGCTATAAAAATAAGATGATTTACATACAGAGGAATACAACAAGATGCCTTCCTGTTACAATATTAAAACAACTTAATTAAAAATAGGTAAAAGATTTAAATGTAAAACTTAAACATAAAACTATTTGAATAAAACACAGAGAAATTTCTTACCCAACAGGACAGGGAAAAAAAATTTAAATAAGACCTGAAAACATAAGCAACAAGAGCTAAAGTATACAAGTTAAATTACCAGAATATAAAAATAAATAAATAAAAATAAATAAAAAACATTACATAGCAAAAATAAATTTACAGAATAAAGAGAAAACTTACAGTATGAAAAAATGTATTTGCAAAATACATATATGGCAAGGGATAAACATACAGGATATATAACAAATTTAACAGCAAAAAATAACACAAATTTTAGTAACAGGAAAGAGACCTTAAGTGACGTTTCTCCACAGAAGACACACAAATGGCCAAGTACATGCAAAGATGTTCATCATTATTAGAAAAATGTAAATTAAAGTCACAATAGGATGCCAAACCACTCCAGTTAAAAAAACAATGACCATAATCAGAAATGATACATACCCAGCCCTTTCAACAAGAGTAATTATGTCATATCTCTGGGCCTATCATTTAAGTAATATGACTTTCCTATTCTGCCGGGACACTTTCCACAAGGAACGTTGTGGCATACGGTTGGGAGTAACCCCGAAGTTATGTGACTTTTCTGCCATGAACTTGCCTACAGGAGAAGATAGGAACATTTTGGCCTCAGCATTTAGGTTATGTGGTTGTCATTTGTTTTTCATTACCACAGAATAAATACTGACTTATACCTAGGCACAACTCACAGGCATGATAATGACTCTCATATGTGGACTCCACAAATAAGAGTAATTTTGACCCTTACAACTTGCTTTAGGAGCATGAGTGATGTGTTAGATCTTTTTCCGGTAAAAAGTTTACAAAAGATTATAAGAGCCTCAGATAATTTACAGTCCTTGGCTTATACAAAGAATGTCATAACAGAACCCAGCAGAAAGATAAAATTGTGAGTCTTACATGCACACCTGGCTGAAAGTTACGACTCTCATATCTCACATATATGAAGCCAAATGTCACTCATTATATCAGGACATGTGTCGTATTGTAAATCTCATCTCTGGAATATTCTCCCAGTGTGGATATAATATAAATATTTGCCAAGCATCTGTGTGATTTGACTCTCCAGACTGGTTCCAGCCCATATATGGGACTGTGATCTCTACCTAGGCCAGACTCTAGGCGATGTGACTCTCTTGCCTGGGTCCTTCTTTCAGTAAGAATTGTGACACATCACCAGATCTGGCACCCAGGTGATACATTCTTCCCTGAACCATGTCCACAGATGTTATTGTGACATATCACTGTATCAACCAGGTAGCTGGTTGCAACCCTCTTCTCAGGAATGGGCTCTGAATGAAACGAGTGGTAGAGTGATGTATTGCTAGGCCAGGCACACAGATGATGGTACTCTTCTGCCAGAGCTATTTTTCAAGGTGAGCATTGTGACATGTCTCTGGGCCTATCACCTAGGTGATGTGACTCAATGCTTAGGCCCCACCCACATAGAACATTATAACATAAAAGTTAAACATGCAGAAAGGTGATACAACTCTTTTGCCTTGCTCTTGTCATAAGGGAGCCTTGTGACATATCTCAGTACTCAACCCCTAGATTATCTATCTCTTCTGGCTGTTTTCTCCCTGTTTTATATTGTGATATATGTGTAAAGAACCACACATATATTGTGATATATGTGTAAACGACTCTCCTTTTCTGTCTGCGTCCTGTCTACAGGGGAATTGGGATATATCTCTGAGTCCATGACCTAAGTGATATGACCGTCTTCCCCTACCTGGGCCTTTAAAAGGGTGGAATTTTGACATCTTACTGAGCCCAGCATTTAGGTCATGTGACTCTCCTGTTCCTTTTTCTGAACCATGCCCAAAAAGGGAAATTATCATAAGTGGACTCAGGAAGGAGAGATATTTTGACTCTCATAGTCAATCTTTTGGCCATAAGTAAAGCAGTGTGTCTCCTAACTGTATAAAGTTCACAGAGATTTATGACACACAAGCATATCATATAAAGCCTGAGTGATACAAAGGGTGTTATAACAGGTAACAGCAACCAGGTGCGATTGTGACTTTTGGATGCACAACCAGCTGACCTGATTTTCATTTGTTATCAATTACAGGGCCTACAAATAAGGTACTAAATCTTACACAAAGAGCAGCTAAAGGTTGAATTTCTTTCTGCCAAACAGAGATCTTACTGACAGATTGTTTGGTGATGCATGACTCAGGACACCTGTGAGTCTGTGATGCCCCTACTGGAACACAATCTTCAAGTGGGATTGTACATCTTATACATGGAACTTGTTCATTGTTGAGACTGTGACTCCCTTACTTCAAACCAACTGACAGGGGGTGTTGACTCACACACGAAGCCAGGACATAAGTGGGACTGTGAACCTTATCTAAGAGTATTTCCTATTGTGTGAATAGGATATTAAAGTTAGCCCAGCTCCTGAATATTTTAACTCACTTATTTAGTCCATGACCACAGTTAAAATTCTGGCATCTGTAGATCATACAGCTTAGCAAACATGCCTGGGTCTGCCTACAAAGGACACTTTTACATATCACTAGATCAGCATCCAGGTGATGTGAATTACTTGCCTGATCCCTGTCTATGAAGAGCATTATGGCTTATATCTAGGTCCATCATGTAAGTTATGTGACTCATTTCTATGGCCTCAGCCCTGCACTTATGGTGCATTGTGACACATAACTGGGTACTGCATGCAGGTGATTTGACCCTCCATTCTGGGTACTGCCAATAGAAAGCTTTGTAACATATCACTTGACTCAGCAACTAGGTGATGTTTCTCCTCTCTTGCCTTGCGCTGAGGCAGGAGATTGTTACATATTGCTAAACAAAGCACCAGTGTGAGGTTACTTTCACATAGCAGTCATTTTGACATATATCTAGGCCAATTGCCTAGGTAAAGTGAGTCTCTGTTCCTTCTTAACCCCTGGCCATAGGTAGAATTTAATCATATTACAGAAACTAGCTTTCAGGTGATGCGACTTTTCTTTCAGGGTCCTGCCCGCAAGAATAATTGTGATACATCACTGGACCACCACTAATTCAGGTGATGTGACCTTCCTGCTTGCTCTCTGCCCACAGGTGACATTGTGCCATATACCTGCGATTGGATAAGAGGACTAATTATAACTCTTAAACCTGGAGGCAGGTTATATACCAGAGGGTGACTCTTATTCCTGGAAGTTTCCACCAGTGTTATAGTGACATATAACTTTGCCTGTTTCCTGAGTGATTTAATAATTCTAGTTGTAGAACAAAATGAAATTTGGACTTATATCTCAGCTGAGTGCCTTTGAGATTTGACTGTGTTGTCTTAACAATATCCTCAGGAAGCTCTGTAACATGTCCCTGGACCATCATCTTGGTTACCTGACTTTCCTCTTCTGCCTGGACCTTGCTTCCACTGGGAACTGTGTAGCATTTCTAAGCACTGCATCCAAGTGATATTACTCTCTTCTCTGGTCTTTCAACAAAAGACATTGTGACATATCTGTGGGCCTATCACTTAGGTGATATGACATTCCTCTTCTGTCTGGAACTACCCACCAGTGTCATCGTGGCTTGCATCTGGGTGTAACCTCTAATTTATGCAACTTTTCTGTCAGGAACTTGCCTAAAAGGAGAACACTGGAAAATTTCTGGCTCAGCATTTAGGTGACTTGGCTGTCATGCCTGTTTTATGACCACAGTGTAAATTGTGACATATACCTATGCACAGTTCACAGGCATGATAATTACTCTCACATGCAGGCATCACAAATAGGGGTAATTTTGACTCTCATAACTTGCTTTAGAAACACGAGTGATTAAATCTCTTTCTGGTAAAATAGATCAAAGAAGATTAAAACAGACTCTGGTATTTTACACAGCCATTGGCTTGTACAGAAAATGTCATAACAGAATCCAGCAGACAGTTGAAATAGTGAGTCTCATATGCACAACCAGCTAACAGTGAGGACTGTCACCATCTCACATATAGGAAGCAATCTTTCACTCATGAAAACAGCACATGTGTGGTATTGTAAATCTCATCTTGGGAATTTTCTACTATTGTGATTGTGATGTAAATCTTTCCTGAACATGTGAGTTATTTGACTTTTCACACTGGTCCCTGCCCACATATGTTATTGTGATATCTTCCTGGCCCAAACTCTATGTTATATGACTCTCCTGAGTGGGACCTGATTTCAGGAAGAATCATGACATCTTGCTAGATCCATCACCCAGGTCATGTTACATTTTCCTGAGCCATGCCCACAGAAATTATTGTGACATATCACTGTGTCAACTACTTAGGTGATATAAATCTCATTAGAATGAGACCTGTGCACAGTGTGAGATAGTGACATATTGCTAGGGCAGTCACTGGTGATTGTACTCTTTACTAGGACCATGTCCAAAAGAGGGCATTGTGAAAAATTTCTGGGCCTATGACCTAGGTGACGTTGCTCTCTTTCTTGGGTCCTGTCTAACTGGATTGTGACATAATTCCAGACTAGGCACACAGTTGATGGTACTCTTTCAGCAGGGCTGTGCCTCAAGGAGGAAATTATAACCTATATCTGGGTCTATCACCTAGGTGATGTGACTCCATGCTCAGGTCCTATCTATGTGGAGCATTGCAACGTAAGGGTAGAACCTTCATCTATTTGTTGTAACTCTCTCTTGCCTGGGTCCTGTCCTAAGCGATTCCTTGTGACATAACTCAGGATGCAGCATCAAGGTGATGTGGCTCTTTTGCATGGTTTCACCTCACATGTTAGATTGCCTGGGTCCTGTCCTAAGCGATTCCTTGTGACATAACTCAGGATGCAGCATCAAGGTGATGTGGCTCTTTTGCGTGGTTTCACCTCACATGTTAGATTCTGTCATGTACCTAGGGAAGTACCTTGGTGATATGACTCTTCTCTACTGCCTGACCCCTGTCAACTTGGGACATTGGGCCATATATTTGAGCCTGTGTCCTAAGAGATGTGACTTTTTTTCTGCCTGAGCCTTTACAATAAGGTGATGTGACATTGGTAAGCCCAAGATTTAGGTAATATGCTTCTTTTTTTTCCTGAATTATTCCCATGAAAAAGAATTTTGACCTATTGTTGGGCCCAGCACCCAGATGATGTTCCTCTTCTGCTTGGGTCCTACATAAAGAGATAACTATGGCATATTGCTGGGCAACCCCCAACCTAGATGATGTAACTCTCCTGCCTGTGCCAGAGCAACAGAAAGTATTTTACATATCTTAGGACTTTTCTATAGGTATTTTTGCTCTCATCATTTGTCTACCTTTTTTTTTTCACTTTTGGGAATGTATTTTATTGCTGGGTACAGCACTCCACTAATGTAACTCTCATTTCTTGACCTGCCTAGAGAGAGCATTTTGAAATATTGCTAACCTTCTGCCAAGTGCTTTTATTACAAATGGAATTATAAAATTTACATGGCTCTAGTTCACAAGCATGATGATAAAACTTAAATTGTGATTCCACCAATAGTAGATATTTTACCTCTCATTGCTACACTTAGGGAAATACGTAAGGTTATAAGTTGCATATTTGTATGAAGCTCACAGAAAGTGATAACAGTAACTCATATTCTATAAACTCCATGGGTGGTACACAGACGTTTATAACAGGGTCAAGCAAAATGCTAAGATCGTGACTCTTGATTACACATGTAGGTGACAGCAAAACTTGTCACCATCCCATGTTTACAAAACCCAATGTGGAAGCCCTGAGTCTAACAAGAAAATAAAGTGCAATGATGGAATAATGATTTTAGTATGTGAATCTTGCTACAGGTGGGATTGTGACTCATTTCTGGCCCAGATGACAAGCAAAATAATGAGTCTCCTGTCTGAATCCAGGCCATAATAGAGATGTTGACTATTAAAACTGTGTTTAGAATATGTTCAATTGTGGGACACCACGAGCATGTAGGCCTCAGAATAGATTGTAACTGTCATACATGTTACATAAAGCCTTCAAATGTTGTAGTGTGTCATATAATGACCCAGAATACATGTGACATTGCAACTCTTTTTTATTATTATTATTATACTTTATGTTCCAGGGTACACGTGCACAACGTGCTGGTTTGTTACATACGTATACATGTGCCATGTTGGTGTGCTGCACCCATTAACTCATCATTTACATTAGGTATATCTCCTAATGCTATCCCTCCACACTCCCCCCTTAAATACACACCAAGCTAATAGATAAAGTTGCACCCTACAAGATGAGAAGATTGTGTCTTATCACTTGGCCTATTGCCCCTAGGTGTTGACACTTTTTGGCTTACATTGTTTACCATGAGTGCATTGTGAAATATTACCGGATCAGCATCATAAAAATTGACTCTTCTACTTGCACCTAGCCAAAAGAGGATATTATTACGTATCTCTGTGCCTATCAGCTAGGTTATGTTTCTCTCCTGCCAGTGCCTTGCCCACAAAACACGCTGTGACATATCACCAGATACAGCATCTAGGTAATGTGACTCTCCACTCCTGCCTGGATCCAGATCAACTGAAGAAGTGACATACAACTGAGTGCAAAACCTAGGTAATGTGACTCTCCTCTTTCTCCTGAACTCCACCAAGAGAGGGAATTCTAACATATTGCTTAGCCATATACCTAGGTCTGACTATGCTCTACTGTTTCAGCCCTGTATATATTGGGCAGGATAACATATTATTTGAGACTCTCCTCAGGTGATATGATTCTTCTGCATGGGTTCTGCCTACAAAGATTATTATGTACCCCTGTCTTAGGACCCAGATGATGTGGCTTATCTCTCTTGTCTCTGTCCAAAGGTGAAATTGTGACATATACCTGGATTCAGCTCATATGCACATTAATGACTCTCATACATAGATCCAGCTGGTGGAGATTGGAGATATTTAAACTCTCATAGGAAGTCTTATGGATATAGGTAAGGTCCTAGATATCCCACCTGTAAGAATTCACAGAAAAATATGCTACTCAGGCATCATAGAAAGCCTGAGTGTATATGAGTATACACCAGAATTTATAAAGAGTGTCATAACAGGCAACAAAAACCAGGTGCTATTGTGACTCTGGGATGCAAACCCAACTGACAAGATTGTCACTCTCAAAACTAAGCAGAGCCTAAGAATGAGGTACTAAACCTCTCACACATAGTCAAAGCTTTCAGTTGTTACTCTCATGCATGACTCTGACACACAGATGGTTTGGTGAGGTATGAACCATGATTCAGCAGACCTGTGGTGCTTTGACTCTCCTATTAAAATACAGTCTTCAAATGGTATTGGGGCTCTTATACATTGATCTTGGGCCTATTGTTGAGATTGTGACTTCTGTACTGTGACATAACTTATAGGAGATGTTGATTCTCATACCTGAAGCCAAAACTTGTGTGGGATTATGAAATTTATATCTGAACTTTTTTGAGTGTGTGATTGAAAAGTATGACTTTGCCCAGTATCTGGGTGTTTTGACTCTCCTTTCTAGGCCCAGAGCACAGCTGAAATTCTTACATGCATGCACCAAGCCCCTAAGCGATGTATAACACCTTCTTTGTCAAAGCAACAAAGGATACTTTTGCATATCACTAGAACCAGTAGCCAGCTAATGTAAAATCTTGGTCTAAATCCTGCCTACAAACAGCATTGTTTCGTTCATTTAACTGCATGATGTAAGTGATGTGACTTTCTTCTACTGCCTTAGTCATGCACTTCTTGTGCGTTGTGACACATAACTGGGTGCAGCACCCATGTGATGTGACTATTGGGAGGGGGTTCTGCCTATAGGAAGCTTTGTAGCATACCACTTGGATCAGCACTTAGGTGATGTTTCTTCTCTCTTGCCAGGTTCTTGACCACCAAAGAAATGGTGAAATATTGCCGAACCCAGCACCAAGCTGAGGACATTCTACTGCATTGGTCCTGCATATAGGGGCCACTCTGCCATATATCCAGGAAAATTGCATAGGTGAAGTGTTTCTCCTCTCCTGCCTAAATTTGTCCACAGTGTGGATTTAGATGTATCACTGAAACCAGCATCCAGGTAATATGACCGTTTCTAGAGTCCTGTCCACCAGGAGACCTGTGACATTCCAATAAACTAGCACCCCTCAGGTGATGTGACATTCCTTTCTTCTCCCTGCCCATAGGTGGCAGTGTGCCATATAACTGAGACCAGGTCAAATGCCTAATAATGATTCTTGTAGCTGAAGCCAGAATATGAATGATGGTGACTCTCATCCACAAATCTTTCTACAGGTATTATTGTGACATTTGCCTTTGCCCAGCTCCTGAGTGATTTAATAATCCTAAATAGTTAGAGCCCACAGAGGACATTTTGACATATACCTGGGCCAAGAACCTTGGTGATTTGACTCTTGTGGTTTTACAGAGTCATTAGAAGGGATCGTAGTATGTTTCTGGACCAATCATCTAAGTTATGTGACTCTCCTCTCCTGTTTCCAGTGAAGAGTGTAGCGTTTTTAAGCACTGCATCAAAATGACATGACTCTCTTGCCTAGGACCTTTCAACAGGAGGTATTGTGAATTATCTGTTCGTCCATCATTTAGGTGATATGACTCTCCTCTCTTCCCTGACCACTCTGCTTTATGCTAGCACCCAAGTTGTGTGACTTTTGGGATCCTGCCTACAAGAGAGTATTGGAATATTTCTGCCTTAGGATTTAGGTGTTGTGGTCCTGCCTGTTAAATCCCTGCAGAGGGTATGGTGATATATACACCTCGGAGTAGTTGACAGGCATCATAATGACAGTCATGTGTGGACCCAGCCAATAGAAGAAATTTTAACTATTTTAACTAGGATTAAAAACATGATTAATATCCTGCGTCTTGTTCTGGTAAAAGGTCACAGAAATTTACAACACTAACGCATGTCATAAAATTGTGTTGGGTGGTACAGAGAGTTTCATAACAGGGCCCAGCAAAAACTTAAATTGTGATTGTTGACTACACACTCAGGTGAAAGTAAAATGGTTGCCATTCTACCTTTACAAAGCCCATTGTTGAGGAGCAGAGTCTAGCAAGTAAATACAGCACCAAATTGAAATTGTGACTTCATAAGTGAATCTGGCCACAGGTGGGATGGTAACTAATTTCTGTACCCAGCTAGGAGGGTACAGATAATAATGATCTCATCCCTGAAGCCAGCCTATAGGAGAGATACTGACTGTCATACCTGGTTTTAGAGCAATATGTAAGATTGTGAGCCCATATAAGCAGGTAGGCCTCAAGAACTGTGCAGTTCTCATACATACTGTATAAAGTTCTCAGATGATGTAGAGACTGTCATACAATGATGATCACACATGTGAGATTTTGACTCTCATATACACCACTAGATAACAGTTAATGGTGTCACCCTTAAAGGTGAGGACACTGTATCATATTCCTTGGCCTAGAACCCAGATGTTGAGACTTCTTGTTTTAAATTTGTTTGCATAAGGGCATTCTTACATAATTTGGGTCAGAATCATGATAATGTGACTCTTCTGCCTGGGCCCTGCAAAAAGAAGATATTTTCACATATCGCTGGGCCTATTGGCTGGGTGATATGTTTCTCCTGCCAGTGCCCTGCTCACAGGAGACACTGTGACATATTGCTAGATATATATCTAGGTAACGTGACACTCCTTTTCTGCCTGGATCCTGCCCGCTGAAGAAATTGTGACATACACTTAGCGCAAAACTTAGGTGATATGACCCTGCTTTGTGTCCTGGATCCTGCCAAGATAGAGAATTATTATGTATTGCTGATCCCAGAACCCATGGGTAGTGGTTCTGTTTTGTTTTTTCAAACCTGTCTACATTTGGCATGGTGACATATTACTTGAGGCTGCACCCAGGTGATGTGGCTCTTATGCCTGTTTGCTGTTCACATAGTAGACTGTGACATATAACTAGGGAAGCTCCCATGTCTCTTCTTTTCTGCCTGGGCCTTGTCTACTGGGGACACTGGGATATATCTCTGAGCCCATGACTTAAGTGACTCTCTTCTTCTGCCTAGTCTTTTTTTTTTTTTTTTTTTTTTATTATTATACTTTTAAGTTGTAGGGTACATGTGCATAACGTGCAGGTTTGTTACATATGTATACTTGTGCCATGTTGGTGTGCTGTACCCATCAACTCGTCATTTACATCAGGTATAACTCCCAATGCAATGCCTCCCCCTTCCCACCTCCCCATGATAGGCCCCGGTGTGTGATGTTCCCCTTCCTGAGTCCAAGTGATCTCATTGTTCAGTTGCCACCTATGAGTGAGAACATGCGGTGTTTGGTTTTCTGTTCTTGAGATAGTTTGCTAAGAATGATGGTTTCCAGCTGCATCCATGTCCCTACAAAGGACACAAACTCATCCTTTTTTATGGCTGCATAGTATTCCATGGTGTATATGTGCCACATTTTCTTAATCCAGTCTGTCACTGATGGACATTTGGGTTGATTCCAAGTCTTTGCTATTGTGAATAGTGCTGCAATAAACATACGTGTGCATGTGTCTTTATAGCAGCATAATTTATAATCCTTTGGGTATATACCCAGTAATGGGATGGCTGGGTCATATGGTACTTCTAGTTCTAGATCCTTGAGGAATCACCATACTGTTTTCTATAATGGTTGAACTAGTTTACAATCCCACCAACAGTGTAAAAGTGTTCCTATTTCTCCACATCCTCTCCAGCACCTGTTGTTTCCTGACTTTTGAATGATCGCCATTCTAACTGGTGTGAGATGGTATCTCATTGTGGTTTTGATTTGCATTTCTCTGATGGCCAGTGATGATGAGCATTTTTTCATGTGTCTGTTGGCTGTATGAATGTCTTCTTTTGAGAAATGTCTGTTCATATCCTTTGCCCACTTTTTGATGGGGTTGTTTGTTTTTTTCTTGTAAATTTGTTTGAGTTCTTTGTAGGTTCTGGATATTAGCCCTTTGTCAGATGAGTAGATTGCAAAAATGTTCTCCCATTCTGTAGGTTGCCTGTTCACTCTGATGGTAGTTTCTTTTGCTGTGCAGAAGCTCTTCAGTTTAATTAGATCCCATTTGTCAATTTTGGCTTTTGCTGCTGTTGCTTTTGGTGTTTTAGACATGAAGTCTTTGCCCATGCCTATGTCCTGAATGGTACTACCTAGGTTTTCCTCTAGGATTTTTATGGTATTAGGTCTAACATTTAAGTCTCTAATCCATCTTGAATTAATTTTCGTATAAGGAGTAAGGAAAGGATCCAGTTTCAGCTTTCTACTTATGGCTAGCCAATTTTCCCAGCACCATTTATTAAATAGGGCATCCTTTCCCCATTTCTTGTTTCTCTCAGGTTTGTCAAAGATCAGATGGCTGTAGATGTGTGGTATTATTTCTGAGGACTCTGTTCTGTTCCATTGGTCTATATCTCTGTTTTGGTACCAGTACTATGCTGTTTTGGTTACTGTAGCCTTGTAGTATAGTTTGAAGTCAGGTAGTGTGATGCCTCCAGCTTTGTTCTTTTGACTTAGGATTGTCTTGGAGATGCGGGCTCTTTTTCTTTTTTGGTTCCATATGAACTTTAAAGCAGTTTTTTCCAATTCTGTGAAGAAACTCATTGGTAGCTTGATGGGGATGGCATTGAATCTATAAATTACCTTGGGCAGTATGGCCATTTTCACGATATTGATTCTTCCTATCCATGAGCATGGTATGTTCTTCCATTTGTTTGTGTCCTCTTTTATTTCACTGAGCAGTGGTTTGTAGTTCTCCTTGAAGAGGTCCTTTACATCCCTTGTAAGTTGGATTCCTAGGTATTTTATTCTCTTTGAAGCAATTGTGAATGGAAGTTCATTCCTGATTTGGCTCTCTGTTTGTCTGTTACTGGTGTATAAGAATACTTGTGATTTTTGCACATTAATTTTGTATCCTGAGACTTTGCTGAAGTTGCTTATCAGCTTAAGGAGATTTTGGGCTGAGACAATGGAGTTTTCTAAATATACAATCATGTCATCTGCAAACAGGAACAATTTGACTTCTTCTTTTCCTAACTGAATACCCTTGATTTCTTTCTCTTGCCTAATTGCCCTAGCCAGAACTTCCAACACTATGTTTAATAGGAGTGGTGAGAGAGGGCATGCCTGGTCTTTACAATAGGAGGATTGTGACAGATTGCTGAGCCCAGCACTCAGGTTACTTGACTCTCCTTTTTCTCTCCAACCATGCCTACAAACAGAAATTTTGACCTATTGCAGGGTCCAACACCCAGATAATGTTACTCTTTTATCCGGGTCCTGTATATAGACAAAATTATGGCATAACGCTGGTCCAGTGATGCCATAAATGTGCCAGAGTGAGAGAAGGTATTTTGACATATCCTGGAGCCATTATGTAGGTGTTTTGGCTCTCATCCCTTGGCTGATTTTCTTCCACATGTGGGATTGTGTCATATTGCTGAGTCTAGCACCTAGTTAATGTGACTAATTTTTGTACCCTGCCTAAAGAGGGCAGTGTGGCATGTTGCTTGGCACAGCACCTAAGTAATGTTACCCTCCAGCCTAGATTTTGACCAACAAATGGAACTATGACATGTACCTTACTTCAGATCAATGGCATGATGGTCAACTTTATACTGGGATTCAGCCAACAGGAGATATTTTGCCTTTCATCTCTAGGCTTAGCTAAGGTCCTTGTTTGCATATTTGTAGCAAGCTTACGTAACTCTACAATACTAATTCATAATATACAATCCCCTTGTGTGGTACAGAGAGTTTTGTAGGAGATCAGTCAGGGTGATATTTCACAATCCTTACTGAGAGAAGGGTGGGAAATATTATAGGAAAGATGCCAATATTCTTGGAATGCCAGGAGGTTTTGCAAAAGCTTTGGAAAATAATTTTGGCTGAAGCCAGCCAAATTCTCTTTTCTGGTACCTGAGAGTGAAGGGTAGAAACAAGGAAATATAAGGGAACATATCTAGATAATTTGGTTTATTTATGTCTCCAGAAACCAACTTTTGATCATTCATGTACAGGACTGCTCTCTAGTTTGGGGATCAACATTGTTTATTACCCACAAATTGGGTTGCTCCAAGCCCTTATCATTAAATCTGTACTAAATAAATGTGAATATTCCAGCTTATCAGTGCTGCACTCTAGTCTGATGCTGCACTGCACTCTCAGCTATTGCTGTGGCTGCATCCAAATGTGACTTTTCTGACTGAGTTAGAGACACTGAAGCTAGTTTTACACTTACCTTGGACCCATATGGAGGGATTTTGGCTCTCATAACTTGGCCTGTTTTTTATCCACATGTTGGATGTTTCCAATATCTTGCCTAGAGAGAAAATGTGACATTTGTGACATTTTGCCTGGTACGACATGTAAGTGATGTTAGCCTCCTGCCTAGATTTTTGCTTACAAATGGGATTATATCATGTACCTTGCTTCAATTCAAAGCCATGATGATCAAATTTATATTAGGAATCAGCCAGTGGAGATATTTTGCCTCTCTTCATTATACTTAGGGCAACAGGTAAGGTCGTTGAATATTTTGGGTTGAATATTTTCACCAAGTGCACAGAATCTCACAAAACTACCTTATATTATGTAAACTATTTTGTGGTAGAGAGACTCATAACAGGGGCCAGGATGAAGTTCATATTGGGACTTTTGATTACACAGCTAGTAAACATTTACAGTTGTAACCAACCCACATTTACAAAGCACACTGTTGAGGTCATGAGTCTAACAAGGGAATACAACACAAAATAGGAATTATGACATTTTTATGTGAATGTGGCCACAGGTGGAATCATAATTCATTTCTGGACCACTCAAAGGCGTAATAATGGACCTTCTCTCTTAACCCTGCCTATGGGAGAGATGTTGACAATCAAATCTGGGTTTATGACAATATGTAAGTTTATGAGTTGATATAAGCATGTAGGCATCAGAGAGGTTTGTAACTCTTATGCACATTTTATAGAGTCATCAGATGTTGTAGAAAGTTATTAATCTCACAACACACACGTGAGATTGTGACTGTAATATACACCCGTGTCTAACAGTTAGATCTGACACCTTCAAAGATGAGGAAATTATTTCCTATCACTAGTCTAGTACCCAGGTGTTGAGAGTTTTTTGTTTAAATTCCTTTTCTTGAGTGCATTGTTACATATTGCTGGGTCAGAATTACAGTAATGTGACTCTTCTGTCTGGGCCCTGCCAACAGGGATATTTTCACATATCTCTGAGCCTATTAGCTATGTGATGTGTCTCTCCTCCCAGTACACAGCCCACAGGGGACATTGTGACATATCACTATATATAACATCTAGGTAATGTGACTCCGCTCTCCTGACTGGATCTTGCCCACTGAAGAAATTGTGATACACCACTGATGCCAAAACTTAGGTTATGTAACTCTTCTCTTTGTCCTAGACACTGTCAAGAGAGGAAATTATTACATATTGCTGAGCCCAGCACTTAGGGGATGTGACTACCCACTATTTTTTTCAACTCAGTGTTCAGTGGGCATGGTGACATATTATTTAAAAATGTACCCAGTTGATATAAGTCTTCTAACTGGCTCCTGCCTACAGAGGAGAATATAATGTATCCCTGACTCAGCACTACAATGATGTGCCTCTTCTGTCTTATCTCTGTGCAATGTTGAAATTGTGACATACACCTGAATTCAGCTCATATGCACAATAATAACTCATGTATAGACCCAGCAAGTGGAGATATTTTGACTCTCATAGCCAGTATTATGGCCGTGGGGAGGGTCCTAGATCTTCTACCTGTAAGAATTCAAAAACCAGAATGCTACTCAGGCATATCATATAAAGCCTGAGTGGTACAAAATATGTTATAACAGGCATCAGCAACCAGGTGCTATTGTGACTCTTAGATGCATGTGCAGCTGACATGATTTTTATTCACACACATGAATAGTCTATGAATGAGGTACTAAGTCTGACACATAAGCATGTTGAAGTTTGAATTTGTTGCTCTCATGCATGAATCTGACCCATAATTATTTTGGTGACATTTAAACCATAATTCAGTAGACCTCTGGTGCTTTGGCTCTCCTACTGGAACACAATCTTGAAGTGGGATTGGCATTCTTATATATGGATCTTGCACATTGCTGAGATTTTGACTCCTGTGTTTTAACCAAACTCATAGGAGGTGTTAACTCTCACACCCAAAGCCGGTACTTGTGTGGGACTGTGAAACTTATTTCTGAACATTTTTGAGTGTGTAACTGAGAAGTATGACTTTGCCCAGCATCTGTGTGTTTTGTCTCTCCTTTCTAGGCCCATAGTACAGTTGAATTTGTGACATACATGCACCAAGCACCTAACCAATGTACAATACATTGTTTGGCAATGCAACATAGAGAACTTTTACATATCATTGAGACCAGCATCCAGATGATGTGAACTCTTGGCCTGAATTCTGCATACAAAGAGCATTGTGGCTTTTACACAGGTCCATCATGTAAGTGAAAATATTTCCTCCTACTGCCTTGGCCCTGCACTTAATGTGTAATGTGACACATAACTGAATACCACATGCAGGTGAAATGGCTCTTTGTGGTGGGTTTTTGACAATAGGAATCTTTGTAACATATCACCTGGCTCAGCACTTCTGTGATGTTTCTTCTGTCTTGCCTGGGCCATGACCACCAGAGAGATTGTGACATACTGCTAAACCCAGCAGAAAGGTAAGATCATTCTCCTGTTTTGTTCCTGCACATAGATGCAATTGTTACATGTGTCTACGACAATTGTCTAAATGAAGTTTATCTTCTCTCCTGCCTTTGCCAGTACCACAGGGGGGATTTAGATATGTCACTGAAACCAGCATCCAGGTGATGTGACTCTTCTCCCAAAGTCCTGCCAACAAGGAGAATTGTGGCATTTCACCTGATGAACACCCACTCAGGTGATGTGACTTTCCATTCTTCTCCCTGCCAACAGGTAATGCTGTGCCATATACCTGAGACAAGATCAAAGACCTAATAATGACTTTTGTACGTGGAGCCAATACATGTACAGGATGGTGACTCTCATCCCTGAAATTTTCCACCGGAGTTATTGTGACATACACCTTTGCATCCCTCCTGAGTGATTTAATAATCCTTTGTAGTTATAGCCCACTGATGTAATTTGGACGTATACCTGGGGCCAAGAACCCTGGTGATTTGACTCTCCTGTCTTAACAGTGTCCTCAGAAAGTATCACCACAAATCTCTGGACTGATTGTTTAGCTTATGTGACTCTCCTATCCTACATGAATTCTGCTTCCTGTGAAGACTGTAGCATTTTTAAGCACTGAATCCAAACGACATGACTCTTTTGCCTGGGCCCTTTCAACAGAAGGCATTGTGACATGTCTGTGGGCTCATTATTTAGATGACATGTGTCTCCTCTCCTGCATGAAAACACTCCACAAGGGGCACTATGCCACAGAGCCGAGACTAGCACCCAAGTTTAGTGACTTTTCTGTTTGTTAGTTTCCTGGCTACAAAGAGAATATTGGAATATTCCTAGCTTAGAATTTATGTTATATGGTTGTCCTGACTTTTTAATAACCACAGAGATGAAGGTGACATCTACCTATACACAGGTAACAGGCATGATTATGACACTCATATGTGAACCCAGGAAATAGGAAAATTTTTCCTTTTATCACTAGGTGTAGGGACATGGTGATTTCCAGGATCTCCTTCTGGTAAAAAGGTCACAGAAGATTACAACACTCATGAATATTTTATAACATCCTTGGGTTGTATAGAGACTGTCATGACAGGGCATAGTACACATGAATCTTGTAGGCACACCCAGCTGACAGTAAGGACTTTCACCATCACAGATAGATGAAGGCAGCTGTCCTACCTAAAAACAGGACACACGTGATATTGTAAATCCAATCCCTTGAATTTTATTGCATCGTGACTGTGATATAACTTTTGCCAAGCGCCTGTGTGATTTCACTCTGCAGACTCGTTCCAGCCTATATGTGGGACTTTGATACCTAACTGGACCAACCCTGAAGTAATATGACTCTTCAGCCTGGGCCCCACTCTCAGCAGAAATTTTGACATCACTTGTTCCAGCACCAAGGTGATGTTACATTCGTGCCTGCAGGATATTCGCTGACATCATTGTGACATATCACCATGTCCATCAGTTACAAGATGTAACTCTCCTCTCTAGAATGAGACCTGCACACAGTGCAGGATAGTGATATATTCCTAGCCAAGGCACACAGGTTATGCTGCTCTTTAGATGTGTCTCTCTAGCCTGTGACCTGCCAACAGAGGACATTTTGAAATATCACTGATACTAGCGTCTAGGTAATGTAAATTTCCTCTCCTGCCTGGGTCTTTCTTACTGAAGAAATTGTGATATAGAGTTGAACACAAAATCTCACCTGTATGTCTCTCTTTTCTATTCAAGAGTTTATATCTGTGCTACATTCTGTTTCATTACTATCATATTATAGTTTTATACTGGTATCAAAGTGTTTTGATTAATGTAGGCTTGTGTTGTGTTTGGAAATTGTTTAATATAATATTTCAAATATTTTTCTTCTTTTTGAAAATGACAGGCTTTTCTTGGTTCCATGAGATCTTATGTAATTTTTTTTCTATTTTCGGAAAAGTAAAATTTAAAATTGAAAAGTGGTGTGTTTAATATGTAGGGAACTTTAAGCAGCCTGGATATCTTCACAATATTATGTCTTCCAAGCTTTGCAAAAGGACATGCTCAAAACTGTGTTATTGGTTGGCAGGGTGTCTCATGTCTGTAATCCTAGCACTTTAGGAGACCAAGCATGGTGCATGGCGAGGTCAGGAGACAAGATTACCCCTGCCAAAATGGTGAAATCCCATCACTACTAAAGAACAAAAGATTAGCTGGGTGTTTTGCTGTGCACCTGTAGTCCTAGCTACTCGGGAGACTGAGGAAGAAAAATCGCTTGAACCTGGGAGGTGGAGGTTGCAGTGAGCTGAGATGTGCCTTCAGTCTAGCTGTACAGCTAGATTCTCCAAAAATAAAGAAAGGAAAGAGAAAGAAAAGAAAAGAAAAGAAAAAGAAAAGAAAAGAAAAGAAAAGAAAAGAAAAGAAAAGAAAAGAAAGAAGGAAGGAAGGAAGGAAGGAAGGAAGGAAGGAAGGAAGGAAGGAAGGAAGGAAAAGAAAGAGAAAGTCAGAAAGTAAGAAAGAAAGAAAAAGAAAGAAAGATAGAAAGAAAGAAAGAGAAAGAAAGAAAGAAAGAAAGAAAGAAAGAAAGAAAGAAAGAAAGAAAGAAAGAAAGAAAGAAAGAAAGAAAGAAAGAAAGAGGAAGGAAAGAAGGAAGGAAGGAAAAAATAAAGAAAGAAAGAAAAGAGAGAAAGAAAACTGTGTTTTTATATTTTTTTGATTTTTTACTTTTTTTTCTGTTACCAATTTCTAGTTTTATTCTACTTGGGCTATAAATAATTGCAAAATTTCAACTCAGTTATTATTAAGGCTTATTTTATGGTGTTTCACATGTGGTTCATTGAGGAAAATGTCTTATGAGATATTGAAAAAGTATGTATTGTGTTGTCTGTATATATTTGTTAAGTGTAATTACTGTATAGTGCATTTAAGCTTTTTGTTCCCTTATTGATATTCTGTATTGCTTTATTTATTACTGAAAGTGGGATATTGATGTATCCTTCCATTGCTATATAGCTGTCTTGTTGTTTCAATTCTGTAAATGTTTGCTTTATATGTTTTGGAAAACTGTCATATAGTTATAGGTTCTTAGTGAATGAACCCTCCTACTATAATTGAATATACCACTTTATCTTTTGTGAATTTTGAGTTAAATTATATAAAATATCACAGTTTTCAACTTAATAAATTGTTTCCTTTTCTCCTCTAATTTGGGTGATGCTTGCACGGAGTGTATTTTTCACCCTGCTATTTTCAGTCCATTTTTTTTTTACTAGATCTGAAGTGAGTGTCTTGAAGACATGATGTAATTAGATGTTGATATAGATCATGATATGTTTAGTTTTTTTTCATTTTGAAGGACATTTTTGTTGCTATAGCATCCTTGCTTAGACATTTTTTTTCAGTGTTTTAACTATGTCACCCTACTCCCTTCTTGCCTGAAAGATTCATATTCAAAAATTTACTGGTAATCTTGCAGAAACATGCATATAAATAGCACATCTCTTTTTTCCAGATTCTCTTTTTTTCTATGACGTTCAAAACATTGCTTATCTTGTGTCTTGTTAGAAATCTCTTTGTGTTAATAGTAGTTGAAATTTGTTGAGTTTTTTGATTTTCTTATTTGTTTTTACTAATGTTGAAGTGCATATTAGACTTTTCTGTACTTCTGCACAATTTGTATTCCTTTTTGTGCTTCTTCTATTTTCTTGGTTTTATTTTTGTTATTTCCTTTTGTTTTCTTTATTTCCATTTTACTCATTGAACATCATTGAGATGGTAATTTGATTTGTGGGGGTAATTTATTGTTTTTCTTTTAAAAAATAGATTTAACCTTTAATTCAAATTGTCTCTGGTAATTTTTACAGCTCTTTTTTTATAAATGATTTCTGGATATTCATTTTTATCTTTGATTGAATCATATTATCATGATGTATTGTATATATTGTAACCTTAGATTGCAAATTAAATAATAAAAAGCAATATGTCAAAATATTTATTAAGTGGATTTTGTCTGGGGGATATTTTTAGGCTATACATTCTTGGAGTCTCTCAAGCCTGTACTATGGATATTTTCTCTGGGCTTGTGTCTAGTTAAAAAAGATCCTTCCTTCCTTCCTTCCTTCCTTCCTTCCTTCCTTCCTTCCTTCCTTCCTTCCTTCCTTCCTTCCTTCCCTCCCTCCCTCCCTCCCTCCTTCTCTCTTTCTTTCCTTCTTTCCCTCTTTCCTTCTTTCTTTCTTTTCTTTCTTTTTTTCCTTCTTTCAGTTGCAGTTTCATTCCTATTGCCCAGCCTGGAGTGCAATGGCACAATCTTGGTTCACTGCAACCTCCACCCGCCTCATTCAAGTGATTCTCCTGCCTCAGCCTCCTGAGTTGGGATTACTGATGCCTGCTACCATGCCCACATCATTTTTTTTTTTAATTTTTAGTAGAGGCAGGGTTTCACTATGTTGACCTAGCTGGCCTTGATTTTCTGAACTCAGGTGAAACGCTTGCCACAGCCTCACAAAGTGCTGGGATTACACATATGTGTCAGCACTCCTGGCCATTCCCAATGTTTTCTCTTGAGATCTTGTACTCAGTTGCTATACTATTTGTCTGCTTATGATAATGAAGCTTTTCATCTCTTCTAACAGTCACTCACATTTGGTCTCAGCTGTATGAAACTGTGAAAGTATACCACTTTTCCTTTTAACACTGTCATGAAATAAGGATATTAGTTTTCGATAAGGTATCCAAAAGCCAGAAGCTTGGACACAGGTCCCATCATTTAATTTATTTTTAGAAAAAAAAAAAAGAGAGGAATTAGGAGTCTATATTTTAACTCATCATAGGATGAAGAATAACTGTGGTGGTTAAATATGAAATATGTCTAATGCTTAACTGGTACATAGACTACACACAAAAGCATTTGGGTTAGTATATTTTATTAGGTTTATCTGCCTACCAAAGAATTACAGCCTGTGGCATTTTATTGTTGCATTGATAACGTGCTTTGTTAAATTATTATTTGTGCAGAGTATTCATGTGAGTTTAATAAGAGAGAAATTTTATTTTAGTTTTTACAGCTAGCCTTTTTTCATTTTACTGCAGAGATATTGCCTGAGCACGATGTAAAAGATTCATTTCAAAGAGTGATTCTGAGAAAATATGAAAGTGATTCTGAGAAAAAGTGATTCTTAATAGTTTACAGTTAAGAAAAGACTACCAAAGTGTGGGTAACTGCAAGAGGCAGAAAAGCAGTTATAATGGCCTGTATCTCTGTTTGTCAACTACCCATAGCAAAACCTGTCAATGTAGTGAATGTGGCAAACCTTTTGAGTTGTGCTCAATCTCCACTGAACAAAGAAAATTTGTTTCTAAGGTCTCTAAGAACTTTGTTTTCTAATCTGAGTGCTTTTTCATTCAGTGCATATATAGTCCTTTACTGTTATGTAATGTTGTTCTTTGTTTGTTTGTTTGTTTGATCACTGTTGATTTAAAGCCTGTGTGTGTGTTTTTTGTTTTTTTGTTTTTTTTTTTCAGAGAAACTGTAATTACACCCCTGTTTTTTGTTTTGTTTTGTTTTGTGTTTTACAGTTTTCCATTTGCCTGGGAGATTTTTTATTTTTCTGTTTATTTTGAGCTTATTTGGGATGGTTGTCTTCATTATAGCATACCATTAGATATCTATTCTTTATTCACCTAGCCATTATGTTTTTTAATTGGAGTATTTAGCACATTTACATTTGAGGTTTGCAGATTTTGTCACTATAATCTTAGCTGGGCATTTTGCATATTGGCTTATGTGATTGCTTTATAGTGTCAGCAGTTTATGTTTTTTAGTGTGTTTTTGTAGTGACTGATCTCAGCCTTTTTTTATTTTGTACTTTCATCAGAAGCTCTCGTAAGGCAGGTCCTGTGGTATTAGATTTCCTTAATGATGCTTATCTGAATAGGATCATATTTATTATCTACTTCCGAAGTTTACTTTGCTCAGATATGAAATTCTGGATTGGAATTTTCTTTTAGGAATATTAAATATTGGTCGTTAATCTCTTTTGACTTGTAAGACTTCATCTAAAATGTTTGTTGGTTTTCTGATGGGCTTTTCTTAGAGGTGACTTGGTCTTTCTCTTTAGCTGCCTTTAACAATTTTTTTTCTTTCATTTTGACCTTAGAGCATTTCATGTTTATGTGTCTTGAGGATGACCTTCTAGTGGGGTATCTTACTGGGGTTCTCCACATTTCCTGCATTTTAATGTTGGATTGTCTATCTAGGTTGGAAAAGTTCTCATGGATTATACATTGAAATATGTATTTCAAGTGGTTTTCATTTACCCTTTCACTTTCAGATACTCTCTGTAATCATAGATTTGGTTTCTTTACATAATCTCATATTGCTTAAGGTTTTGTACATTCCTCTTCATACTTTTTTCACTATTCTTATCTGTCTTATTTCAGAAAGCCAGTCTTGAAACTCTGAGATTCTCTGCTCTGCCTACTCTGCTTTTAATACTTATGGTAACATTATAGTTTTTGTATTGTGCTTTTCAGCTCTATCACTTTGGCCATGTTTTTCTCCAGATAGGCTATTTTTTTTTCCATCAGTTCCTGCAATATGGTCCCCTCCTTGCCTTTGGTTGCAACTTACTTTTGTAGCTCAGTAAAGTTTATTTCTATCTATGTTCTGAATTCTAACTCAGTCATCTTAGGCCTTCCTGGAAATGCAATTTGGTCATTTTGATAAAAGAAGTCACTCAGGATTTTTTTGTTTTCAACCTTTTTGCACTGATTTGGTCTCACCTTTAGGGATATATCTTTGTGGTTGCTGACCTTTGAATGAAGTTTTTGTTTTTTGTTTCTATTTGATGGCTTTCAGTATTTGACTGTGGTATAAGGTGTTTGCAGCCAACAGGCTTTGTTCCTGGGAGGTTTTTTTATTTGTTGTGGGGAGGGGGGAAATGCTCAGCTCACAACTCAGAGGTTGCATATTCTGTGGGACTTGTACTGCACCCCAACTGTCTTTTCTGGCTCCTTGATATTTTGAGTCTGTCACTCTGTCCCACAGTGGGTGGGGGATACCTGCTGGAAACTGTGCGTGCTGTTGCAGTTAAGGTGGTTTTGGCTTCGGGCCTTCCTGCTGAGGTTTTGATGCATTCTTTGTGCCCCTTCAAGAAGGAGTGATTGTTCAGAGTGTGGGAGGGTACATTTTCCCTACACATTGTTAGAACAAAGGCTTGGGTGAGGTTTTCTGGCACTCTGCCCACCAAAACTTCATCTACAATGGCAGTTGGTGGGGTGGCCGGGACATACTGCATTCCCATTTGCTGGTGGGGTCTGCTAAGCAATCATGTACCAACGAACATGAAAATTTGCAATGGTATCAGAGAAAACTGCCGTATGGGGAAGAAACACGTGGTCTACTGCAGTCATAGGAGCTGCCTTGCTGGAGCTCTTCAGGGTTCAGGTGCGGCTGATCATTGCAGATGTGATGTTTTGGGCTCCCAGGGTACCTGAGACTGTCCTGTAAGCATCTGTAGCCAGATGGAATCCCTAGGAGAGGCCAGCAAACTAAGGAGTGCCCATTTGAACCAGCTTCTGATTGGCAAGAGCATCCCATTCAAATTAGGTCCAATATTTATGCTAGGGCAAAAGTCTCTTACATGAGAAATTTGAGCCTAGATGCTCTTGCACCATGGAGCATGGGGGCTGCATTTCAGAGAGGTGTAGGTTAGCAATCCCACAGTCCAGTCATCCCAGGATGGATGATCTGTGCTTGTAGGCAAGTGAGGAATTCACTGTCATTTGAGGAGCAGTTGGTAGTTTGTGGGACCCATGGAGGATGGACTAGCCCTTCTCTCCTTGAGTAAACTGCAGCTCATTCGAGGTGTGAACAAGGGAATTAGAGTTTGGGATTTTTCATTAGTCTTAGGGTAGCAAGGACAGCTCAACTGCAAAGGCAGTTGAAAAAATAGTTTTAGTTGTCCCTGGAGACTTTCTCCAGGGAGTTTTTAAGTTGCTACATGCTCATTACCTATGGCAATAATATGCTAGTGTCCTGGACCTGGATAACCCGCCAAGTCAGAATATATAAGAACAGTCACTCACTTAACAGTTGGGCCACTTTTGTGAAAGGCTGCTGTAGTATTTTGTGTGTCTACTGCAGTTTCTAATCATCTCAAATATTCCAGTACCTGAACTTATAACTAGTGAGTGGTGCAAAACAGCAACGATGGCAGCATGCCTTTTTTAGTAGGCGCTCCATCCCAGGGAGTTATAGACCTGTTTCCAGCCCACAATTACCAGTAGGAGGTAGATTAAAATTGCTGTTGAAAGTTCTTACCCAGTGAGAACATGATTGGGGACCCACATAAGAACGAGTCTAGCCATATTTGTGTAGGATAGCTTTGTTGTACAGAGGTACCACTTCCACCCCAGTTTATTTGCATTTTTCTAAGCCAGAAGTCTGGAACAGCTAAGTCACAAAAAACATAAAAATCCAGCCATTCTTTGCTCTAGGAACTATATCCCAAAGAGTGTTCAAAATTTCATTGACAAAAGAGCACCAATAATGGTAGCTGGAGACCCTAGTTTGAAAGTACTTTCCAGTGAGGAGGAATGATGATATTGATGAACTGCTTTAACAGGCAGTCTGGCCATGTCTTTTTAGAACACCTGTACTGTGCTAGGAGATTCTTTCTATCCCCAGACAGTTTGAATCTTCAAAGCCTGAAGGTTAGAATGGTTAAGTTGTCCAAGCAACAAAGATGGTGGCCCACTCCTCTTTTCTAACAGGTCCATTCCAGGGAGGTGCAGTGAAGCTACCAACGGTTGGCTGGAATTCTAGGCCAGTATGTCTTACACTATGAGGCACTGTGGAAGTGGGTCCTACAGACCATCCCTGCTCATTCCCTTGGATTCTTCCTCTTTCCTGAGGGTATGAACATGGGTGTAATCTCCTGCTTTGCTGGAGGTGCAGTTATTCTTTCTGGGAAGCCTGGAAAGGCAGAGTATTTAAGGCTCTTGAATCTCTGCACAGGCCTGAGGGGCTGCTCTGCTGAGACTCCACGTAGCTCTGTGTGTTAAAATTAAGGCCTTTTTGAAGTGAGTTCTTGAAGGCATCTCCTTATCTGAGGGTTGCAAAGATCTGTGGGAAAATCATGGGTTCTCAGGGTCACCCGTGCTCTCACTGCTTTACTGCATGGGCAGGCCCCCTTGACTTCATGTTGTTTCCATGTGGCCCATTATCCTGCCTTGCTTTACTCCATTCTCCATGAGTGAAGTTGTTTCTTTGATTAGTCCCAATTTGCAAGTACCTGGATGTTTCAGTTGAAGGGGCTGTATTTAAATACACCTTGCCTTCCTCTCTATGAGAACTACACAATCTAGCTGCTTCAAGTCAGCAATCTTGATCACTTGTCTCTAAAAGGAACTTACATTTTTATATTAAAAGAATTTTATGTATTTTCAAAACCAAATATTGATGTAATTTAACTCTTATACTTGATGCTATGTCTTCATTTCAAGAATTTACATGATAGAATATGGTCAATGGTTGCTACCCCAGAGTTATGAGAGGTTCTTTGGTATTAGATGGACAGATTTATATACTTATCCATGGAAGATTAAGAAAACTGAAGTCTAAGATACAAAAGAAATTCAAAATGGAAACACTATGTAGTGGTTGTTTTTTTGGTAAGTGATCAGGATAATATTCTACATAGTAAGATAAATAATTTGAATTTTATAAGGAAATTGCTTTATCATTGCAATTTGAGGTAATTAAAATACAGTGAATTTCAAAATGCCTTTTTAATGACAATGAATGGGCTTAATATGTTTTAATAAACCAAAATTGTTGTTATTGTGTTAAGGCTATTTTGCACTGATGCTAACTTATTCCATCTTACTTAAGATTGTAGGTAACAGATGATAACAATATACTATTGGGTGACAGTGGAATAACAAACCTCATGATTCCTTTGTCAGTAGTCTTTAACCTAAAATAATACAGAAAATATGGTTCTTACAATGGAAATTTTGTTTTTCTTGTAACTGTAGTTTATTATAATGGTTGTAATGAAGATTTCATGAGTATAAAGGAGCTACATGTTTCTGAATTCTGAACAAATGTTTACAAACTTTTATCCGACATTTTTTGTTAAATATGTGGCTTCTCTGGTCTACTAAACACATACAGATCTTTAATTTTGATTACATGGATTTAAACATACAGATATATTACTGTAAAATGAACTTTAGGTGTAACATATTTATAGAGAATAATTGTATTGGGTTATGGTTTTGTACCTACGCTGAGAGGAAAATAAAAATATTATAATAAAACAGATAATTTTACAAGTGTTGATAACTTACCAGCAAACCAGAAACTTCAAACATTTTGAAGGTATATCTATTTTCTCACCTTTGCATTAAACTCATTAATCTAAAATTTTCCTTCTTGCTTAGAATCATCTTGTGCAAATTATCCTTTGTTTGTTTGTTTGTGTTCACAGTGGACATACTATATAATTTTTTTCAGCTAACTTCATAAAACATTCTTGGGGCCAGGTACGGAGGCTCACACCTTAAATTTCAGCTCTTTGAGAGGCCGAGGTAGGTAAATTACTAGAAACCCAGAGTTCAAGACCAGCCTGGCCAATATGGTGAAATCTCATCTCTACTAAAAATACAAAAATTAGCTGGGAGCAGACGTGCGTGCCTGAAATCTTAGCTGCTTGGGAGGTTGAGGCAGGAGAATCATTTGAAACCAGTAGGTGGAAGTTGTAATGATCCAAGATTGCACCATTGCATTTCAGCCTGAGCAACAAGAGTGAAACTCCATCTCAAAACAAACAAACAAACAGAAAAGTCATTCTTTCTATAATCCCCTCAGAGATTATGAAAGTGACTTCGATAAAATCTAATGGCATTAACAAAATAATTTTAACATGCAAGTAATTTTCATGGTGCCTGTATTGTATGTTATTTATTTATTTAGTACATTTATATTTTGTTTCAATTAGAGAATGCTATTTAATCCAATTTCCATTTAGTTATTTTTTATTTTACTTTAAAAAAATTAAAAAGATTTTAAAATTTCCTGGGTCAGGTTTATTCTGATAAACACTTGAATGTTTAATAGGTAATTAGGTCCTTTTGGCATATACATGAAGTAAATAAAGACAATACTAGTTATGCAATAGAAGCTACAAAAGTAGAAATAAATATTCTTTTTGAAATTAGCCTGTGGCCTCAGGTGAAAAATTGAAAATATCTACAGTAAAGAAATTACATTAATTCTACATAGGAAGAGAGCATAATTGTACCTATGTTGCAAAATTGACTCTCACAATTGAAACAAGATGAAGAGATGGACATTTTAGCAAAACTAAGTGGAAATATTAATTTTGCTGACTAAATTACCCAGAAAAACTGAAACAGATTTATTTACTTTTTCTTTATCTTACAGTATCTGATAAAGAACAGATTTTAAAATGTTTAGGATCTGCTTCAATGTAGAAATAAGGCCAAACAGCTCCTGGGAAAGAATCACTAAAAATATAGCTAACATACCTATTAAGTATACTATTTTTAAAAAATCACTCAATTCATACTCCAAAAAATATCGTTCTTACTTGTTCTTACTACTGGCAGAAGCTGGATTGTCTTAGGACTTGGTGCAAAATAACCACTGTTTATATATTATTCGGTTGCCCAGAATCTACCCAGAACTGAAGGCTGATCCTGCAAATATCCAGTCAGTAAAATTAATCTCATTTCTGTAATCCTTAAATTTTGCTATTGAAACCAGATTAAACTTTTTTCCTAAATTTGGGCAACTATAAATGCGTGTTCATAATGTCACTTTCATAGATATTATGAATATCAATTGTCAAGTGTGATGGTTTCTAAGATAAAATATTTGAGAATTATATGACTCAACATGTCCAATAAAATGTTTATAAATTGCCTATTTAAAAACTCTGTCAATTTTGAATTGCATACCGAGCTAAAAATTTTTTGAGATTGAGAATAAGATGTAAAATAATTAACACAAGCAATATAAATAAAGTTTGCTTAATTTATTTGCTTATTTAAGAAATCTAATTACATTTTAAATAAATTGCTCTCACCTGTGAGTATCTGGGTAGCATATATATTTTTAAGATTTTGCCTCTAAAACAGGTAACAATTTGAACTTAGAAGGAAACAAAAATTTGTTGATTGGCATGAAAATAAATTTCAGGAAAACAAAGTTTGTATTATGACCTAATTAAAGTAATGTAAAGAATAAAAATCTTAATATTGCCTGTTCACTCTGATGGTAGTTTCTTTTGCTGTGCAGAAGCTCTTTAGTTTAATGAGATCCCATTTGTCAATTTTGGCTTTTGCTGCCGTTGCTTTTGGTGTTTTAGACATGAAGTCTTTGCCCATGTCTATGTCCTGAATGGTACTACCTAGGTTTTCCTCTAGGATTTTTATGGTATTAGGTCTAACATTTAAGTCTCTAATCCATCTTGAATTAATTTTCGTATAAGGAGTAAGGAAAGGATCCAGTTTCAGCTTTCTACTTATGGCTAGCCAATTTTCCCAGCACCATTTATTAAATAGGGAATCCTTTCCCCATTTCTTGTTTCTCTCAGGTTTGTCAAAGATCAAATGGCTGTAGATGTGTGGTATTATTTCTGAGGACTCTGTTCTGTTCCATTGGTCTATACCTCTGTTTTGGTACCAGTACCATGCTGTTTTGGTTACTGTAGCCTTGTAGTATAGTTTGAAGTCAGGTAGCGTGATGCCTCCAGCTTTGTTCTTTTGACTTAGGATTGTCTTGGAGATGCGGGCTCTTTTTTGGTTCCATATGAACTTTAAAGCAGTTTTTTCCAATTCTGTGAAGAAACTCATTGGTAGCTTGATGGGGATGGCATTGAATCTATAAATTACCTTGGGCAGTATGGCCATTTTCACGATATTGATTCTTCCTATCCATGAGCATGGTATGTTCTTCCATTTGTTTGTGTCCTCTTTTATTTCACTGAGCAGTGGTTTGTAGTTCTCCTACAGAATGGGAGAAAATTTTTGCAATCTACTCATCTGACAAAGGGCTAATATCCAGAACCTACAAGGAACTCAAACAAATTTACAAGAAAAAAACAAACAACCCCATCAAAAAGTGGGCAAAGGATATGAACAGACATTTCTCAAAAGAAGACATTCATACAGCCAACAGACACATGAAAAAATGCTCATC
This sequence comes from Macaca thibetana thibetana, assembly GCF_024542745.1. Taxonomy (NCBI): domain Eukaryota; kingdom Metazoa; phylum Chordata; class Mammalia; order Primates; family Cercopithecidae; genus Macaca; species Macaca thibetana. Next base: position 796,174 of record NC_065599.1, on the reverse strand, counting down.
ATCACTGGCCATCAGAGAAATGCAAATCAAAACCACAATGAGATACCATCTCACACCAGTTAGAATGGCAATCATTAAAAAGTCAGGAAACAACAGGTGCTGGAGAGGATGTGGAGAAATAGGAACACTTTTACACTGTTGGTGGGATTGTAAACTAGTTCAACCATTATGGAAAACAGTATGGCGATTCCTCAAGGATCTAGAACTAGATGTACCATATGACCCAGCCATCCCATTACTGGGTATATACCCAAAGGATTATAAATTATGCTGCTATAAAGACACATGCACACGTATGTTTATTGCAGCACTATTCACAATAGCAAAGACTTGGAATCAACCCAAATGTCCATCAGTGACAGATTGGATTAAGAAAATGTGGCACATATACACCATGGAATACTATGCAGCCATAAAAAAGGATGAGTTTGAGTCCTTTGTAGGGACTTGGATGCAGCTGGAATCCATCATTCTTAGCAAACTATCACAAGAACAGAAAACCAAACACCGCATGTTCTCACTCATAGGTGGGAACTGAACAATGAGATCACTCGGACTCAGGAAGGGGAACATCACACACCAGGGCCTATCATGGGGAGGGGGGAGGGGGGAGGGATTGCATTGGGAGTTATACCTGATGTAAATGACGAGTTGATGGGTGCAGCACAGCAACATGGCACAAGTATACATATGTAACAAACCTGCACGTTATGCACATGTACCCTACAACTTAAAGTATAATAATAATAAATAAATTAAAAAAAAAAAATCTTAATATTTGTTTTTACACATTATTGGGCAAAAGTAACTCTGAGATAATAATCTGCAGAAAATATTATTAGTTATATTTTTGGGATTCCCTTACTGACTTTGGAACTTAGAGAACCTCCAGCACAGGTCCAGAATTCTCTAGGCATTCCTTCCAGGAGAACATCCAATGGAAAAGAAGCAAAAGGCTATGTCCACCAAGATAAACGGATGCTCACCTCCTAGAGACCAGTGCGTGCGGAAGGTTGCCGAAAGAGTAGGACCTTCTTGGAAGTCCAGGAATGGGCTATGGGCACCATCCTAGAAAAGGGTCCTGGAACTTCACTGAGCCCTCCTGCCTGCAGGGGCCTCAGAGGGCCAGACTAGGCGTTCTGTCCTGTCTCTGGCCCTTGAGTCCTTCCTAACCTGCTTACTTTTTCCACAAAGAAGTCAGGATGGCAACTCCCACTGAAGCCCCAGTAGAGGAAGGAGCTGGCCCACACACATCTTGGTACATCAAGTGACTTATTGATTAACTAGTCAATAAGTTAGAAAAGAATGTGCTGCTCTGATTCCTCTGAGATCACATTCTAGGAGGAAACTTGGGTGGCACCAGCCTGAGGCTGTACATTAGAGAAAAAAAGAAACAGGCCACCTGGACTTCAGTGATCAGGTGCCTCTTGCCACCCTGGGGAGACATTGACTTGGGAAGAGCAAGCAATAAGAGTGACATACAGTAGATATGCCAGTCTCTCAGGTGGGCATAGAGAGGTAGGCAAGAGGGGTCCCTGATAGAAAGCACCCTCTTAGGCCCTTGAAGTCAACCGAGAGATCTCCCAGGCTTTTGAAGAACAGTCTGTACCTGGAGCTGCAGGGTGGACATTGTACAGTGGCCTAGTAAAAGCGGAATAAGCAGACATTCAGTGAGGGGCTTTCATTGCCCATTTTTCTGATAAGCAAATTGAGCCCCTACAGCCACAAGGCAGGAGGGTCAGAAGCACTCAGCTGATGCATTGCTTTTTTTCTTTACTGGCTTGCATAACCCTCAGACCACCCTGGGCTTGCCAAAACCCTCCCTGGCCTTGCTTTGAGGGAGAAGATCCCTCTTCCTTGTGAGTGTAGGCACAGAAGCAACCAGTCATGAGTGGTAAACACACCATAGCCACTTTTATGGACTCACCTGGGGCTTCTCACTCTACTGGCCTGTAAAACCCAACTGGAATTTCAGAGTCTAGAATTCACATTTGGTTCTAGAACCAGGGAGTTCAGGACCCAGGCCAGAACAGAGGTGAGACTGTTAATTCCACAGCACAAAGTCCAAATCAGACAACTGGCTTGACTATTCAGCTGCATCCAAGCTATGTGTGTACTGTTCCAAGCAGGTAATATTCTCTTCCTACCTCCAATTATTTCACCTGCAACTTGTCATTTGTGCCAGCACTTTTTCTACCCCCAATATCAGATGGTTTTTGAAATTCCTCTGAAGACTTCATGAGCCAAGCATTAAGGGTCAGAGTACTACTCTAGCCTACACATGCTGTGGAAGGAAGAGAAATCTTTAAACCTACCTTGACAAGCAAGGGCTATGTGTAAATAGTACCGTCTTTATGAGAAGGGCTGTCACATAATCAGATTTTTTTCTGGCCTCCATACCAAAAGATATATTAGAATGACAAAAACATAAGACACACACCTGTTAGTTCTGACTTTTAAACAGCATCCTTGGCTTGGTCACCTTGAAACACAATTTCAGGTTCTGTTTCAGCATGTCCCACCAGGAAAAATAGTGGCACTGGGGTGTCAGAATGTCACAATCCAATGACAATCTGGAGAAAAGGCACTTCAACAGCCTGTAAACACCCATAACAGGAACAGACCCCACCAACTAAGAAGCCATCTCATTAACTTATACAACTGTACCTGCAATGTGAACACACATCAGGCCATTTAGATAAATTCCTGTCAACCCAGTGAGAAAGAAGAACCTCCACACCTGAACTAGCCTGTGTGATGGATTCAACTGAGAGTATTAACTTGAATTAGGCATACCTGGAGACTGACCCTATATAAAACAATGCTCTCGGAGTGTTCAGACTTTCAAGCTAAAAAATCTAATAGTGGCCTAGGAGGTGCAACGATTCACTCCTGTAATCCCAGCAGTTTTGCAGGTCAAGGCAGGCAGATCACCTGAGGTACGGAGTTCGAGTCCAGCCTGACGAATATGGAGAATCCCCATCTCCACTAAAAATACAAAATGAGCCGGGCTTGGTGGCACATGCCTTTAATGCTAGCTACCCAGGAGACTGAGGCAGGAGAACTGCTTTAACCCAGGATTCAGAGCTTGCAGTGAGCTGAGATTGTGCCATTGCAGTACATCCTGGGCATCAAGAGCAAAACTCCATCTCAAAAAAAAAAAAAAAAAAAAAAAAAAAAAATCTAGGAGTGACCCACCTGGAGATTAATCTTTATCTATGAGAAACATCTAAGTCCCTGGTCTGTCCAATACTTTGCTATGGAACATAGGCCACATAGGAAATTGAGGTCTGTCTTTTTTTTTTTTTTTTTTTTTTTAATGAAGCCTGATAGCTGAAAGGTTTTTCAAATAAAAGTGCTAAATAAAAAGGCTATACAAAAAGCATGCTTTTTGCAAGGGGGGTGTGGTGATCCCAGTGAGCCCACTGACATTAGACTTTCTCCCCTCTATGTAAATCCCCAGTAAAACTCCATATTTCATTTACTAGCTCTGAGTCTCTTCTTTGATATCTTGAACCTGGTGCCATTTACAAGGGAGTCAAATTTGACATACTTCATTCAAAAGTGAGGAAGGATTTCAGGTTCTGCTGGATGTGCTTCAAAGCTCACCAAGGCATCAGCTATAAAAGGATGCAGTTTTCTTTACCACTGTCATCCAGACCTCTTTTCCTTAGATTCACAATCAGTGCAATACCAAGAAAGATGAACAGGAAACACATCATGATCCGAAGCAAGATTAATCCCAGAATAAGCGGGAACTACTTGGAAAGCAAAAGGTAGCATTTTGCTTTCTACTATGGGCATCCCTCAACTTCTGTCTTCACTTTCTGGCTTCAGTAATGGTTTATGAGCTCCATCTTGGCTCTGAAGGAACCATGGGCCCTGGATGGCAAACACCTTCACTTAATCCTGGTGCAATAAAGCTTTCTATTAACAAATATGACCTCTGTGATCATGAATTTCTAAGCATTCTGGACAATGCACAACCTAAAATGCTGTGAGAGGGAGGTGAGTAGGTCTGACAGAAACAGTTTCCCACTTTTCTCCTTGGTAAGTTTATACAATTGTGATAGTAGACAAATGTGCAGAAGAGGACAGCAAAGTATAATTGCTCATCATGTGATTTTACAACCATGAGTATTCAATCCTAGCTGTGACAGCTCCAAAGAAAACCAAAAGTTACTTCACTGTGCATCTATTGATGATTGATTGCACAACATATTATCTGTTATACTGAGGAATCTTCACTAAGGATGTTCCCATTAAACATATAATGATAAAGACTGGAAAGGTAAAATAGTAACTCCATGAAATCATTAAACAAAGTGTAGAAATGTTTATCTTCTCACATCATTAGCACTTTTGCAATTATTTGCATTTATATCTCCTCATAAAAGCGACTTTTTTTTTTTTTTTGAGGCAGACTCTCGCTCTGTCACCCAGGCTGGAGTGCAGTGGCCAGATCTCAGCTCACTGCAAACTCCGCCTCCTGGGTTCACACCATTCTCCTGCCTCAGCCTCCCGAGTAGCTGGGACTACAGGCGCCCGCCACCTTGCCGGACTAGTTTTTTGTATTTTTTAGTAGAGACAGGGTTTCACGTGTTAGCCAGGATGGTCTCGATCTCCTGACCTCGTGATCCGCCCGTCTCGGCCTCCCAAAGTGCTGGGATTACAGGCTTGAGCCACCGCACCCGGCCAAAACTGACATTTTAATAATAAATTAGTTATATGTCATGTTAAAGTAATATATATTATAAAAAACCTAAAAGTACTATATATTATAATATAACATATATTATAAAATATAAAAAACATAAATTTTATATATATAAATATGTTTTGTATATATATATAATCTTTTTTTCAGTTGAGCAGGGTGGATTACACATGTAATCTCGGCACTTTGGGATGCTGAGAAGGGAGGATTGCTTGAGGACAGGAATTTGAACCAGAATGGCCAACATGGTGAAACCCCATCTCTACTAAAAATACAAAAATAAAATAAAATAAAATAAAGTAGCTGGGTGTGGTAGGCATGTGCGTGTAATCCCAACTACTTGGGAGGCTTAGGCAGGAAGTTGCTTAACCTGGGAGGCTGAGGTTGCAGTGAGCCAAGATAACACCCCTACACGCCAGTCGTGGTAACATAGCAAGATTCTGTCTCAAAAACAAAGAAAAAAAAACAAATTTTTATTTTTTTTATTTTTAACAACAAACAGACACACATATGGTCTAGACATGCCCTGGTGCAGTGGGGTGGGGTGGGTGTGGAGTCTGTCCTGGGAAAAAAGGAGGAAAAGCTAGTGCCCTGGATTTTGTGTGGGACTTGCTTTTGTGCAATGCTGCTCTTTATGCACTAAAAAGGTTTATGAAGATGTCTGCATATGCATATCAAGGCACAGCACTTTTCCTTAAACTTATTCATGTCACAGAGATCTTTATTCATATGTTTTACTGCTGACCTTCTCCCTATAATGATCCTATTATCCTTCCACTTCCCTTTTTTCTAAAATGGTAAAGATAATTATCAATAAATACTAAGGGACAGACTCCACACCCAGCCCACTACACCAGGATACACCAGAAATATGTGACAAATGCACAAGCTTCAGTAACTGATTCAATCAACTGGAAAAAAGAGTATCAGTGATTGAGGATCAAATGAATGAAATGAAGCAAGAAGAGAAGTCTAAAGAAAAAAGAGGAAAAAGAAATGAACAAAGCCTTCAAGAAGTATGGGATTATGTGAAAAGACCAAATCTATGTCTGACTGGGGTGCCTGAAGTGAGGGGGAAGCTGGAACCAAGTTGGAAAACACTCTTCAGGATATCATCCAGGAGAACTTCCCCAACCTAGTAGGACAGGCCAACATTCAAATTCAGGAAATACAGAGAACGCCACAAAGATACTCCTCTAGAAGAGCAACTCCAAGACACATAATTGTCAGATTCACCAAAGATGAAATGAAGGAAAAAATGTTAAGGGCAGCCAGAGAGAAAAGATAAACGTCAGGTTACCCACAAAGGGAAGCCCATCAGACTAACAGCAGATGTCGTGGCAAAAACTCTCCAAGCCAAAAGAGAGTGGGGGCCAACATTCAACATTCTTAAAGAGAATTTTAAACCCGGAATTTCATATCCAGCCAAACTAAGTTTCAGAAGTGAAGGAGAAATAAAATCCTTTACAGATAGGCAAATGCTTAGAGATTTTGTCACCACCAGGCCTGCCTTATAAGAGACCCTGAAGGAAGCGCTAAACATGGAAAGGAACAACCGGTACCAGCCATTGCAAAAACATGCCAAAATGTAAAGACCGTCGAGGCTAGGAAGAAACTGCATCAACTAACGAGCAAAATAACCAGTTAATATCATAATGGCAGGATCAAACTCACACATAACAATACTAACCTTAAATGTAAATGGACTAAATGGTCCAGTTAAAAGACACAGACTGGTAAACTGGATAAATAGTCAAGACCCATCAGTTTGCTGTATTCAGGAGACCCATCTCACATGCAGAGACATACATAGGCTCAAAATAAAGGGATGGAGGAAGATCTACCAAGCAAATGGAGAATAAAAAAAAGCAGGGGTTGCAATAGTAGTCTCTGATAAAACAGACTTTAAACCATCAAAGATCAAAAGAGACAAAGAAGGCCATTACATAATGGTAAAGGGATCAATTCATCAGGAAGAGCTAACTATCCTAAACATATATGCACCTAATACAGGAGCACCCAGATTCATAAAGCAAGTCCTTAGAGACTTACAAAGAGACTTAGACTCCTATACAATAATAATGGGAGACTTCAACACCCCACTGTCAACATTAGACAGGTCAATGAGACAGAAAGTTAACAAGGACATACAGGAATTGAACTCATCTCTGCAGCAAGCAGACCTAATAGACATCTACAGAACTCTCCACCCCAAATCAACAGAATATACATTCTTCTCAGCACCACATCGCAATTATTCCAAAATTGGCCACATAATTGTAAGTAAAGCACTCCTCGGCAAATGTACAAGAACAGAAATTATAACAAACTGTCTCTCAGACCACAGTGCAACCAAACTAGAACTCAGGACTAGGAAACTCAATCAAAACCACTCAACTACATGGAAACTGAATAACCTACTCCTGAATGACTACTGGGTACATAACAAAATGAAGGCAAAAATAAAGATGTTCTTTGAAACCAATGAGAACAGAGATACAACATACCAGAATTTCTGGGACACATTTAAAGCAGTGTGTAGAGGGAAATTTATAGCACTAAATGCCCACAAGAGAAAGCTGGTAAGATCTAAAATTGACACTCTAACATCACAATTAAAAGAACTAGAGGAGCAAGAGTAAACACGTTCAAAAGCTAGCAGAAGACAAGAAATAACTAAGATCATAGCAGAACTGAAGGAGATAGAGGCACAAAGAACCCTCCAAAAAATCAATGAATCCAGGAGTTGGTTTTTTGAAAAGATCAACAAAATTGATAGACCGCTAGCAAGACTAATAAAGAAGAAAACAGAGAAGAATCAAATAGACACAATAAAAAATGATAAAGGGGATATCACCACCGACCTCACAGAAATACAAACTACCATCAGAGAATACCATAAACACCTCTACACAAATAAACTAGAAAATCTAGAAGAAATGAATAATTTCCTGGATACTTACACTCTCCCAAGACTAAACCAGGAAGAAGTTGAATCCCTGAATAGACCAATAGCAGGCTCTGAAATTGAGACAATAATTAATAGCCTACCAACCAAAAAAAGTCCAGGACCAGATGGATTCACAGCTGAATTCTACCAGAGGTACAAGGAGGAGCTGGTACCATTCCTTCTGAAACTATTCCAATCAATAGAAAAAGAGGGAATCCTCCCTAACTCATTTTATGAGGCCAACATCATCCTGATACCAAAGTCTAGCAAAGACACAACAAAAAAAGAGAATTTTAGACGAATATCCCTGATGAACATTGATGCAAAAATCCTCAATAAAATACTGGCAAACTGAAAGCAGCAGCACATCAAAAAGCTTATCCACCATGATCAAGTGGGCTTCATCCCTGGGATGCAAGGCTGGTTCAACATATGCAAATCAATAAACGTAATCCAGCATATAAAGAGAACCAAAGACAAAAACCACATGATTATCACCATTTTGTTCTCTTTCCCCCTTCCATCCTCATATCCCCGAGTCCCAGTATTTGTGACAGGGTTCCACCAGTGGTGTCAAGGCAACTTTTACCCATGTTAAGAAGGAGGCCTAGGGGGATAGAAATATCTGCTCTTATGCACATATGCTCTGTCTCCCATGTTGTTAGTAGTTACGGAGTTGACTAGACCTCATGTATAGCACAGATACTAGCAAAACCTTTATCCATGAAATGGGAAGCTTGCCTGAATTGGCTGGAATTGGTAATTCTCAAATGCACTGTTCCTTTTAACCTTCATTATCATCTGCCTCTGGATTTCCCAAATCCTGTGTTCATTCCTAGGGCTTAAACCTGAAGCTTAGAATTAAGGTTGGGACAAAAATGTGTCTCAGGGAATTACATGAACTCCTTATCATCAGCAGAGTGCTAAGATGAAGCTGTGGATTGAATCCTGTTTGTACAAATGAGAGAAAAGATTGTGACAAACCTAGAAAACTAGTGGCTACAGTTATGTTTGCTAAGATTTGGGTGGACACCCTATTTATTTCGATCACTCTGTAGGATTTGCAGGATAATTGCCCAGAACTACAATATTAATCCAGATTTATACATTACCCATCCCTTTTTGTTTCTTCTAAGCTGCAATTGAAAATCGCTAGTTGGCTTACAAGAGCGAACAGAATTGGTCTAAAATTTAGGCAAACACATAAAACTAATGAGTTTAGAATTTAATGACAAATGTATAACAAGTTTTAAAAAATAATCTATCCAGTCCTCTTTTCTGTTAAAAAGAAATCATAATAAAACTGAGTTGTTTGTGAAATAAGCTTTAGTCTCATAGTTGGCCTGATTATTTGCATAAAGTGCAGCAAGAATAACTTTAATAAATTCCTATGTAAATCTTTTATATTGGGCTTTGATGGAAGTCTTTTCCACAAGAAATTTCAGATAGAACTTCCTAAAGCTTGTACCATTAAATATTTATGAGTTGGGAGATCCTCTTCTCTTCTGGTTTCAAGATAAACTTGGACACCTGGGCCTGTCAGAAAGTGTCATTCTTTACCTACCACAGATCTGGAACCTTACACAAGGACTGTGTATGAGGTATTAGTCCAGTTGCTCTAAGTGGCTATTTTTGGCCCTCCAAGTTGAGCTCGACTTTGTACAGAGAAGCATACTTTTTCAGTCAAGTCCTTGGTAAAACATCCAGTTTCTCCAATTGTATCCTGTTGCAAAAGAAAATGAAATATTATGGCAGTGATACAAACAGGTATATTGCAATAAGTTAAGAAATACTCACAATCGTTTTTCAAATTCTGTAGAAGCCAGGCAGAGAGAGGCAAACATATCCCAAATTTTATTCACAAGAGTACACCTTACTCACATATTTAAGTCTGTAAATATCTCAGGATATGTTTCCTTGTCTCTGGTAAACAATACAAAGCTCGTTAATGTTATAATCAAAAGTCAGAAAGATTACTTCAGATTCCTATTTGTCCAGTCCATTCAGTTAACTCTTATTTTGTCTTATACTCATGAACATTTTAGATCTTCATAAGTTCTGTAGGTTTTTCCCATATTCCAACATCACAAGTTCCAAAGGTATCAGAAACCTTCATGTGAGAGCACCTGTCAAAGTTCTATAGCTGATTAAAAACATTTTTTGAAAAAAAATTAAAGCAGGACAACAATTGTCTAAGTATAACAAAATGTACAAGATAGTAAGAGTCAGAAATATGGTTGACAATAAATTTTGGTTAATTCTGCGGTTTCCAATAAGTTGAAATAACAACTTTAATTATGCTTGAGAGCATATACTTCAGATAAATATTCCATACAATTTTGGACTATGTATTAGTATGATTCACCAAAATATAAACTCAAGAATATTGAACACCATTTTGGCAATTCCATGTAACTAAACATGTCATATAATCATGCTTACCTCTCTTATGCATACTCCAGCAGTCCTCTTTAGTATCCAAAAGCCCAGAATTTGAAAAGACAAATTTGTAACTGTTTTATTTTGAGAAAAATGTTACATGTTAGGGCTTTATAACACTTGATGTTATAAAATATAATTCCAGATTACTGTAAATTACTTATGTAATCAAAATGATGACTTCGAAGCGTAAAAAGCAAAAGTATTTTGTAATTTTTTTTTTGATGGAGTTTCGCTCTTGTCACCCAGGCTGAAGTGCAATGGCACAATCTCAGCTCACTGCAACCTCCACTCCCAGGTTCTGATTCTCCTGCCTCAGCATCCCAAGTAGCTCGGACTACAGATGCGCACCACCACATCCGACTAATTTTTGTATTTTTACTAAAGACAGGGTTTCACCATGCTGGTCAGGCTGGTCTCGAACTCCTGACATTATGATCCACCCATCTCAGCTTCCCAAAGTGCTGGGATTATAGGTGTGAGCCACTGCACCTGCCCTCATTTTATAATTCTTTACAAATTTTGCTAAAGAGCATATTAGTGCCTTACAACTACATTGTTGCACTTTAATGTCAATGCTTTTTACAAAAAAAAAAGTATGTACCTTTTTGAATTTAGTTAATGTTCACATACACAATTTCTTTTTCAAGATTTATTTTTACAATCCTTCCACAACTTGTTTGACCTTTTATCTTATCTAATTCAAAACAATTGTTTGAGCATAGGCAAGAATTTATATTCCCATGCCTTCTTTTAATATTTTACTAAAAACACATTTTACTGTTCTTACACACCTCTTTTGTAAATCCACTTCCAGTGGTTTTAATTACATATAAGAGAGTCAGAGTTAGTCTCAGGCTTCACCACTGAATATGCCACAGATTTATTTGTCTTCTTCTTTATATCAGAAAACATGAATATTATCATAATAAATTCCCTAACTTCTACTACTTTCCTGGGAGCACTACACACTACATATTCTCTAAAATTCTATACCACAGATTTTATTACCAAGACCTCTCTTTTAAGCACCATTTTCATGAATTAAAACAGCATATCCTGATTCCACTATAACCAACTCATGTATCTTCTGTGAAAATACTTCCACTTACACTAGCATTCTGCACATGGTATAAACCAATGCCTGTCCTAACTCCCAGCATTCCTCCCAAACATAGGAAATATGTCTCACAAAAGGATTACTTTGATAGAGTAAACAATAGAGGTTAAAATCCTCTTATTTCTAGCACTACAGAAATTGGACCTATTCATGAAAACCCAAAATTCTCCATGTTATCTATTACACCACTTCCTAAAGTAAGGTCAGCTAAATAAGCTATCAGGCTCATACCCTGAAAATGTTGGTTATACCCCTTGTGTACTAATTAATCCATTAGCTCAACTTATTATCTCCCTTAATATTTTCAGAGGAATTGTTACCACAATGCTAGCCTCACAGAGATTTCTCCTCTGAACAGGACTAGAAACAATTATACTAGCTCTCATGTCTATCTTCATTAAAAAAAAAAAAAAAAAAAAAAAAAAAAAATCCCTGCTTTACAGAAGCAGCCACCATTTTTTTTTTTAGCACAAGCAAACACATCTATAATTCTCATAAGAAGTATCCTTTCCAATAACCTGCCCAATGGGCAATGGACAATAATAAACACTATTAATGAATTTTCATCCTTAATAATAATAATGGCCCAAATAATAAAACTAGGAGTAACTTCATTTCACTTCTGAGCCTAGAGGTAAGCCAAGAAACCTATCTAATATCTGGCATACTTCTCACATGACAAAAGCTAGCTGGTATCCTGATTATGTTTCAAACTTTCCATCAGTAAACACAAACATTATTCTCTCTATCACAATCCTATCTGTTATAGTGGGTGGCTCTGGAGGACTTAAACCCAACTGTGTAAAATTCTAGCTTACACCTCAATTACTCTAATAGGTTGAATAATAGCAGTACTAATTTATAACCCAAACATTACCATCCTAAACCTGATTATTTACTTTATTTTAACAACTACCACATTTCTAATGCTCAACCTGAATATAAACACCAATTGATTATACAGGGAGATATGCCAAATATCCTTGTCATTAACTGTGAGCTGGGTGTGTATGTGATGCAAAGGCTTTATACAGCATGTATGAATGCTGCAAATGTCTTGAAGCTTAAATGCTCATATGAATTCATGATGTTACACATTGCCCTAAACCCAGCTATCATAGTCAAAATATATTCTGTAGGCTGGGTTCAGGAATGAGATCCAATATTATGCCTGTGAGCTAGATCCAGAAATGAGTCACCATCCCACTTGTGCCCACATCTACATATGAAGGTCACAAATCCAGCTTCGTACTATATTCACTTGTTAGACTCAGGACCTTAACAGTGGGCTTTGAACATGTAAGATGATGGTAACATTTGCTTTCACCTGGGTGTGTAATGGAGAGTCCTAATCTGAACTTTCGTGGTCCCTGTCATGAAACTCTCTGCACCACCGAAGGAGTTTTTACATTATGAGTTAGAGTTGTAAAGTTCAGTGAGCTTGGTACACATATGCAAACAAGGATAGGACCTTACCTATGGCCCTAAGACGAGCGATAAAAATCAAAATATCTCCTATTGGTGAATCCCAATATAAGTTTGACTATCATGCCTGTGAACTGAAGTAAGTTATATGTTATAGTCCCATTTGTGGGCTAAAAAGTGGGCAGGAGGGTAACATCACCTAGGCGGTGTGTCAAGCAACATGTCAAAATGCCCTCACTAGGCAGGGTATAGAAATTGGACTCACTTATCTGGGTGCTGGACTAACAAGTATGACACATTTCCACATATGGAAAAACCCCAGTGAACTAATGAGAGACAAAACACCTACAAAATCGGCCCAGGATATGTCAAAATACCTTCTGTGGCTTTGGCACAGGCATGAAAGTTACATTATCATAAAGCTGCACCAAGCAATATGCAATAATTCATGCTATATGCAGGACTCAGGCAAAAGATGAACATTGTCTGGTTACTGGGCCCTGCAATAGGTCAAAATTTCTCTTAGTGCACATGGTGTGAGAAAAATAAGGAGGTCAAACATCCTGAGTGCTGGGTTCAGCAATACTCACAATCCCTCCATTGTAAAGACCAGGCAGAACAAGAGTTACTTCATTTAGGTCATGGGCTCAGAATTATGTCTGAACGTCCCCAATACACAGGTTGGGGGGAAAAAAAAGGAAAAAAAGAGAATCACAACACCTGGCTGCTGGATTCAGCAATTTATAAAAATTCCATCTCATGCCAGAGACCAGGACAAAGAGGAGAGTCATGTCACTGATGTTTTGCACTCAGTGAAATGGCACAATTTCTTCAGTGGGCAGGATCCAGGCAAAAGAAGAGAGTCACGTTACCTAGATTCGATATTTAGCGATATGTCACAGTGTCCCCTGCAGGCAGGGCACTTGCAGGAGAGACATACCACCTAGCCAAAAAATCTGGAGATAAATGAATATTTCCGCTGTTCGTAGGGCGCAGGCAGAAGAGTCACATATCGTGATTCTAACCCAGTGATACATAACTATGCCCTTATGAAAACGAATTTAAATGAAAAAGTCTCAACACTGGGGTACTAGGCCAAGGGAAATGACACAATCTCCTTATCTTTAAGGGTGACACCATTAATCGTTAGCTAGCTGTGTATGTGAGAGTAAGAATGTTATGTGTATGCTGGCCATTGTATGACACTCTCTAAAAAATTTGAGTACTTTATGCAACATGCATGAGATTTGCAAACTTCTCTGAGCCCCACATGCTTATACGGACTCACAATCTTACATATTGCCATAAACTCAGGTATGACAGTCAACATCTCTCCTACAGGCTCTCTTCAGGTATGAGACCATTATTATGCCTGTAAGCTGGGTCCAGAAATCAGTCACCATCCCATCTGTGGTGAGGTTCACTTATGAAAGTGACAATTTCAACTTGTTGCTGTATTCACTGGTTAGACTCAGGATCTCCACAATGGGCTTTTTAATTGTAGGATGGTATTGACTTTTACTTTTAGATGAATGTGTAGTCAAGAATCACAATCTTAAGTTTTTGCTGGGCCCTGTTATGAAACTCTCTGTATCAACCAAGAAGGATTTATAATATGATTTAGTGTTGTAAACTTCTGTGAACTTTGTATGAATATGCAACCCAGAACCTTACCTATTGACCTAAACCTAGTGGTGAGAAGGAAAACATCTCCTGTTGGCTGAATCTCAATATAAGATTGATCATCACAACTTTGAACTGAGGTAAGTTATATGTCATAGTCCCATTTGTGCACAAAAACTAATCAGAATGTTAACATCACTTAGGTGCTGTGCCAAGCAATATGTCACAATGCACTCCCTAGGCAGGGCGTAATGCAGACAGCCACACTAATGGGGACTAGATGAAGCTATAAGATACAACCACAAGTGCAAGAAACCCAGCAAAGTGATGAGAGCCAAAACACCTACAGAATGGGCCAAGGATATTTCCAAATTCCTTTTATGATTCTGGCACAGACAGGAAAGTCACATCATTCGGGTACTGGACCGAGCAATATACTATAATTTCCTCTTTATGCATGACCTGGGCAAAAGAGTGACATCATCTGGTGCTGGGCCCTGAAATATGGCAAAAGTCCTTTTTAGGGGTGTTGTTCAGCAACAAAATGAGAGTCACATAACCTAAGTGCTGGGCTCATCAGTATGACACAATCTTCCCATTGTAAAGGCCAACACAAAAGTGTCACATCACTTAGGACATGAGTTTGAAGATATAGCCCAATGTCACCATTAGGCAGGGCTCAGGCAGAAAAAGAAAGTCATATTACCTATTTGTTTCTTCAGGTATATGTCAAAATTTAGTATGTGGACAGAAACCAGGCTGATGAGCCACAGCACCTGATCCTGGGACCTGAGATATTAACAAGTCCCCGTTTTAAAGGAAACCAGGTAAGAGAGTTGCATCACATAGATGGAGGTTCCAACCTTATGTCACAATGCTCCATATGGGCATGGGCAAGCAGGAAATCACATCACCTAGGTGATAGGTGCAGAGGTATGTCTCAAAGCCTTCTTAACGCATGGCACTGGCAAAAGAGTACCATCACCTTTGTGCCTATTGGAAATAGCAATATGTCACTATTCAAGAAGACAAATGGCAAGCAGAGCAGCTATATCACCTCCATGATAGGGCCTGTGATGTGCCAAAATGTCTTCTTTTGGGCATAGCTTTGATGAAAGAGTATCATCACCTGTGTGCCTGGCCAAGAAATATGTCACTATTTTGCCCTGTGTGCAGAGCCCATTCCAGTGAGGAGAGTTACATTTTCTAAGGTATGGACACAGTGATATGTCACAATGATGTCTGGGGGAAGGTGGAGGCAAGAATGTAACATAATCTTGGTTCTGGATAAAGCAATGTCACAATAATTATTGAGAGCAAGGTCCAGGCAGAAGAGTCATATCACTTTAAGACTGGCCCAAGTAGATATCAAGATCCCATGTGTAGGCTGGAATCAGTCTAAAGAGGAAAGTTACACAGGTGCTTGGCAAAGATTTATATCACAGTCACTGGAATAAAATTCTAGGGATTAGATTTACAATACCATACACATCCTTTTCTTATGTAGGACAATTGCCTTCATATGTCTGTGACAGTGAAAGTCCTTACTGTCAGCTGGGTGTATACACGAGACTCACTGTTTCCTCTGTGTGCTATGCCCTGTTATGGCACTCTCTATACAACAAAAGGGTGTTATAAAATATGTGTGAGTATTTTAATGTTCTGTGACCTCTTCACCAGAAGGAGGTCACTCATGTACCTAAACCTGATATAAGAGTCAAAATTTATCCTATTGGCTGGGTTCACATATGACAGTCATTGTCATGTCTGTTAGTTGTGCCTGGGTATATGTCACCATCCCCTCTGCATTTAGTAAAAAGGCAGGACAACCATATCACCTAAATCCTAAGCCAGGAATATTATAATATTCTTTTTGTGTACAGGGCCATAACAGAAAATTAACAAAACTTGGGTATTCAGCCCAGCTTTATGACATAATGTCCCTTGTAGAGATTGTCCAGGCAGGAGAGCATATACCTAAATGATGGGTCTAAAGATATCACAGTGTCTCCTGTTGAAAGGTGTCAGGCAAGAGAGTCATGTCATTTGAATGCAGTGCTTAGAAATGCTACACTCTTCACTGGAAGCAGGGTTCAGGCAGGAGAGGATAGTCACATAACCTAGATGAAGGGTCCAGAAATATATTATGATCCCTTCTGAGGACACTGCTAAAAGACAGGAGTCAAATCACCAAGGTTCTTGGCCCAGGGATATGTCAAAATGTTATCTTTGGGCTATAAATAGGCAGGATTATTAAATTCTGGAGCTGTACATCGGTGTATTTCTAAATAACACCTGTGTAAGTGATCAGGGATGAGAGCTACCATCCTGCAACTCTTTTATTCCAGGTAAAAGAGTTGATATGTGGCCATTGATCTGTTTTCTGGTATATGGCACAATATCACCTGTGGGCAGGGAGAAGAAAGGAAAGTCACATCAACTGAATGGGTACTAGTCAGGTGAAATGTCAAAATATTCCATGTGGGCAGGACTCTGGAAGAAGGGTCACATCATCTGGATGCTGTTTTCAGTGATATATATAAATCCCCTCTTTGGGCAGGACTTGGGCACGACTTAGGCAGCAGAGGAGACAAACTTCAGCTAGGCACTTGGCCTGTGTATATTTCACAATGGTGCTATGTGCAGGACCAAGGAGAGTGACCTCAACTTGATACTGGGTTTAGCAATATGCCACAATGTCTCTCGTGGTCAGGGCCCAGGCAAGACAGAAGAAACATCACCAAGTGCTGAGCCAAGTGATATGTTACACAATGTTCTATGGGCAGAAACCCCTGACTCAAAAAAAAAAAAAAACCCCACAAAAAGAAAACAAAAAAGAGTCACATCACCTGAGTGCAGTACAAAGTGGTGTATCACAAAGCACTACAAATGCAGGGCAAAGGCAGTAGAAGGAAGTCACATCACTTACATGATAGACCTAGATAAAAGCCAAAATGCTCTTTGTAGGCAGGGTTCAGACCAAGGTTTTATATCAGCTGGGTGCTGGTCCCAGTGATATGCAAAAGTGCCCTTTGTCACATTGCCAAAGAAGGTGTTATACATTGCTTAGTTGCGTGGTGCATGTGTGTCACAATTTCAACTGTGCTCTGGGTCTAGAAAGAAAAGCCAAGACACTAAGATGATGGGAAAAGTTATACTTCTCATATGCACACTGGCAAATGTTCAGGAATAAGTTTCCTAGTCCCACACAGGTTCTGGCTTTGAACATGAGAGTCAATACCTTCCATGAATTGGGTCAAAATACAGAAGTCATAATCTCAACAATGGGCAAGGTCCATGTATAAGAGCCCCAATCCCACTTGAAGATTGTGTTCCAGTAGGAGAGTCAAAGCACCACAGGTCTGCTGAATCATGGTTCAAATGTCAGCAAACCATCTATAAATCAGATTCATGTATGAAAGTAACAATTTCAAGCTTCAACTGCTTGCAAGTGTGAGATTTAGGACCTCACTTATGGGCTTTGTTCATATGTCAGAATAACAATCATGTAAGCTGGGTGTACATCCAAGGGTTGCAATAGCACCTGGTTTCTGGTCTCTGTTATGACACTCTTTGTACTACTCAAACTTTATGTGATATGCATGAGTAGCATACTTTTCTATCAATTCTCACAGATCAGAGACTTAATATTTTACCCATGGCCATAAGACTAGCTAGGAGAGTCAGAGTATATTCCCTGGCTGCATCTAGTCATGACAGTTACTATTCATATGAGCTGAATCCAGGTATATGTCACAATTTTACCTTTGGTTAGAGAGAAGACAGAAGAGCCATATCATCTGGATGCTGAGTCAGGGATACATTGTAATCTCCTTTGTAGGCAGGACCCAGTCAGAAGAGTCATATCACCTGGGTA
Organism: Macaca thibetana thibetana; assembly: GCF_024542745.1. NCBI lineage: Eukaryota > Metazoa > Chordata > Mammalia > Primates > Cercopithecidae > Macaca > Macaca thibetana. Next base: position 778,023 of record NC_065599.1, on the reverse strand, counting down.
CAGTCTCAAATAATATGTCATCATGCCCACTGTATACAACGTTGAAAAAATAGTGGATAGTCACGTTCCTTAGATACTGGGCTCAACAATATGTTATAATCCTCTGCCTTGGCAGAGTCCAGGACAAAGAGAATAGTCACATCCCCTAGGTTTTTCATTCACTGGTATGTCCCAATTTCTTCAGTGGGCAGGATCCAGGCAGGAATGGAGTACCTTGATAGTACCAGTACCTTGATAGTATATCTAGTGGTATGTCACAGAATCCCCTCAGGGCAGTGCACTGGCAGGAGAGACACAACACCTAGTTAATAAGCCCAGAGATATGTATAATATCCCATTTAGGCTGGGTCAAAGCAGAAGAGTCCCATTATTATTAATCTGATACAACAATATGTCACAATGCACCCATGGGAATGAATGTAAACCAAGTAGTCTCAACACTGGGGTAGTAGGCCTAGTGATATGACACAATATTCTTATCTTTTAAGGTGACACTTTTAACTGTTAGCTTTTTGTGTATGTAAGAGTCACAATCTCATGTGTGTTCTGGGTCATGGTACTCTACAATATCTGAAGGATTTATGCAACTTGAATGAGTCCACTCTGAGGCCTACATGTTCATATTCACTCACTATCTTACATGTTTACCTAAACCCAGTTATGTAGTCAACATCTCTCTTATGGCCTGGTTTAAGACAGGATACCCATTATTATGCCTATAATCTGCATTCCAAAACGAGTCACCATCTCATCTGTACCAAGGTCCACATATGAAAGTCACGATTCCGTAGTTGTACTTTATTACTTGTTAGACTCAGGACTTCAAAAAACAGCTTTGTAAATGTGGAAAGGTGACAACTTTTGCTCTTGCATGACTGTGTAATCAAGGGGCATCATCTTAACCTTTTTCTGTGCCCTTACATAAAACTCTTTGTACCACCCAAGGCGTTTATGGAGTATGAGTTAATGTTGTAAACTTCTGTGAGCATTGTATAAATATGCCACTCATTACCTCAACAACTGTTGCCCCAAACGTAGTGATGAGAGGCAAAATATCTTTGACTGGTGGAATTCCAATTTAAGTTTGATCATCGTATCTCTGAACTGAAGCAATGTAAATTTTAGAATTCCATCTGTAGAAAAAAAAAAAGTGTCAGGAAGGTAGCACAATTTAGGTGCTATGCCGAGTAATATGTCACAACATCCTCCGTAGGCTGGGTCTAGAAATGAGGGTTACATTAACTGAATGCTGGACCCAGAATTATGACACTATCCCAAATATTGGGGAAAAAATTGATGAGAGCAAAACCAAAGATAGAATGGGCCCAAGATATGTATGTAAAAATGCTTTCTCCTGCTCTGGCACAAGAAGGGCGGTTACATCATCAGGGTTGGTTGCCCAGCAGTATGGCATAATTCTCTTATTATGCAAAACCCTGACAGAAGAGAAACAACATCTGTGTATAAGCTGTGTAATATAACAAACTTCCTTTTCATGGGCATAGTTAGGGAGAAAAAGTCGTCATATTACCTGGAAGAGTCATATCACCATGTGCTTCCCTAGGTATATAACACAATCTAAAATATGAGGTGAAAGCAAGCAGAAGAGCCATATCATGTGAGATTAGGTCCTGAGATTTGTCACAAGGCTCCCTTAGTACAGTAGTCGGAAGAGAATTACAACCAATAGGTGCATGTTCTACCCTTATGTCACAAAGCTCCATGTGGGCAGGGCTTGAGCAGGGAGTCATACCACCTAAGTGATAGGGCAAGAGGTATGTTACGATGTACTCCTTGAGGCATGGCCCTGAAATGGCCCTGTGTGCCTAGCCTGGCAATATGTCATTATTCAGGTAAGTAGGACCCACACAGGAGAATATCACTTAGGTTATAGACCCAGAAATTTGTCACTATGCCCTCTTTAGGACATGGCCCTAGCAAAAGAGTACCATCAACTGTGTTTCTGGCTCAGCCGTATGTCACTATCTCTCACTGTGTGCAGGGCCCATCCTAATGAGGAGAGTTACATCACCTAAATGGTCGACAAGGTGATATGTCACAATTATTTCTGTGGGCATGGCTCAGGCAAAAATGTAACATGTCCTCTGTGCCGAATCTAGTGATATGTCATGATTCTTACTGAGAGCAGATTTTACACGGGAAATTCACATCACTTAGAGGTTGGCCCAGGTAGATATCACAGTAATTTATGTGTGCTGAAACAAGTCTGGAGAGTCAAATCACACAGGTGTTCAGCAAAGAATTGTATCACAATCAGATTGGCAGAAAATTCCCGTGATGAGATAAATACCACACATGTCCTGTTTTCATGAGTGAGAGTTGGCTTCATATATGTGAGTTTGTGACAGTCCTTACTGTCAGCCAGGTATGCATATGAGACTCACAACTTCATCTTTCTGCTGGGTTATGTTACGATACTCTCCGTACAAGCCAAGGGCTTTATCAAATGTCTGAGGCTTTTATAAGCTTCTGTGACCTTTTTTTTTTTTTACCAGAACGAGATTTAATCACTCATGTTTGTAAAGCAAGTTATGAGTGTCAAAATTACTCCTATTTGTGGGGTCTAATATTAAAGTCATTATCTTGCCTGTGAGCTATGCCTAAGTATATGTCACAATTTACTCTGTGGTAATGATAGAGGCACGACAGTCAAGTCATCTAAATCCTGAGCCAGAAATTTTCCAATATTCTCTTTGCAGGCCAGTTTTTATCAGGAAATTTGTATAACTGTGGGTACACCCAGATATATGGCACCATGTCCCTTTTGGGCAATGTTCAGGAAGAAGAGCAGAGTCATATCACCTAAATGGCAGTCCCATAGATATGTCACATTGTGTCCTGTTGAATGGGCCAGACCAATGACTCCAGGTGAAAGGACCAAGCAAGAGTCATTTCATTTAGATGCAGAGCTTAGAAATACTGCTATCCCCAGTGGAAGCAGGCTACAGGCAGGAGAGGACTGTCAAGTAACCTAGATGATTGGTCCAGAGACATGTTACAATCCTTCCTGAGGATATTCTTAAGAAAGGAGAATCAAATCACCGAGGTGCTCACCTGAGGTATATGTCCCTGTCTCTTTGTGGGCTACACTTAGGCAGGATTATTAAATCACGCAGGAGCTGGGCAAAGGTATATGTCACAATTACACTTGTGGAAAGGTTTAAGAAGAAGAATAACCATCATGCACATATCCTCATTTCAGGCATACTACTTGTTATTAGGTCTTTGTTATGTTCACAGGTATATGACACAATATAACCTGTAGCCAGAGAGAATTCAAGAAAATCACATCACCTATGTGAGTATCGGTCCAGTGAGATGTCACAATCCACCTCCTGAGCATGTTCCTTCCAGAAGGGTCACATCATCTGGATGCTTATTTTCAGTGACGTATCAAAATAACTTCTTTGGGCAGGATTTTGGCAAGAGAGGTGACTCACTTCACATAGGCAATTGGCCTAGATATGTGTCACAATGGTCATTATGTGCAGTACCAATGCTAGAGAGTGTCCTAAACTTTGTGCTGGACCAGAGATATGTCACAATTCCTACGTGGTCAGTGCTCAAGCAAAAGCAAAGGAACATCACCTAGGTGTTAAGTGAAGTGGTATGTTACAATGCTTCCATTAACAGAACATAAAAAGAAGAACATAAAAAGAAGACACATAATCACCCAATTATGTGTCACAATGCCCTGTAAGGGCTGGGCCACAGCAGTTGAAAGGAGGCATCTTACTTGCATGATAAACTTAGATGTAAGGCATAATTCTCTTTGTAGGCCTGTTTCAGACAGATAATTCACATCACCTGGGTGATGGTCTCAGTGATATATAAGTGTGCCCCTTTTAGGCAGAGCAAAGGAACATGTTATATATTGCTCAGGTGCTTGTTCCACAAATGTACAATTTTATCTGTAGTCTAGGCCTAGAAAAGAGAGTCAAATTATTCATGTGCTGGGCAAAGTTACCTGACACAACAATACTCACATCCCGTACAAGTCCTGGATTCGGGTATGTGAGTCAACTCTTTCTATGAGTTGGGTCAAGTAGAAGAGTCACAATCTCAATAATGCACAAGATTCATGTATAATATTCCCAATCCCACTTGATGATTGTGTTTCTGTAGGGGAGTCACACACCACAGGTATGCTAAATCATAGCTCAAATGTTACCGAACCACCAATAAATCAGATGCTAAATCATAGCTCAAATGTTACTGAACCACCATAAATCAGATGCATTTATGAGAGTAATTATTTCAAGTTTAATTGCTTTTGTGTGTGAGGTTTAGTGGCTCATTCCTAAGCCCTTTTCAGTGTAGAATGACAATTGTGTCAACTAGATATGCATAAAATAATCACATTCTCACCTCATTGCTGGTCTCTGTTATGACACTCTTTGTATCATTAAGGCTTTACATGATATACCTAAGTGTTATAATCCTTAGTGAACTTTATACAACAACAACAAAAAAAACCCACAGGATTTACCCATGGCCATGAGACTTCCTATGATAGCAAAAATATCTCTACTGACTGGTACAGATATTAGAATGATTATTGTGCACAACTCATGTGTTGTCACAATTTCACCTGTGAGCAGGAACAAGGCAAGAAAGTCACGTCACCTGGATGCTGACCCAATGATACATTATAATCTCATTTGTAGGTTGGGCCTAATCAAAAGAGTCACATTACCTAGGTACAGCTTAAATAGTATGTAACCAAGTCCAATAGACAGGAAAGAAGGAAAAGAGGAGTCACTCCACCTACATGCTGGGCACTGCAGTATGCTACAATACCCTCTCCTGGCAAAGTCTAGAATATGAAGGAGAATCATATCACCTAGGTTTTGCAATCAGCTGTATGTCACAATTTCTTCGGTGAACAGGACCTAGGCAGGAGAGGGGAGTCATATTACGTAGATGTTAAGTCAAACGATATCTCAAAATGTTCTCTGAGGGCAGGACACAGGAAGGAGAGACAAATCACCTAGTTTATAGGCCCAGGGATATGTGATAATATCTCTTGTTGTCAGGGTTCAGGCAGAAGAGTCACATTATTATTATTCTAACCTGGCAATATGTCACAATGCACCCATGGGAAGGAATTTTAGCCAAAAAGCCTCAACACCTGGGTAATAGGCCAACATCTCCTAAATGAGGCAGCCACATACACAAAATCCTCACACAACAACCCTGACCCCTCACCCTAAAAAATTATCCAACTCTCTACGGTATTATAATCAATCGTTACCAACACCCCATTGTACTCAACTATTCATTGAACCAATGTCAACTCTATTAGTAATCCTAATATAAAGTCCCTGAAATGTCAATACTTGACCTTCATGTTTTGGGATATTCTTCAATAGCCATCCCCTTAGTATAACCAAAAACCATCACACTACCCAAAGAAATCAAAAAGACTATTAAAGCCCCACCAAAATTCAATATGATACCACAACCTACAGCACCACTAATAATTACCCGTAGGCCTCCATACATAGAAGAAAGTTTTGAAGAAAAACCTACAAACCCTATAACCAAAAGGATACTTAATAAAATTAAAACATACACTTTTATTCCCACATGGACTATAATAGGGACTAATTATATGTAAAACCATCATTGTACTTCAACTATAAAAACACTCATGATTAATACCTGCAAGACACACCCGCTAATAAAAATTAACTAGCCATTCATTGATTCCCACATTATCTAACATTTCTGTATCATGAAACTTCAGCTTATTTCTTGGTGCTTGCCTAATTTTCCAGATTATCACAGGATTATTTTTGGCCATGCACCATACATCAGACACCTCAACTGATTTTTCTTCAGTTGCTCATACCAGCTGGGATGTAAATTACGGCTGAATGTTATTACACGTTTTCATAAAAACGGAGCTTCAGTATTTTTCATCTGTCATTTCTTACTTGTTGACCTAGGCTTATACTAGGGATCATTTCTATTCCTGGAAACCTGAAATATTGGTATTATCTTTCTATTCACAACTATACCAGCAGCATTCATATGCTACATGCTCCCATGAGGCCAAATATCATTCTGAGGCACTACGATAATTACAAATTTACTATCAGCTATTCCGTATATTGGAACTGACCTTGTACAATGAATCTGAGGTGGATTCTCAGTTGACAAAGCTACCCTCACACAACTTTTCCCTTCCACTTCATCTTACCCTTCATCATTACAGCTCTAGCAACTGTTCACCTTTATTTTTGCATGAAACAGGATCTAACAACCAACCCTTCAGGGGTTTCATCTGACCCTGACAGAATAATTTTTCACCCCTACTATACAACCAAGGGTATTCTAGGTATACATTTTCTTCTCCTCCTTCTAATAACTCTAGTACTATTTTGACTACACCTCCTGAGCAACTCAGATTATTACACTTTAGCCAACTCCCTCTACACCCCAACCTACATTAAGCCAGAGTGGCATATTCTGTTTGCATATGCACTCTTATGATCTATCGTTAACAAACTAGGAAGCATAGTGGCCCTCATATCCTCCATTCTCATTTTAGCACTTATTCCAGAACTTGACGCGTCAAAACAACAAAGCACAATATTCTGGACATTATGTCAATGCCTATTCTGAATCCTAGTGGTTGACCTGCTTATGCTCATGAATCAGAGAGCAGCCAGTCAAATAGCATTTCGTTGCCATTGGACTGACTGCATCCATCATGTACTTCTCTACTGTCCTCACACTTATACCACTCACTACCTTAATTGAAAATAAATTACTTAAATGAAAATGCTCATGTCGTAAAATTCAATATCCTGGTCTTGTAAAGCAGAAATGGAGAATCCCCTCCCCAGGACAACTCAAGGAAGAAACATTCCCACTTCATGGTCAACACACAAAGCTGAAATTGTAATTAAAATTCTAATTAAACTACTCCCTGATTTTTTTCTCAGCACACCCTTTAACTACTATGTCAGTGTTAATCAACAAGCATTAATACATTTGTGCTTTTATGTACTTCATGCAATACTACTAGCCCCCATGAATAATTATAGTACTGTCATTATAGTACTGTAATTGTTGATAGTGCATTCATATATGAGAATATATTATAAATCTAGTCCACACACATCTAAGCATGTATTAACATTCCCTTAATCAATTATGGTATATCTATTATTACTGACTGTACAATACAAATATAATCCATATGAATATTGACCCACCCTAAATATCCTTAATATTACCTAGTACATATATTCATTCCTTGGACATAACACATTTCAGTCAATAAATCCCGTGTCAACAGAAATACTCCGTAACAAATTTTGGTCTCTTACTCTACCAACCTCCATAAAATCATCATCCCACTTGGGAGTACTACCCTCCTTACTCCAGGCCCATAACATTTGGGGTGATTTTTTTGAAACTATAACTGACATCTGGTTCTTACTTCAGGGCCATAAAACTAAGATCACTGCATATTCCACTAAATTAGGACATCTCGATGGACTAATGACTACCACTCCATTAACCAGTCACAGGAGAACAGTCATGCAATTGGTATTTTTAACTTTGGGGATGCTCTCATTCACCATTGCAGAAGGCCTGGTCCCTGCCAAATCTGTTGTAGACAAACTCAAACATGATTCCTGCAAAAGCAATTGTAAAAGCTGAGCTTATATTGAATATTCTGGCCTACGTGTTATTTAATTTGTGCTACAATCACATAACAATTAATCAACACGCACTTATGCTCAAGTACATATGCTCAAGCATATACACTTCCTTTTAAGGACTGTTTCGGATTAAATCCGCAAACTTTTCCTACCTCCAGCTCTGACTTTGCCATCAACTTAGGTAAATGTATACTTGCCAAACCCCAAAAATAAGAGAATAAAATGCAACCCAGTCTGAACCCAAAAATCATATTTTAATCATGAATACCCCACACAGCTAACCCTCACAGCTAACCCTCAACTGATGTAATTTTCCTAAAAATCTTAAGACCCCCCAAATCAAGCCTTGATTTTATATAATAATTATAATAACTCAATGTCCACTCTAATACATAATGTCCTGAGCATATCCCTCTACATTGCTACCCCCCATATACTATATCATAAATCAGTTATATTTTAATTATGAGGAATCCTCTCAACCTAACCTCTGCCAATTCAACTTTAAAAACCCAGAATTCCCAGAAATGTAAACGACTATTTATATTTACTTCTTTCCTTCTCATATTCTAATTTTAGACTTAAGTATTTATACAGTTAATGTAGCTTAACTATTTCAAAGCAAACTATTAAAAATGTCTTGATGCATCTGCACATCTCCATAAACAAATACGATTGGTATTTCTATCAGCTGTTAATAAGATTACACATGCAAGCATCCCTGCCTCAGTGAGAATCCCCATTAGATCACCCAGGTCAAAATGAGCAAGTATCAAGCACACACAAATGGAGATCAAAACACTTTGCTCAATGATACACCCATGGGAAACAGTGGTGATAAATATTTAGTAATAAATGAAAGTATACCTAAGCTATAGTTATATATAGGGTTGATCAATTTTGTGCCAGCCATAGCTGCCATATAATTAACCCAAGCTAATAGAAGTTGCTGTAAAGAAATGATTAAGGTCTGTCCTCAATCAAGTTAAACTCCATCTAAGTTGTGGAAAACTCCAGCTTTAATAAAATACGCTAGCCGGGTCCGGTGGCTCCCGCCTGTAATTCCAGCACTTTGGGAGGGTGAGGCAGGCAGATCATGAGGTCAGGAAATCGAGACCATCCTGGCCAACATGGTGAAACCCCATCTCTACTAAAACTGCAAAAAGAAAAAAAAAATTAGGCAGGCATGGTGGCAGTTGCCTGTAGTCTCTGGGGAGGCTGAGGCAGTAGCATGGCGAGAACCCAGGAGGCGGAGCTTGCAGTGAGCCGAGATCACACCACTACACTATAGCCTGTGCAACAGAGCAAGACTCCGTCTCAATAAATAAACAAACAAACAATGAAGTTGGCTCTAATATCCTGAAGACACACTAGCTAAGACTCCAATTGGTTTTAGATACCTCCCTATGCTTAGCCCTAACCTCTAACACTTACATTAAAACAAAACCATTCACCAGAATATTATAAGCAACAGCTTAAAACTCAAAGAACTTGGCGGTGCTTTATATCCCTCTATAGGAGCCTGTTCTATAATCTATGAATCCCGATATACCTCATCACCTCTTGCCCCCAGACTATATACAGCCATCTTCAGCAAACCCGAAAAAGGTTGTAGAGTAAGCACAAGTATAAAACATTAGGTTAAGGTGTAGCTCATGAGCTGCGAAGAAACAGACTACATTTTTTATAGCCAGAAAATCCCAAACAACATTTATGAAATCTAAGGGCACAAGGAGGATTCAGCAGTAAACTAAGAACAGAGTCCCCGGTTGAAGAAGGCCAAGAAGGACACACAAACCACCAGTCACCCTCTTCAAATACTACTCTAGAAAATACTATTACAAAAAAACTCCATACACACATGTAGAGGAGATAAGTCCTAACATGGTAAGCATACTGGAAAATGCGCTTAGGCAAACCAAAGTGTAGTTTAACCCAAAGTTACACCCAGAAGATTTCACCATGACCTGATCACTTTGAGCCAACTCAAGTCCCAAACCTCACTAAAAATATTATCAAACCATCTTAATCAAACTATTTACCTTAGACATACATATAGGCAATAGAAAGTTTCACTCTGGTGCTTAGACATATTACTGTAAGGGAAAGATGAAAGAACTGAATAAAGCATTAAAAACCAATGACAAACACTTACACTTTCTGCATAATGCACTAACTAGAAAGAACTTTACACAGAGAACCATGGCCATGTCCCTTGAAACCAGACGAGCTACTCAAGGACACCTAAAAGAGCTCACCCATCTTTGTGACAAAAGAATGGGAGGATTTATGAGTAGCAGTGACAAACCTACAGAACCTGTTGATAGTTGTCCAAGAGATAATCTTATTTCAACTTTATACAAAATGCATGATAGTTGCAAACCTCTCTGAGGCCTACTTGATTATATGCTCATGATCTTACATATTGCCCTAAACCGAAGTATGACAGTCAACAACTCACTTATAGGCTGGCATCAGGGATGAGACAATTATTATATCTGTGTATTGGGTCCAGAAATGAATGACCATCTCATCTGTGGCCAGATTCACTTATAAAAGTCACAATTCCAACTTTGTGCTGTATTCACTTGTTAGACCCAGGACTTCGAAAATGGGCTTTTTATTTGTAGGATAACAACTTTCACTTTCACCTGAATGTACAGTCAAGGGTCATAATCTTATCTTTTTGCTGGGGCCTATTATGAAACTTTCTGTACCACCCAAGAAGTTTTTATAATATGAGTTTTTGTTGTAATATCACTATTTCAAAATGCACCCATGGAAAAGAATTTAAACCAAAAAGTGTCAACACTGGGGTACTATGTCTAGTAATATGACACAACCTCCTCATCTTTCAGGATGCCACCATTAACTGACAGCTTGGTGTGTATATAAGTGTCACAACCTCATGTGTGTTCTGGGTCATGGTATGATACACTCTACAACATCCCAATACTTTGTGCAAACTGAATGAGAGTTGCAAACCTCTCGGAAGTCTAAATGCTTGCATTGTCCCACAGTCTTAAATATTGCCCTAAACCCAGTTATGACAGTAAACATTTCTCTTTTAGGCTGGAGATAGGAGACCCATTATTATACCTGTTATCTGTGTCTAGAAATGAGTCACCACCTTACCTGTAGCAAGATCCACAAATGAAAACCACAACTTCATCTTTGTACTTTATTTACTTGTTAGGCTTGGGACTTCCACAGTGGACTTTGTAAATGTCGATTGGTGATAACTTTTGCTCTCACCTGCCTGTGTAATCATGAGTCACCATCTTAACCTTTGGCTTGGCCCTCTAATAATAAAACTTTGTATACCACCCAGGGAGTTTATAGAATATAAGTTAGTGTTGTAACCTTCTCTGAGCTTTCTATAAATATGCAACTCATAGGCTTACCTATTGTACAAAGTGTAGCCATGAGAGGCAAAATATCTGCTATTGGTGGAAACCCAACTTAAGTTTGTTCATCATGTCTGTGAACCAAATCAATGTAAATTTTATAATCTTATTTGTAGAAAAAAAAAACTGGGCCTAGAAAGATTGTCAAAACACTGAGATGCTGGACAAAGTCATACTTCTTTGCTTCTGTTTTCTATGCCAGTATCATGCTGCTTTGCTTGTTATAGCTTTGCAGTATGGTTTTGAAGTCAGGTACATTGATGCTTTCAGCTTGGTTCTTTTTTTCACAGGATTATTTTGGATATTTGGGAAGTTTTGTGTTTTTTTGTTTGTCAGTTAATTAGTTATTTTGTTTGTTTGTTTGTTTGTTTTGGTTCTCCATAAAGTTTAGCCCTATTTTTTCCATTTCTGTTAAAAAAAAAGTCATCAGTTTTTTTATAGAGTTTGCATTGAATCTGGAGATTATCTTGATTAGCATAGACATTTTAACAATATTTTTATAACTCATGAGAAAAACATCTCTCTCAAATTTTTCATGTTTTCATCAATGTTTGTAATTTATAGTGTAGAGAGTGTTTATCTTTTTAATGAATTTTACTGCTGGACACCTTTATTTTCATTCCGGATGTGGAAAAAGTATTTGGAAATATTTAACATACCTTTGTGATTAAAACAACTGAACAATTAGGTATAGATGGTATGTGCTTCATAACTGTTAAGGCAAAATATGACAAAATAATAGCTGATATCACACTAAACAGAAAAAGAAAAAAGCTTTTCATTTAAGACCTGAAACAAAAACATGATGTCTACTTTTACCACTTTTATTCAACAGAGTATTGGAAATACCATCCAGTCATTTATGCAAGAGAAAGAAAGAAAAGACATCCAAATAAAATAGGAGAAAATCAGATTGTCTCTGTTGGCAGATCACGTAATTGTCTATATAGCAAAACTGAAATACTACACTAAAAATCATGAGAATTAATTAAAAAATGCAGTGAAGTGGCAGAATAAAAAAACATACAAAAATTAATAGGAGTATTTTAATAGGAGTATTTTACCAGCCGAGAATAAGTAATCTGCAAAAGTCTCTACTAAAAATACAAAAAACTAGCCGCGCATGGTGGCGGCGCCTGTAGTCCCAGCTACTCGGGTGGCTGAGGCAGGAGAATGGTGGGAACCCGGGAGGTGGAGCTTGTAGTGAGCTGAGATCCGGCCACTGCACTCCAGCCTGGGTGACAGAGTGAGACTCCGTCTCAAAAAAAAAAAAAAAAAAAAAAAAAGATTATTTACAACAGCTATAAAAAATAATTCATATTTATACTCATGCTGTGGTAAAGTTCAACTTTATTTTTTATCATTTGGATACTCAGAATTCTCCAATCAATTCATTAAAAAGATTGTTCCTGTCTCATCTTGAGTGATAAAGACAGAAAACAACTAAGGTACCTTTTCTCATTTTGAGTGAAAGAAACAGGAGAGAGTCCAGGGTCCTGGGCAAAACTCCATCTTTAAGTCTAAAACAACCAGAAGGCTGAAAAACTGGACTGCTTGTTTGGATGAAGCTGGTCTTTTCCTGAATGTTTGTCTCTTAATAATGCTCACCTGTGAACTGGGAAAAAGTGGTGGAGCCATGAAAATTTATTATTTTTGACAAGGGAGGAGCCTGGACTTTTCAGTTGCTGTATGATGACCTGGTGTTCATTAATTTGTGAGGTGGTAGTCTGTTAACAAGAGTTCCTCTCACTTTGCTGAAAGTTTTGTTGTTGTTGTTGCTGTGCTTTGTTTTGCCCAAAACACTTTACTCCTCAGCATTCAGTGTGTCCATTAGCCTATTCATTCCTGGCCATGTGGCAAGATACTGATTTTATCTCAACTAAGGAGAAAGTTCTACAACATTTCACTCTCTAGATGTGCGTCTTGAGGAAGAATAATATATAAGCCAAAAAACATTTTTACCTTTTTTTTTTGTAAACCTTTTCATCCATGGACTTCTCCCGAGGGTAATCAAAACTGTACACCCCTTGCCCCAAGAGCCCCACACACATGTGATATGGACTGGTGAATGGCAACTTCTCACTCCCAACTCCTCTGGGCTGAAAAATCTAAGTCATTCATGGTGTCTTTGTCTTAGCCAAGGGATTCACTCTCATCTAATAACAATTAATTTTTCTTTCTGTTGAAAACACCCCTTAACATAAAAATGAACACTTTCTTCCCTGCCCTACATTTAAGACATTTTTTCTTTTCTTCACCTTGTCAGCAGTTTACTTTTTAAGCAAAAGGCTTTTTAAAAATCTTCTTAGAAAGTGTTTTGCTGGATTAGGACCCTAACACTCACTGTTTATATTATTTGTAGAGTTGTAATTGTGAAAGGATATTTGTGGGGTTGTTCTTAAGTTGTGGCCATTCTGGTGTACTTCATATGTTATTCTCTGTGGTTGTTAGGAAATTTTGCTGCAGGTCTCCATTTTGTTTTATGTTTTTAGAAGCCTGACCTGTAACCACGTGGCAATGTTTTGTTTTGACCTCTGCCTTTTTACAATGGTGGCCTAGGTTTAATCATGGCTTAGAAAATTAGTTTCTTCTGGATTCATATCAGCATGTAACTTTTGCCATTTGTTGATTTCTTCCCATTCACAACTGTTTTTTTTTTGTTTGGTTTTGTTTTATGTTTTAATCCTCTGAGCACCTGATAATTTATTTTGTTAAAGTTTGAAAGTCATAAATACAGGCTGCTTTCTGCTGCTAAATCAGGTAATAAGGAATTTAAAATAGTTTTCTTAAAAAGTGCTCAACTTAGTTAAAAGTGGTTATCCAATTTAAAGGTATATTTTAAAACATTTATGTTTTTGTCTTCTGGGATGTTGTTTTGATAGGAAAAGGTTTTTTCTCAGCCACTGAATTTTTTTTCTTAATTTTTTATTGCTATTCTAATGCAATCATGAGAAACCAATAATTCAATCATGAAACTGGCAAATAAAAAATCTTATAGGTATTGGCTTTTCTTCTGCCTAGCTGTGTAGTTATATATATGTTGTGTGTGTGATGTCTGTAAAAAAGAGCTTTAATAAGTTTACTTATAAAATGATAAAAACTTGGATCAAATATTTTCTGAAGGGAAGATAAAAGTTGTGTACCTTTCAGTTTACATGACTTTTAATCTATGAGACATAAAAAGAGCTTAAAGATTACTGGTAAAACACAAATGTCATCAATATATGAGTAGCTGGACTACATTATGCTGGTCATATACTAGGTTTGCTAACTGTTTTAAGGTTAAAAACTGCTTTTTCAGTTTTTGAAAACAGTTCAACTTTGCTTCACAATTGGTAATGCCTGAAAACAAGTGGAATGAACCATGCTCTTAATTACACTGAAAGGGGTCAAACGCTTCACTGCACCTAGCACATGATTGAAATAACCCTGTTTTATATTACAGTTAAAATTACTAGAAATTACCATAATAACATGTAATTGAAAACACTGGAAGTAGCTTTACATATAAGATATATAAGAACAGTAAAATGTGTTTTTAATAAAAGTTTATAAGAAGGCATGAAAATATAAATTCTTGCCTATGGTCAAACATCTGTTTTCAAATAGATAAGATAAGGTTAAGAGTTCAAACAACTTGCAGAAGGAGTGTAAAAATAAATATTTCCAAAGAAATTCTGTATGTGAAAACTAATTTAATTCAAAAAGTGTTACATAAGTTTTTTGTAAATTGAGCATTGAAAAAAAGGCACTCATCTGTTCTTTAGCAAAATTTGTAAAGAATTATAAAAGGTTTTTGATTTTTATATTTCTAAGTCATCATTTTGGTTAAATAAGTAATTTATGGTCAAGGGGAATTTTATGTTATAACATAAAGTGTTTTAAGCTCCTAATATCCTTCTCAAAATCAAACTGTAGTAACAAAATTGTCTTTCCTAATTCCTGGCTTTTGGATACTAAAGAGGGCCCCTGCAGTATCCACAAGAAAGTTAAAAAGGATCATATGACAGGTTTATTGATAAGGAATTGCCTAAATGGTGTTAAATATTGATGATATAACATTTTGGTGAATGATATTAATACATGTTCCAAAATTGTACGGGATTTCTAAAATTCAAATGTCTGAAATGTATGCTATCAATCTCAATTAAGGTTGTTAAGTTATTGTAAACCACAAAAATAACCATTTTCTTTATCAATCATGTTTCTGATTTAAACCACCCTGGATATTTTGTTATACACAGACAATTGCCTTGTTTTGATTTTTTTCAAAACATAGTTTTTAATCAGCTATAGGACTTTGGCAAGTGCTCTCAAATGCAGACTTCTGATAACTTTGTGGCTTGTGACACTGGGATTCAAGAGAAATGTACTGGACTTAAGAAGAGCTAAAATGTGTGTGAATATCAGCAAACACAACAAGAGTTAATTGAATGAACTGTACTAATAGAAAACTGAAGTAATCTTTATGACTTTTGCTTGTAACCTTACCAGTCCATGTATTGTTTACTGGATTCAAAGAAACTTATGTTGAGATATTTATAGCCTTAATATATGAGTAAGACACACTTTTGTAAACAAAATATAGAGCATCTTTGTCTCTCTCTTTCTGACTTCTCCAGAATTTGAAAAACAGTTGTGAGTATTCTTAACTTATTGCAATAGAGCTGTTTGCATCAATGCAATAATAACTCCTTTCTTTTGCAACTGGACACAATTGGAGAAACTGGTTGTTTTACCAAGGCGTTGACTAAAAGGGGATGCTTCCCCTTTAGGATCCAAGCTCAACTTGCAGAGCCAAGAAAGGTACCATGAAAAAACTGGCCCATACATATCCTACACAGTCCTTGTCCAGGGTGCTTGATCTCTGGTGACTAAAAAGTGACACTTTCTGATAAGCCCAGGAGGTTCATGTTTATCTTGGGACCGTAAGAGGAGATGATTAGCCAACTTATAAGTATTTGATGATTTAAACCCATGAGTGTAGTCCACTTTAGAAAGTCCTATCTGAAATTACTTGTGGAACAGAGTTCCATCAAAACCAATGTAAATGACCAATGTAGAAATAATTATTCTTGCTGCACTTTATGCAAATAATCAGTCAAAGTATAAGCCTAAAGTTTATTTTACAAACAACTCAGTCCTATCATGATCTGTTTTTAACAGAAAAAGATTGGAATAATATTTTGTTTCAAAAGTTATTATACAGTCATCATTAAATTCTAAAACTCATTAGTTTTGAGATTTTGCCTGCATTTTAGGCTAACCCTGTTTATTCTTGTGAACCAACTAACAATCTTCAGCTGCAGCTCAGAAGAAACAAAAATGGATGGATAATGTATAATATTTGGATGAATATTCTGGTTCTAGGCAATTATCTTGTGAATCCTGCAGACTGATGAGAATAAACAGGGTGCCCACCCAAATCTTAGAATGCAAACTAGTCACTAGTTTTCTGGATATGTCACAGACATCCTTTTCTCTCCCTTGTGGAAATGGGACTCAATTTCACAGCTTCATCTTAGCATTCAGCTGATGATACAAAATTCATGAAATATCCATAGATGCATTTTTATTACAATCTCAGTTCCAAGCTTCACATTGAAGCCCTAGGAAGGAATACTGGATCTGAGAAATCCAGAGGCAGATAATAATGCATGTTAAAAGGCACGGTGTGGGTAAGCATGGCTAATTCTAACCATTTCATGGATAAAGATTATGCTAGAATCAGTGCCAGCACCATAAATGAGGTCTAGTCAACTCCAGAACTACTGACAGCAGGAGAGATAGAGCATATGTGGGTAAGGGCAGACATTTTCACCCCCCTAGGCCTCCCTCTTAACATAACTGAAAGCTTCTTTGACATTTATATGTGGCACCTTGTCACAATCACTGAGACTCGGGGATACAAGGATGGAGAAGGTAAAGAGAACATTCTTGCTTATATCCCTCAACATACCCTGGTTGTTTGCTAGGAAGAGAAAGAAACCAGGGACACTTGCTCCTCTCTCTCTTTCTAGGTAAGTAGCCATTTGTCCTCAGTCTATACCCCTTTCGAATGCATCCTGAACCCTTGGGACTCCCTTGAAATAATGCTTACTTTTTTTTTCATTTCTTATCCTCTGTCCTCTCTTTAAAGATAGGTAATCACATCTCCATAGTATGGGACACTTCTCTCAGATGCATACTCCAAACTTGGAAGAGTTAATTTCCCAAACATTAAATCAGTTTTCTTAGGATTGGACTCAGGGACAAAGAACCTAGAAGCGTGACATGTTGGCAAAGGGATAAATTTTGTTTTTTCAGTTGGGCTTTTGCCCTCCCTCTTTCAGGTAAAAGACCCTGAAGTTTCTGAGCTGTCCTTGCCAACTTTACTCTTGTTTTATTTTAGCACATATTTTTGAAAACTCGGTTTGATTCTTCTCACCTTCAGGCTACCAGACTTCAAAAAGTCATGCAAACAGAGCCTCAGACAATGACCCCTTTCACTGATAACACTTTTCATCAGAAAGCACTTAAATGTAGTTTTTGTCCTCATCCTTATTTTTATTCTAAAAGCAGTTTGATGTACTTTTTTTAGAGTAAGAAATAACAGAGTTAGAAAACAGCCAAAGGTTTTGGGCAAAACCCCTCCTTCAAGACTGATAAAACAGCCTGAAGGCTGATAAATCAGACTGCTTGTCCTAGATGAAGCCTGCCTTTTTCCAACTGAATCTCTCTGAATAATACCCACCTGCACAATACGGAAAGGGAGTGGAGACAGAATGTTTACCCCTTGTGCAGGGAGGAGATTCCTGGCCTCTTCAGTTCTTGTAAGATGGTATGGTTTTCATCGAGCTGGGAGGTGGGAATCTGTAAATAGCACTCTCATAGTCTGTTGAGAATTTTTTTTTTTTAACCTAAACAACTGTACTCCTCATCCTTCAGAGTATTCTTGAGCCTAATCTTTTCTAATTATGTGACAAAAATCCAATTTTGCTAAAGGAGAGAGGTTGGCAACACAAGGATTTGGAACCCTCATTTAAGATAAGCTGAATATATTCATGTGAGTTTCTTTCTGGCTTCTTCTACCTATCTCAACTTTTATTTTTCTGTCTTCATGCCAGCACCACGCTGTTTGATTACTGTAACTTTACAATATGTTTTGAAATGAAAAAGAAAAATGCCTCTAAGTTTATTATTTTTTTCCATGTTGTTTGTCTATTTCTTGTTTTTTGAGGGTTTGTAGAAGCTGTAGGACAATGTTTAATGGCTTTCTCCTGTTATACCAGAAATTTGGAAAGTCAAGACAGGTGGATTGCTTGAGCCCAGGGTTTTGATAGTAGCCTGAGCAATATGGTGAAACACTGCCTCTACAAAAAATACAAAAATTTGCTGAGCATGGTGGCATGCACCTGCAGTCCCAGCTACTTGTGAGGGTGAGGTGTGGAGAATCAATTGAGTTTGAGAGGTCAAGGCTACAGTGAACATGATTATGACACTACACTCCAGCCTGAGTGATACAGTTAAATATAGACAGAAACATTTTAGAGTATTTTAATACTTCTTCAAAAATAACCATTGTTTAGTGAAAGAAATCTCATTAATCTATAGATTATTTTGAATACCATTAATATCTAAAGAAACTTGCATGTTCCAACTCTTGAAAAATAGTATGGTCAAGGGGGTGGAGCAAGATGGCTGAATAGGAACAGCTCCAGTCTACAGCTCCCAGCGCGAGTGACACAGAAGACAGGTGATTTCTGCATTTTCAACTGAGGTACTGGGTTCATCTCAATAGGGACTGCCGGACAATCGGTGCTGGTCAGCTGCTGCAGCCCGACCAGCGAGAGCTGAAGCTGGGCAAGGCATCACCTCACCTGGGAAGTGCAAGGGAGAAGGGAATCCCTTTTCCTAGCCAGGGGAACTGAGACACACAACACCTGGAAAATCGGGTAACTCCCACCCCAATACTATGCTTTACCAAGGGTCTTAGCAAAAGGGCACACGAGGAGATTATATCCCACACCTGGCCGGGAGGGTCCCATGCCCACAGAGCCTCCCTCATTGCTAGCACAGCAGTTTGCAATCTAACAGCAAGGCAGCAGCAAGGCTGTGGGAGGGGTGCCTGCCATTGCTGAGGCTTAAGTATGTAAACAAAGCCGCTGGGAAGGTCGAACTGCGTGGAGCTCACAGCAGCTCAAGGAGGCCTGCCTGTCTCTGTAGACTCCACCTGTGGGGACAGGGCACAGCTAAACAACAACAACAACAACGACAAAAAGCAGCAGAAACCTCTGCAGATGCAAACGACTCTGTCTGACAGCTTTGAAGAAAGCAGTGGATCTCCCAACTCGGAGGTTGAGATCTGAGAATGGGCAGACTGCCTGCTCAAGTGGGTCCCTGACCCCTGAGCCTAACTGGGAGACATCCCCCACTAGGGGCAGACTGACACCCCACACCTCACATGGTGGAGTACACCCCTGAGAGGAAGCTTCCAAAGCAAGAATCAGACAGGTACACTCACTGTTCAGCAATATTCTATCTTCTGCAGCCTCTGCTGCTTATACCCAGGCAAACAGGGTCTGGAGTGGACCTCAAGCAATCTCCAACAGACCTACAGCTGAGGGTCCTGACTGTTAGAAGGAAAACTAAAAAACAGGAAGGACACCTACACCAAAACCCCATCAGTACATCACCATCATCAAAGATCAGAGGCAGATAAAGCCACAAAGATGGGGAAAAAGCAGAAAAGCTGGAAATTCAAAACATAAGAGCACATCTCCCCCTCCAAAGGAATGCAGCTCATTGCCAGCAATGGATCAAAGCTGGATGGAGAATGACTTTGACAAGATGAGAGGCAGCTTCAGTCCATCAAACTCCTCAGAGCTAAAGAAGGAATTACATACCCAGTGCAAAGAAACTAAAAATCTTGAAAAAAGAGTGGAAGAATTGATAACTAGAATAATTAATACAGAGAAGGCCATAACGAACTGACAGAGATGAAAACCATGACACAAGAAATATGTTATGTGACAAATGCACAAGCTTCAGTAACCGATTCAATCAACTGGAAAAAAGAATATCAGTGACTGAGGATCAAATGGATGAAATGAAACAAGAAGAGATATCTAAAGAAAAAAGAAGAAAAAGAAATGAACAAAACCTGCAAGAAGTATGGGATTATGTAAAAAGACCAAATCTACATCTGATTGGGGTGCCTGAAAGTGAGGGGGAAAATGGAACCAAGTTGGAAAACACTCTTAAGGATATCATCCAGGAGAACTTCCCCAACCTAGCAGGGCAGGCCAACATTCAAATTCAGGAAATAGAGAGAATGTCACAAAGATACTCCTCGAGAAAAGCAACTCCAAGACACATAATTGCAAGATTCAGCAAAGCTGAAATGAAGGAAAAAATATTAAGGGCAGCCAAAAAGAAAGGTCGGGTTACCCACAAAGGGAAGCCCATCAGACTAACAGCAGATGTCGTGGCAAAAACTATCCAAGCCAAAAGAGAGTGGGGGCCAACATTCAACATTCTTAAAGAGAATTTTATTTTTTTATATTTTTTATTTTTTTTAAAATTTATTTATTATTATTATACTTTAAGTTGCAGGGTACATGTGCATAACGTGCAGGTTTGTTACATATGTATACTTGTGCCTTGTTGGTGTGCTGCACCCATCAACTTGTCATTTACATCAGGTATAACTCCCAATGCAATCCCTCCCCCCTCCCCCCTCCCCCCTCCCCATGATAGGCCCCGGTGTGTGATGTTCCCCTTCCTGAGTCCGAGTGATCTCATTGTTCAGTTCCCACCTATGAGTGAGAACATGCGGTGTTTGGTTTTCTGTTCTTGTGATAGTTTGCTAAGAATGATGGTTTCCAGCTGCATCGATGTCCCTACAAAGGACACAAACTCATCCTTTTTGATGGCTGCATAGTATTCCATGGTGTATATGTGCCACATTTTCTTAATCCAATCTGTCACTGATGGACATTTGGGTTGATTCCAAGTCTTTGCTATTGTGAATAGTGCCGCAATAAACATACGTGTGCATGTGTCTTTATAGCAGCATAATTTATAATCCTTTGGGTATATACCCAGTAATGGGATGGCTGGGTCATATGGTACATCTAGTTCTAGATCCTTGAGGAATCGCCATACTGTTTTCCATAATGGTTGAACTAGTTTACAATCCCACCAACAGTGTAAAAGTGTTCCTATTTCTCCACATCCTCTCCAGCACCTGTTGTTTCCTGACTTTTTAATGATCGCCATTCTAACTGGTGTGAGATGGTATCTCATTGTGGTTTTGATTTGCATTTCTCTGATGGCCAGTGATGATGAGCATTTTTTCATGTGTCTGTTGGCTGTATGAAACCCAGAATTTCATATCCAGCCAAACTAAGTTTCAGAAGTGAAGGAGAAATAAAATCCTTTACAGATAGGCAAATGCTTAGAGATTTTGTCACCACCAGGCCTGCCTTATAAGAGACCCTGAAGGAAGCGCTAAACATGGAAAGGAACAACCGGTACCAGCCATTGCAAAAACATGCCAAAATGTAAAGACCGTCAAGGCTAGGAAGAAACTGCATCAACTAACGAGCAAAATAACCAGTTAATATCATAATGGCAGGATCAAGTTCACACATAACAATATTAACCTTAAATGTAAATGGACTAAATTGTCCAGTTAAAAGACACAGACTGATAAACTGGATAAAGAGTCAAGACCCATCAGTTTGCTGTATTCAGGAGACCCATCTCACATGCAGAGACATACATAGGCTCAAAATAAAGGGATGGAGGAAGATCTACCAAGCAAATGGAGAATAAAAAAAAGCAGGGGTTGCAATAGTAGTCTCTGATAAAACAGACTTTAAACCATCAAAGATCAAAAGAGACAAAGAAGGCCATTACATAATGGTAAAGGGATCAATTCATCAGGAAGAGCTAACTATCCTAAACATATATGCACCTAATACAGGAGCACCCAGATTCATAAAGCAAGTCCTTAGAGACTTACAAAGAGACTTAGACTCCCATACAATAATAATGGGAGACTTCAACACCCCACTGTCAACATTAGACAGATCAACGAGACAGAAAGTTAACAAGGACATACAGGAATTGAACTCATCTCTGCAGCAAGCAGACCTAATAGACATCTACAGAACTCTTCACCCCAAATCAACAGAATATACATTCTTCTCAGCACCACATCGCAATTATTCCAAAATTGGCCACATAATTGTAAGTAAAGCACTCCTCGGCAAATGTACAAGAACAGAAATTATAACAAACTGTCTCTCAGACCACAGTGCCATCAAACTAGAACTCAGGACTAAGAAACTCAATCAAAACCGCTCAACTACATGGAAACTGAACAACCTGCTCCTGAATGACTACTGGGTACATAACGAAATGAAGGCAGAAATAAAGATGTTCTTTGAAACCAATGAGAACAAAGATACAACATACCAGAATCTCTGGGACACATTTAAAGCAGTGTGTAGAGGGAAATTTATAGCACTAAAAGCCCACAAGAGAAAGCTGGTAATATCTAAAATTGACACTCTAACATCACAATTAAAAGAACTAGAGAAGCAAGAGCAAACACGTTCAAAAGCTAGCAGAAGGCAAGAAATAACTAAGATCAGAGCAGAACTGAAGGAGATAGAGACACAAAGAACCTTCCAAAAAGTCAATGAATCCAGGAGTTGGTTTTTTGAAAAGATCAACAAAAATGATACACCACTAGCAAGACTAAAAAAGAAGAAAAGAGAGAAGAATCAAATATACACAATAAAAAATGATAAAGGGGATATCACCACCAGCCCCACAGAAATACACACTACCATTAAAGAATACTATAAACACCTCTATGCGAATAAACTAGAAAATCTAGAAGAAATGAATAATTTCCTGGACACTTACACTCTCCCAACATTAAACCAGGAAGAAGCTGAATCCCTGAATAGACCAATAGCAGGCTCTGAAATTGAGGCAATAATTAATAGCCTACCAACGAAAAGAAGTCCAGGACCAGATGGAGTCACAGCTGAATTCTACCAGAGGTACAAGGAGGAGCTGGTACCATTCCTTCTGAAACTATTCCAATCAATAGAAAAAGAGGGAATCCTCCCTAACTCATTTTATGAGGCCAACATCATCCTGATACCAAAGCCTGACAGAGACACAACAAAAAAAGAGAATTTTAGAACAATATCCCTGAAGAACATCGATGCAAAAATCCTCAATAAAATACTGGCAAACCGGATCCAGCAGCACATCAAAAAGCTTATCCACCATGATCAAGTGGGCTTCATCCCTTGGATGCAAGGCTGGTTCAACATACACAAATCAATAAACGTAATCCAGCATATAAACCAAAGACAAAAACCCCATGATTATCTCAATAGATGCAGAAAAGGCGTTTGACAAAATGCAACAGCCCTTCGTGCCAAAAATGCTGAATAAATTAGGTATTGATGGAACATATCTCAAAATAGTAAGAGCTAGTTATGACAAAACCACAGCCAATATCATACTGAATGGGCAAAAACTGGAAGCATTCCCTTTGAAAACTGGCACAAGACAGGGATGCCCTCTCTTGCCACTCCTATTCAACATAGTGTTGGAAATTCTGGCTAGGGCAATCAGGCAAGAGAAAGAAATCAAGAGTATTCAGTTTGGGAAAGAAGAAATCAAATTGTCCCTGTTTGCAGATGACATGATTGTATACTTAGAAAACCCCCTCATCTCAGCCCAAAATCTCCTTAAACTGATAAGCAACTTCAGCAAAGTCTCAGGATACAAAATTAATATGCAAAAATCACAAGCATTCTTATACACCAGTAACAGACAAACAGAGAGCCAAATCATGAGTGAACTTCCATTCACAATTGCTTCAAAGAGAATAAAATACCTAGGAATCCAACTTACAAGGGATGTAAAAGACCTCTCAATGGAGAACTACAAACCACTTCTCAGTGAAATAAAAGAGGACACAAACAAATGGAAGAACATACCATGCTCATGGATGGGAAGAATCAATGTTGTGAAAATGGCCATACTGCCCAAGGTAATTTATAGATTCAATGCCATCCCCATTAAGCTACCAATGAGTTTCTTCACAGAATTGGAAAAAACTGCTTTAAAGTTCATATGGAACCAAAAAAGGGCCCGCATCGCCAGGATAATCCTAAGTCAAAAGAACAAAGCTGGAGGCATCACGCTACCTGACTTCCAACTATACTACAAGGCTACAGTAACCAAAACAGCATGGTACTGGTACCAAAACAGAGATATAGACCAATGGAACAGAACGGAGTCCTCAGAAATAAGACCACACATCTACAGCCATCTGATCTTTGACAAACCTGACAAAAACAAGAAATGGAGAAGGGAATCCCTATTCAATAAATGGTGCTGGGACAATGGGTTGGCCATAAGTAGAAAGCTGAAACTGGATCCTTTCCTTACTCCTTATACGAAAATTAATTCAAGATGGATTACAAACTTAAATGTTAGGCCTAAAACCATAAAAGCCCTAGAAGAAAACCTAAGTAATACCATTCAGGACATAGGCAAGGGCATGGACTTCATGTCTAAAACACAAAAAGCAATGGCAACAAAAGCCAAAATTGACAAATGGGATCTAATTCAACTAAAGAACTTCTGCAAAGCAAAAGAAACTACTCTGAGAGTGAACAGGCAACCTACAGAATGGGAGAAAATTTTTGCAATCTACTCATCTGACAAAAGGCTTATATCCAGAACCTATAAAGAACTCAATCAGATTTACAAGAAAAAAACAAACAACCCCATCAAAAAGTGGGCAAAGGATATGAACAGACATTTCTCAAAAGAAGACATTCATACAGCCAACATACACATGAGAAAATGCTCATCATCACCGGTCATCAGAGAAATGCAAATCAAAACCACAATGAGATACCATCTCACACCAGTTAGAATGGCAATCATTAAAAAATCAGGAAACCACAGGTGCTGGAGAGGATGTGGAGAAATAGGAACACTTTTACTCTGTTGGTGGGATTGTAAACTAGTTCAACCATTATGGAAAACAGTGTGGCAATTCCTCAAGCATCTAGAACTAGAAGTACCATATGACCCAGCCATCCCATTACTGGGTGTATACCCAAAGTATTATAAATCATGCTGCTATAAAGACACATGCACACGTATGTTCATTGTGGCGCTATTCACAATAGCAAAGACTTGGAATCAACCCAAATGTCCATCAGTGACAGACTGGATTAAGAAAATGTGGCACATATACACCATGGAATACTATGCAGCCATAAAAAAGGATGAGTTTGTGTCATTGTAGGGACATGGATGCAGCTGGAAACCATAATTCTCAGCAAACTATCACTAGAACAGAAAACCAAACACCACATGTTCTCACTCATAGTTGGGAACTCAACAAAGAGATCACTTGGACTCAAGAAGGGGAACATCACACACCAGGGCCTATCATGGAGAGGGGGGAGGGGGGAAGGATTGCATTGGGAGTTATACCTGATGCAAATGACGAGTTGATGGGTGCTGACAAGTTGATGGGTGCAGCACAGCAACATGGCACAAGTATACATATGTAACAAACCTGCACGTTATGCACATGTACCCTAGAACTTAAAGTATAATAATAATAATAATTTTTAAAAAAGAAAAATAGTATGGTCAAGAATTTGTCTAGTTTCCATATACACACAGACATGACATTTTCTTTTGGTTTTTAACTTCAATTTATATTTTATTGCATTCCGAGATAATACTTTTTGTGATTATCATCTGTCTAAATATGCTAAACTTGCATTCCAGCTAAGAAGTTTGCCTATCTAAGAAAACATCCCATATGCTGTTGAAAATATTGTGTGTTATGCTATTGCTGGGTGAAATGTTTTATAGATAAGCCCCAGGTATTATATTTCTAACCTTTTATTTCTCAGTGTATTTGCCTTTATCTTAATTTTGTTTCTCTGCATTTTTATTTACTTTCTTCTATTTAATTTTCTTTCTTTTTTATTACATTCTCTTCAAAAAAATTTTCTCTAATTTGTTTCTTATATGTAACATTTTATTTAATTTCTTTTTCTTTTATTAATTTCCATTCACATCCCTTAATATTATTTTACTTTCTCCATATTTACTTTGTTTTTCATTTTTATTTTTTCTCTTCAATATTAAAATTTTCTGAGTTTAGTTTTTTGCAAATTATTTTAATTTCTTTTACTTTTACATATTTATTTTTTTATCCTCATTTTGTTTATTTTCACTAATCTTAATTACATTTCTCTTTATTTTTCTCTATTTTATTTCAGTGTATTTGTCCTTACTATTTTTAACTACTTTAAATTTATGTTTAAATTTTATTTTATTTCTCTTGATTTTATTCTTTTCACTTTATATTTCTACATTTTGTTTTGTCAAATAGAAGAGATGAGCTATTTTAGATTTGCCAAGCCATAGTGGTCAAGATTTTTGTTTGCTAAGGCTCTCTGGCTGCCACTCTACCACAGGAGTCCCCAGTCTAGGGTATAGTCAGGGCCATATAACAGGATTGCTAAGATCCCTGGGCAGATATTTTATTGTTACGGGCTGATCTAGCATTCAGTGTCACAGGCCATTTCTGCTGCTTTCAGAAGCCCCCTGGTAGCCTCAGTGTGGCTAGGCTGAGACCCTAACCGCCCCTTCATTTGTGTCCCAATGAGTACCCCACACATAATCCAGGACACTAACCCTTCTTTTTTTTTCCCAGCACAGGATCCACAACCACTCGACTCCACCAGTACATGTATAGAACATATGTTTGTCTTTTTGTTGTTAAGAAAGAAAATTTATTTTCTTTTTGCTTGTTTGTTTTTGAGACAGTATCTTGCTACATTGCCCAGGCTGGAGTGAAAATTGACAGCTAAAATTGAAAGCTCTTGACTGTAACATCACATGATCTTGACTCACTGCAACGTCTGCCTCCTGGGTTCAAGCAATTTTCCAGCCTCAGCCTCTCAAGTAGCTGGGATTACAGTTATGTCCCACGATGCCCAGCTTTTTTTTTTCTTTCATATTTTTAGTAGAAAAGGGGTTTCACCATTGTGGCCAGTCTGGTTTCAAACTCCTGAAGTCAAGTAATCCTCCCATCTTGGCATCCCAAATTGTTGAGGTTACATGTGTGATCCACCTGCCCAAAGCCCAGCAGATAATATATATATAATTTTAGCTTGATATATAACTGATTTATTATGAAAATGTGACCTTTATGGGTAGATATACATGCAAATATATGCAAAAATGCTAATAATGTGAGTAGATTAACATTTCTAAATTTTGTTTAATTATTTCACAGAGTTGCTCTTTTACCTTTTTTTGTCTTAATCTCTGTATGTTCAATGGGAAAATCTTTAGTGAAGACTCCTTAGGATAATAGACAATATGTTCTGTGATTAATCACTAATAGATGCACAGTGAAGCAACTTTTAGTTTTTATGTGGAACTCTCACAGCTAAAATTGAAAGCTCTTGACTGTAACATCACATGATGAGGAGTAATGCTATGCTTGTTGTCCTCTTCTGCACATTTGTCTACCACTACAGTTGTTTAAAACTTGCCAAGGAAAAAAGTGGGAAATAGTTTTCCTCAGACTAACTTATCTCCCTTTCATAGATTTTTAGGTTGTGCACTGTCCAGATTGCTTAGAAACTCATAATCACAGAGGTCATGTTTGTGAAGAAAAAGTTATGTTGTACCAGGATTAAGTGAAGTTTTTTACCACACTGGGCCCATGGTTCCTCCAGTTAGCGTGGAGTTCAAAAACCATTGCTGAAACCAGAATGTGGTGACAGAATTTGAGGGCTGCCCACAGGAAAAAGCAAAAGGCATCCTATTGCTTTCCAAGTGGTCACTGCTTATTCTGGCATTAATCTGCTTCTGCCCATGATGTATTTTCTGTTCATTTTTCTTGTTATTTTACTGGTTGTGCACCTAAGGAAAAGAGACCTGGAGGAGAGTGCTAAAGAAAACAACTGTATCCTTCCATAATTGATGCCTTGGTGAGCTTTGAAGCACATTGAGCAGAGCCTGAAATCCTCCCTAACTATGGGTAAGTTTTGTCAAATTCAACTCCCATGTAAATGGCACCAGGTGCACGCAGTCAAAGAAGAGACACAGAACCAGTGAATGAGATATGGAGTTTTAGTGAGGAGTTACATAGAGGGAGAAAGTCCAGTATCAGTAGGTTTAGCAGGACAACCACCCCACTTGCAAAAAGCATACAGTTTGTACATTATTTTTATTTATCACTTTTTCTATACAACATTTAACCTGTCCACATTTATTTAACAATAACAACAACAACAGCAACTTAAATAAATAAATAAACAAATAAGGCCTCAATCCCCTTTGTGTTCCATGCCACAGGATGGAACAGAAAAGGAGCTCAGATGTTGCTCATAGATAAAGATGAATCTCCAGGTTGGCCTCTACTAGTTTGTGGTGGTGGTGTTTGTTTGTTTTGTTTTGTTTTTAGACAGAGTTTCGCTTTTGTTGCCCAGGTTACACTGCAATGGTGGGATCTGGGCTCATCTGAACCTCCGTCTCCTAGGTTCAAGTGGATTCTCCTGTTTCAGCCTCCCTAGTAACTGGGATTATAGGCATGTTTCACCAAGTCCAGCTAACACTGTATTTTTAGTAGAGATGGGCATTCTACATATTGGTCAGGCTGGTCTTGAACTCCCAACCTCAAGTGATCCATTCACCTCAGCCTCCCTAAATGTTAGGATTAGATTAATGAGTCACTGTGCCAGACCAGGCCACTACTAGATTTTTTAGTTTCGAACTCTGAACACTCAGAAGCATTTTTTTATATAAGGTCAGTCTCCAGGTGTGCCCAAGTCAAGTTAACACTGTCAGTTGCATCCATCATACTGGCTGGTTCAGGCAGTGGAGGTTCTTTTTCCTAAGACTCTAGATTCAAAAAATTTTTTGCTTTTTCTTAAATTATTGGGTTGACAGGAGTTTATCTAAAAGTCTGATGTGTGTGCACATTGATGGTACATTTCTCTAGGTTAATGAAATGGCTTCATACTTGGTAGGGTCTGTTTCTGTTACAGGTGTTTAGAGGCTGCTGAGCTTCCCTTCACCAGAGTTTTACTGGAAAATGACACTCTGGTACCTCAGTTTTACTATTCTTTAATGTGGGACATGCAGAATCAGACCCTGAAATTGTGATTCTGGGTGACCAACCAGGCTCACACTGCCATTTAAAAGGCAAAAATGCTAGGCTTGTGACTCATTTTGCTTCTCATTCCAACATATATATTTTTATGAAGACCAGAAAAGAATCAGTATGTGACAACTCTCCTGGGGTTGGTACTATTTCTATATGACTCTTAAGTGTCAAGGTAGGTTGGGAGATCTGTCTTCCTGCCACAGCCTGATTCAGGTAGAGCACTGGGATCCTTAATGCGTAGTACATGCAATCTTCAGAGGAATTTCAAAAGCAATAAGATGTAGGTAGTAGAGAAAGAGTAAATACAAAAGACAAGTTGGAGGCAGGAAAAGAATGGGACCTGTTTTGAAGAGTACACGTACTGCCTGGGTGCAGCTGAACAGTCAAGCCAGTTGTCTGATTCAGGCCTTGTGCCATGGAGTTAACAGGCCCACTTCTGATCTGGCCTCAGTGCTGAAATTTTTGGTACCAGAACCAAAAGTGAATTCTGGACTCTAGATTTCCAATTAAGTTTCGCAGGCCGGTGGAGTGAGGAGTCTCAGGTGGGCCCACAAAAGTGACTGTGGGTGGGCTTAGCACACATGACTGGTTTATTCAGTGCCCACATTCACAGGGAAGAGGAAACTTCTTCCTCAAGGAAAATCCAGGGAGTTCTGAGGCTTATGGGAGCCAGTGAAGTAAAAGGTGATGTTTCAGTCCTGTGCTTTTGCCCTTCTGGCTTATGGCTTTGGGGGCTCAATTTTCTCCTCAGGAAAATGGGCCATGAAAGCCCCTCAGTGACTAGCTGCTCACCCCTCTTTTATCAGAAGACTTCACAGGGCCAACCCTGCAGCTCCAGGTACATCCTGTGCTTGAACAGGAAAGGGGATCTCTGCGCTGAGTTCATAGTCCTGAAGGGGTTCTCCCACTTGGGGACCCCTCGTGCCTACCCCTTTATGCCCACATGAAAGTTCAGCATGTCTGCTGTATGCCACACATATTGTCTGCTCTTGCCAAACCTATGTCTCTCAGGATTACGTAGGAGCACATGCTCAGAGAAGCCAAGGTGGCCTGTCCCTTCTTCCTCCAATCCGCAGCCTCAGGAAGATGCCACCAAAATTTTCTCCTAAAATGTAACCTCAGTGGGTCACAGCAGCACATTCTGCTCTAACTTATTGACTAGTTATACAAAAAGTCAGTTAATGTGCCACAAGTTTCAAAATTGGATTAAATAACATTATTGAATTGAAACAAAATATAAAATGTACTAAATAACAAACAACACACAGACTGTGAATTTATTCACAATGGGCCAGCTGGGAACAACATGAGCCAAGAAAACCTCCTCAAGTAGTAAATGTGAAAATTACTTTGTTAATACCATTAAATTTTATCAAAGTCACTTTCATAATCTCCAAGGGAAATAAACAAATAACTTTTGTTGTCTGTTTGTTTTGAGACGGAGTTTCACTCTTGTTGCTCAGGCTAGAGTGTAATCTTGGATAAGTGCAACCTCCACCTCCTGGTTTAAGTGATTCTCCTGCCTCAGCTTCCAGAGTAACTGAGATTACAGACGCCTGACATATGCCCTGTTATCTTTTGTATTTTTAGAAAAAAAGGGGATTTCACCATGTTAGCCAGGCTGGTATCAAAATCCTTATATCTTGTGAACCACCTGCTTTTGGCCTCCCAAAGTGCGGCCATTTCAGATGTTAGCCACCACTAAAGGCGTCTATATGTTTGGAAGACCAGAGAAGTTATATGCTCAACAACAACAACAGAAAAGGTAGAATAAAATATTGTAAATAATTTTCAGAATTCAGAATCATATAGCTCCATTATACTCATATAATCTTCACAACCATTATAATAATATGTAGTTACATGAAAAACAAAAATGAAAGTTGTATTAACCATATTTTCCAAATTATTTTAAGATGAAGATCACTGACAAACAAATCACTAGAGATGTTATTCCACTGTCACCTATTAGTATACTGTTATCATCTGTTACCTACCTTGAGTAACGTGCGATCAATTTAACATCAGTGGCAAGATTTACATATTCAATGTAAAATAGCCTTAATAAAATAACAACAATTTTGGTTTATTAAAAAAATAAAGTCCATACATTGTCATTAAAAAGGCATTATGAAATTCACTGTATTTTAACTACCTTAATTTGCAAGTGGTAAAGCAATTTTCTTCTAAAATTCAAATTGTTTCTCTTACTATGCAGAATATTACTTTGATTACTTTCCACACTCCTGTCATCCTGTCAATTATGATACTCCTGTAAACCAACAACTAAGTGTCCTGTCCACTTAGAATTTCTTCATGTATCTTTGATTTCAGTTTTCTCACATTTACCATTATGGTTAGTATTTATATATGTGGATTTGATTCTGTCACTATGATATTAGCTGACTATTTTGCACATTGGTTTACGTTGTTGCTTTATACTGTCAGGAGTTAATGTATTTTAGTGTGTTTTTGTAGTTACAGGTAGTAGTCTTTTTCTGAATAGCATTATATTTAATTTTTATTTCTGAAGCTTACTTTGTCCTGATATGAAATTCTGGATTGAAATTTTTTCTTTAAAAGTGTTGAGTATTTGCCCCTAATCTCTTTTGACTTCTATAATTTCAACAAAAATGTTCGTTTGTCTGAGGGGCTTTCTTTAAGAGGAGACCTGGCCTTTCTCTCCAACTGCCTTTCACACATTTTTTCTTCCATTTTGACCTTGAAGGATTTCATGATTATGTGACTTTGGGATGACCTCCTCCTGGGGTATCTTCCTGAGGGTTTGCCACATTTCCTGCCTTTGAATGTTGGCCTTTCTATCTAGATTAGGGAAGTTCTCAAGGATGATATCTCAAAATATGTATTTTAAGTGGTTTCATTCTCCCCCATTGCTTTCAGACACTCTTTTTAATCATAGATTTGGTTTATTTGTATCATCCCATATTTCTTGGAGGTTTTGTTCATTTCTTTCTATTCTTTTTTTCACTATTCTTGTCTGTCTTATTTTAGAAAGCCAGTCTTGAAGCTCTGAGATACTTTTCTCCACTAGGTCTCTCCTGCAGTTAATAATTGTGATTATAGTATAAGGCTTTTGTATTGTGTTTTTCAGCTCTATTAGGTTGGCCACATTTTTCTCCAGACTGGCTGTTTTTCTGTCAGCTCCTGATTATTTTTTCCCTTCCTTGAATTGGGTTGCAACTTACTTTTATACCTCAATGAAGTTTATTTCTATCTATATTCTGAATACTACTTCTGTGATCCAGCCCTCTAAGGGACTAAGATGCCATAGCTACAGCAGAATACTATTAGGTATGGGGTTTCTGTCTGTGTTTTGGCATTCATCTCAGTGACAGGAGCAAAGAAGCTGGGAGGATTACCTCCTGGAAACTATGTGTACTGCTGCATTAAATGTGGTGTTGACCTGGGGCAGTATGCTGGCCAGTAAAGGTTTTCCTTCCTTCTTTGTGCAACCCAAGAAAGAGTGATTGTTCGGAGTGTGGGAGGATACCCTGTTCTCCTCAAACTGTCAGCACAAAGGTGAGAGTGGTCTGTTCTCACTCTCTGTCCACCAAAGATTCATTTACAATGGCAGTTGCTGGGGATGGCAGGGACGTACTGCATTTCCATTTGCTGGTGGGGCAAGCAAAGTCAAACATGTGTTTTCAGACATGTGCTAGCAAAGTAATATCAAGAGTTGCCATGGTTTGGGGGAAGCTGTGGTATGGGGAAGAAACATGGTCTGGTGCAGTTATAGGGGCAGCCTTGCTCGAGTGCTTCAGAAGTCAGGGTTGGCCCAACAGCGCAGATGGGCTCCCAGAGAACCTGAGAGTGGCCTATAATCATCTGTAGCAAGACTGGGTCCCTAGGAGAGGCCAGCAAACCAGACTAAGAAGTGCTCAGTTGGACAACCTTATTCTGATTTGCAAGACCATCCTGCAGAAATTAGTACCAAGTGTTCCCCTAGGGAAAATACATATTTTGAGATATCATCCTTGAGAACTTCCCTAATCTAGATAGAAAGGCCAACATTCAAAGGCAGGAAATGTGGCAAACCCTCAGGAAGATACCCCAGGAGGAGGTCATCCCAAAGTCACATAATCATGAGATCCTTCAAGGTCAAAATGAAAGAAAAAATATGTGAAAGGCAGCTAGAGAGAAAAGCCAGGTCTCCTCTTAAAGAAAGCCCATCAGACAAATGAACTTTTTTGTTGAAATTATAGAAGTCAAAAGAGATTAGGGGCAAATACTCAACACTTTTAAAGAAAAAATTCCAATCTAGAATTTCATATCAGAACAAAGTAAGCTTCAGAAATAAAAATTAAATATAATGCTATTCAGACAAGCAAACACCGAGGAAATCTGTTACCACAAGACCTGCCTTACAAAAGCTTCTGAAGAAAGTACTCAATAAGAAAAACACTACTACCAGTCACTACAAAAACACACTAAAATACATAAACTGCTGACACTATAAAGAAACCACATAAACCAATGTGCAAAATAGCCAGCTAATATCGTAGTGACAGAATCAAATCCACACATACAAATACTAACCTTAAAGGTAAATGGGCTAAATGCCACAATTAAAAGTAGAATTTCAAGCTGAATACACATTTAAAATCTGATGGTGTGCTGTAACTGAAACACCCATCTCAAATAAGTTGAAAATAAAGAGAAAAGAAAAAGTCTACAAAGCACACAGAAAATAGAAAAAAAAAAGTGGGGGGAGGGGAAATGCTGTCGTAGTTTCTGGCAAAACAGATATTAAAGCTACAAAGATTTTTTCTTTTTTTAAAAAAAGGACAACTAAGGGCATTACATAATAGGGAATGGTTACATATGCACCCAACACGAAAGCACTCAGATTATAAAGCAAGTTCTTAGAGACCCTCCAAGATGTTAAGTCAAATGTTCTTCAACGGATATTACCATTATACTGCACTTGTTCAGTATTAATCTCTAATATTGAACACAATATGAAGACTTGTTAAAGGCTTCTCCACATTTTTAATACTTATGGAGCTTCTTTCTAGTGTGAAGTCTTTTCTGTCTAGTTAAGTGTGAGAATGAGCTCAATGCTTTGTAACATTCTTCACATTTGTAGGTTTCTCTCCAGTGTGAATTGTCCTATGACTCATAGGGTCTGAGAAGCACTTAAAAGTTTTGCCACAGTCTTTACATTTGAAAGGTCTCTACTCCATAAGAATTATCTTGTGGTTAATCAGGATTGAGGAGGAGGTAAAGGCTTTACTACATCGTTAACAGATGTAGGGTTTCTCTCTAGTATAAATTCTCTTATGTTTACTAAGGGACTAGAAAGACAAAAAAGATTTTCCACTTCATTACATATGTAAGGTTTCTCTCCAGTTTGAATTACCTTATGTTTAGTGAGATCTGAGAAACACCTATAGGATTTGTTATATTCTTCATATTTGTATGGTTTCTCTCCAGTATGAATTACCTTATGATAAACAAGTTCTGAGAAGCACTTAGAGGCTTTGCTGCATTCATCACATTTGTAGAGTCTTTATCCAGTATAATTTATCTTGTGTTTAAAAAGGGTTGAGGAGGAGGTAAAGGTTTTGCCAATTCTTTACTTTTGTAGGGTTTCTTTCCAGTATGAACTTTCTTACGTTCAGTAATATTTGAGAACTTGTTTAAGGCTTTGCCAATTTTTTCACATTTTTAGCAAATCTCTGAAGTATGAATTTTCTTCTGTATAGTAAAATGTGTGAACAATCTACAGACTTTGCCATATTGTACATGTTGGTAGCATTTCTCTCTGCTAAAAATTTTTTTAATGTTCAGTGGATATTGAGCACAACTCAAAAGCTTTGCCACATTTATTACATTGAGAGGTTTTGCTATGGGTAGTTGATAAACATTGATGAAGGCCATTATAACTGCCTTTCTGCCCCTTGCAATTACCCATGCATTGGCAGTCTTTCTTTAAATACAAACTATTATGGTCACATCTTCTATATTTTCTCAGGACCACTTTTTGAAATTAATAGTTTATGTTGTGCTCTGGCAATATTTCTGCAGTAAAATGAAAAGACCCAGCTGAAAAAAAAAAGAACAAAAATTTCCCCTCCTTAGACTCATGTGAATACTATTTACAAATATATAATTAAACAAATCACAATAACAAGGTGACCATAAAATGCTCTAATTTTTCTTTCTAAAAATATAAACTTAATTGAAAAATACTGATTAAAATGCCTTTGTGAGAAGTCTAAGAACCAGTTAAGAATTTCCAGCATTCGAAGTGAGAAAAATGCCAAAAACCACATAGAAGAGTAATAGAAGTAGTCCCCATTAGTCAGGAGGCTGAGGCAAGAGAATCGTGTGAATCTGGGAAGCGGAGATTGCAGTAAGCCAAGATCTAACCACTGCCCTCCAACGTAGATGACAGAGAAGACTCTATTTCAAAAATAAAATAAGATAAAATAAAATAGTATTTTGTATTTACTCACTAAGAGCATTCTTCATCTTATGATGACTTTAAAGATAGACTCCCAAAATCAATTTATGGGGGGCTCGC
The DNA here is from genome assembly GCF_024542745.1 of Macaca thibetana thibetana. Lineage (NCBI taxonomy): Eukaryota > Metazoa > Chordata > Mammalia > Primates > Cercopithecidae > Macaca > Macaca thibetana. The sequence goes on along the minus strand of NC_065599.1, from coordinate 742,134 downwards.
CTAAGATGGCCGAATAGGAACAGGTCCAGCCCCCAGCTCCCAGCATGAGCAACACAGAAGATGGGTGATTTCGACATTTTAACTGAGGTACCAGGTTAGTCTCACTGGGATGTGTCGGACAGTTGGCACTGGTCCTTGGGTGCAGCCTGACCAGTGAGAGCTGAGGCAGGGCAAGGCATTGCCTCACTTGGGAAGCACAAGGGGGAAGGGAATTCCTTCTCGTAGCCAAAGGAAATTGAGACACACAACACCTGGAAAATTGGGTAACCCCCAGCCTAATGCTATGCTTTACCAAGGGTCTTAGCAAATGGCACACCAGGAGATTATATCCCACACCTGGCCCAGAAGGTCCCATGCTGATGGAGACTCCTTCATTGCTAGAACAGTATTCTGAGATCTAACTGCAAGGCGGTAGTAAGTCTGGGGGAGGGGCGGCAGCAAGCCTAGAGGAGGGGCACCTGCAATTGCTGAGGCTTAAGTAGGTAAACAAAGCTGCCTGGAAACTCGAATTGGGTGGAGCCCACTACAGCTCAAGGAGGCCTGCCTGCCTCTGTAGACTCCTCGTGGGAACAGGGCACAGCTAAACAAAAAGCAGCAGAAACCTTGGCAGAGGTAAATGCCCCTGTCTGACAGCTTTGAAGAGAGCAGTGGATCTCCCAGCATGGAGGTTGAGATCTGAGAATGGACCGACTGCCTGTTCCAGTGGGTCCCTGACCCCTGAGTAGCCTAACTGGGACACATCCCCAAATAGGTGCAAACCAACACCTTACACCTCACACGGCAGGGTACACCCCAGAGACAAAGCTTCCAGACCAAGAATCAGACAGCAACACTCGCTATTCAGCAATATTCTATCTTCTGCAGCCTCCGATGCTGATTCTCAGGCAAATAGGGTCTGGAGTAGATCTCCAGCAAACTCCAACAGACCTACAGCTGAGAGTCCTGACTGTTAGAAGGTGACTGATGGTGTCAGTATGTCACCATCATCAAAGACCAAAGGCAGGAAAAACTACAAATATGGGGGAAAAGCAGTGCAGAAAAGCTGGAAATTCAAAAAATCAGAGTGCATCTCCCCTCCAAAGGAACACAGCTCATTGCCCGCAACAGAACAAAACTGGATGGAGAATGACTTTGATGAGTTCAGAGAAGAAGGCTTCAGTCCATCAAACTTTTCAGAGCTAAAGGAGGAACTACGTAACCAGCACAAAGAAACTAAAAACCTTGAAAAAAGAATGGAAGAATGCATAACCAGAATAATCAATGCAGACAACACCTTAAAAGAACTGATAGAGATGAAAACCATAATACGAAAACTATGTGACAAATGAACAAACTTCAGTAACTGACTCGATCAACTGGAAGAAAGAGTATTAGCGATTGAAGATCAATTGAATGAAATGAAGTGAGAAGAAAAGTGTAGAGAAAAAAGAGTTAAAAGAAATGAACAAAGCCTCCAAGAAGTATGAGATTATGTGAAAAGACCAAATCTACATCTGATTGGTGTGCCTGAAAGTGATGGGGAAAATGGAACCAAGTCGGAAAACACTCTGCAGGATATCATCCAGGAGAACTTCCACAACCTAATAAGGCAGGCCAACATTCAAATTCAGGATATACAGAGAATGCCACAAAGATATTCCTCGAGAAGAGCAACCCCAAGACACATAATTGTCAGATTCACCAAAGTTGAAACGAAGGAAAAGATGTTAAGGGCAGCCAAAGAGAAAAGTTCAGTTACAAACAAAGGGAAGCCCATCAGACTAACAGCAGATCTCTCGGCAGAAACTCTGCAAGCCAGAAGAGAGTGGGGGCCAATATTCAACATTTTTAAAGAAAGAATTTTAAACCCAGAATTTCATATCCAGCCAAACTAAGTTTCATAAGTGAAGAAGAAATAAAATCCTTTACAGACAAGCAAATGCTTAGAGATTTTTGTCACCACTAGACCTGCTGTAAAAGAGATCTTGAAGGAAGAACTAAACATGGAAAGGAACAACAGGTACCACCCATTGCAAAACATGTCAAAATGTAAAGTCCATTGATGCTAGGAAGGAACTGCATCAACTAGCAAGCAAGATAACCTGCTAACAAACTGTCTCTCAGACCACAGTGCAATCAAACTAGAACTCAGGACTAAGAAACTCAATCAAAACTGCTCAACTACATGCAAAGTGAACAACCTGCTCCTGAATGACTACTGGGTACATAACAAAATGAAGGCAAAAATAAAGATGTTCTTTGAAACCAGTGAGAACAGAGATACAACATACCAGAATCTCTGGGACACATTTAAAGCAGTGTGTAGAGGGAAATTTATAGCACTAAATGCCCACCAGAGAAAGCAGGACTGATCTAAAATTGACACCCTAACATGATAACTAAAAGAACTAAAGAAGCAAGAGCAAACACATTCAAAAGCTAGCAGAAGGCAAGAAATAACTAAGATCAGAGCAGAACTGAAGGAGATAGACACAAAAAAACCCTCCAAAAAATCAATGAATACAGGAGCTGGTTTTTTGCAAAGATCAACAAAACTGATAGGCCGCTAGCAAGACTGATAAAGAAAAAAAGAGAGAAGAATCAAATAGACGCAATAAAAAATGATAAAGGGGATATCACTGCTGATCCTATAGAAATACAAACTACCATCAGAGAATACTATAAACACCTCTATGCAAATAAACTAGAAAACCTGGAAGAAATGAATGATTTCCTGGACACTTACACTTTCCCAACACCAAACCAGGAAGAAGCTGAATCCCTGAATAGACCAATAACAGGCTCTGAAATTGAGACAATAATTAATAGCCTACCAACCAAAAAAAGTCCAGGACCAAACGGATTCACAGTCAAATTCTACCAGAGGTACAAGGGGGAGCTGGTACCATTCCTTCTGAAACTATTCCAATCAATAGAAAAAGAGGGAATCCTCCCTAACTCATTTTATGAGGCCAACATCATCCTGATACCAAAGCCTGACAGACACACAACAAAAAAGAGAATTTTAGATCAATATCCCTGAGGAACATCGATGCAGAAATCCTCAATAAAATACTGGCAAACCAAATGCAGCAGCACTTCAAAAAGCTTATCCACCATGATCAAGTGGGCCTCATCACTGGGATGTAAGGCTGGTTCAACATACACAAATCGGTAAACATAATCCAACATATAAACAGAACCAAAGACAAAAACCATATGATTATCTCCATAGATGCAGAAAAGACCTTTGACAAAATTCAACAGCACTTCATGCTAAAAACTCTCAATAAATTAGGTATTGATGGAACGTATCTCAAAATAAGAGCTATTTATGCCAAACCACAGCCAATATCACCTGAATGGGCAAAAATTGGAAGCATTCCCTTTGAAAACTGGCACAAAACAGGGATGCCGTCTCTCATCACTCGTATTCAACATACTGTTGGAAGTTCTGGCTAGAGTAATGAGGCAAGAGAAAGAAATAAAGCGTATTCAGTTAGGAAAAGAAGAAGTCAAATTGTCCCTGTTTGCAGATGACATGACTGTATATTTAGAAAACCCCGTTGTCACAACCCAAAATCTCCTTAAGCTGGTAAGCAGCTTCAGCAAAGTCTCAGGATACAAAATTAATGTGCAAAAATCACAGGGATTCTTATACACCAGTAACAGACAAACAGAGAGCCAAATCATGAATGAACTTCCATTCACAATTACTTCAAAGAGAATAAAATACCTAGGAATCCAACTTACAAGGGATGTAAAGGACATCTTCAAAGAGAAATACAAACCACTTCTCAGTGAAATAAAAGAGGACACAAACAAATGGAAGAACATACCATGCTCATGGATAGGAAGAATCAGTGTTGTGAAAATGGCCATACTGCCCAAGGTAATTTATAGATTCAATGCCATCCCCATTAAGCTACCAATGAGTTTCTTCACAGAATTGGAAAAAACTGCTTTAAAGTTCATATGGAACCAAAAAAGGGCCCGCATCGCCAAGATAATCCTAAGTCAAAAGAACAAAGCTGGAGGCATCACGCTACCTGACTTCCAACTATACTACAAGGCTACAGTAACCAAAACAGCATGGTACTGGTACCAAAACAGAGATATAGACCAATGGAACAGAACAGAGTCCTCAGAAATAATACCACACATCTACAGCCATCTGATCTTTGACAAACCTGAGAGAAACAAGAAATGGGGAAAGGATGCCCTATTTAATAAATGGTGCTGGGAAAATTGGCTAGCCATAAGTAGGAAGCTGAAACTGGATCCTTTCCTTATTCCTTATATGAAAATTAATTCAAGATGGATTAGAGACTTAAATGTTAGACCTAATACCATAAAAACCCTAGAGGAAAACCTAGGTAGTACCATTCAGGACATAGGCATGGGCAAAGACTTCATGTCTAAAACATCCTGATTTCTTTGAGGAAAAAGCTAGCAGGTGATGCAGGACTCAAGGTCCAGGGACAAGACAGAGCACCTAGGCTGGTCTCTCCCAGGGCCCTCTGAAGACCCTGCAGGCAGGAGGGTTCAGTGGAGTTCCAGGCCATGGCCCATTCCTGTACCTCCAAGAAGGGCCTACTCTTTCTACAATTTGTACCCACTGGACTCTTAAGAGGTCAGCATCCATTTATCTTTGTGGACCCGACCTTCTGCTTCATTTCCATTGGATATTCTTCTGGAGAAAATGCCTAGGGAATCCTGGGGCTGTGCTGGAGTTTCCTTTAAGTGCCAAAGTCAGTAACAAAGTCTCCAAAATATAATTAAAAGTATTTTCTGCACATTACTATCTTAGGGCTATCTTTGTCCAATAATGTGTAAAATAAATATTAAGATTTTTATCTTGTCTATTATTTTAATTAGGTCATCATACAAACATTTAATTTTTTTGAATTTATTTTCATGCCAATCATTGAATTTTTATTTTCTTCTTTGTTTAAATTGTTACCTGTTTTAGAGGCAGAATCTTAATAAAAACATAAGCTACACAAATACTAACAGATGACAGAAATTTATTTAAGATGTTATTAGATTTCTTACGTAAGTAAAAAAGTCTGGCATACTTAATTTATATTACTTGAATGAATTATTTTACATCATATCCTCAATCTTAAAATAATTTTATCTAGGTATGAAATTTAAAATCGACATATTTTCTTAAATAGACAAGTTAAAAACATTTTATTGGACATGTTGTATAATATAATTCTCAAATATTTTATCTTAGAAGTCAACACTGTTCACAACTGATATTCATAGTATCTACAAAAGTGATATTATAAACATGCTTTTATAGTTGTCAAAAATTTAGAAGAAAAAAATTTATTCTGGTTTTCGGCTGTAAAACTTGAAAATTATAGAAATGAGATTACATTTACTGTCTAAATTTTCAACAAAAACTGAAACAAATTTATTTACTTGCTTTTTATCTTTCAGGATCTGATAATGAACAGATTTTATGATGTTCAGAATCTGCTTCAGTATAGAAATAAGGCCAAACAGCTCTAGTGAAATAATCATTAAAAATATACAGAACAAACCTATCATGTATATTATTTTTTTTAATTACCCAATTCATACTAAAAAAAAAAAAAAGTACCAATCTTAAGGCGTCTTACTACTGGGAGAAGCTGGATTTTCTTAGGTCCTAATGCAACATAATCAGTCTTTGTATATCCCCCAATTGCTCAAATCAACCCAGAACTGAAGGTGATTTTGCCAGTTCCCGAGAAGACAGTTTTCCCACACAATTTTTATTTAGGCTTGTTTTCCACTTCTGACTTCCAGTAATGTCTGCCAGAACTACACTTCTGAGATCCCAGGACAGCAAGGCAGAAATAAAATTTCCTTGGGTTACAACAAATATTTGGTTTTGTTCTTCCATATCACACAGCTTTTCTGTTCTCAGAGACAATAAGTTGAGGATATGCTGTGTCAAAATCTAGAATCAAGGCTGGGGGCAGTGTCTGGTGCTTATAATCCCAGTACTTTAGGAGGCTTAGGAGGGCTGATCCCAAGGTAAGGAGATTAAGATAATCCTGGCTAATGTGGTGAAACCTCATCTTTGGTAAAAATACAAAAAAATTAGCTGGGCGTGGTGGTGGGAGCCTGTAGTCCCAGCCACTCAAGAGTCTGAGGCATGAGAAGTGCTGTAACCTGAGAGGCGAAGGTTGCAGTGAGCCAAGATCTAGACACTGCACTCTAGCCTGGTTGACAGAAAGACTGTGTCTCAAATATATATTTTATATATATATATATATATATATATATGTGTGTGTGTGTATATATATTATTATATATATATTGATTTATATACTTTTTATTATATATATTTATATAATCAAATCTATTGAAATGGCTTGATAATTCTGTCTAAGCAAGAATATAGAGGAGGAACACTAAAGCCACATTTTGTCAATCTAAATGAAAAGAATTAGGGGCATTTTTGTTTTTGATACCTGTGGTGAATACTCTTAACATGTGTTAGCAATTACAGGTTTGACAGCATAGATTTGCTCTCTACCTCCCTCAGTAGGATGTTTAAATTTAGAAACACATTTTGTAAGAAAAATTATTAGAGCTTTTTTTTTTAATAGAAATCACACACACAAATCTGAAAATTTTACAAGTTTTTCAGTTAGTTTTGCTGAAATGTTTACCTTTTCATGTTATTTCAATTGTGTCAGTTCTGCAGCATGTGTACAATTATACTCTCTTCATATGCAGAATTGATTTCATATCTTTACTGTAGATATTTTCAATTTTTCACCTGAGACTACAGGCTAATTTCAAAAAGAATATTTATTTCTAATTGTGCAGCCTCTATTACATAGCTAGTGTTATCTTTGTTTATTTAATGAATGTGTCAAAAAGACCTCATGACTTAGTAAACGTTCCAATGCTTGCTTGCATAAATTGGCCCAAAAATGTAATAAACTCAATTATGTCCATTTTATAAAGTAAAATGAACAATAAGTAAGTGTAAATTTGATTACATAGCATTCACTAATTGAAACAAAATGTACCAAATAAGTAACATACAACACAAACTGTGTAATTACACACATGGTAAAATTATATTATGAATACCATTAAATTTTATTAAAGTCACTTTCAGAATCTCTGAGGGGATTACCGAAAGAATGTTTTTTGTTTGTTTATTTGTTTGAGATGGAGTTTCACTCTTGTCCAGGCTGGAGTATAATGACGTGATCTTGTCTCACTGCAACCTCCATCTCCCTGGTTCAAATGATTATGCTGCCTCAACCTCCCAAGTAATGAGATTACAGGCACCTGCCACCATGCCCAGCCAATTTTTATATTTTTAGTAGAGATGGGATTTCACCATGTTACCCAGGCTGTCCTCAAACTTCTGATCTCTGGTGATCCACCTGCATCAGGTTCCCAAAGTGTTATAATCTCAAGCATAAGCTGCTGTGCCCAGGCCAAAGAATGTTTTATGAAATTCAATGAAAAGAAAATTATATATCATGCATACAGTGAGCAACATGCAAACAGAGAAACAAAGAAAAGAGAATTTGCACAGAGGATTCTAAGCCAGGAGCAATAACATTTTAGGTAAATGAGTTTAATATAAAGCATAGAAACTAGATTTTCTTTCAAAATCTTTGAGGTGTCTGATTTGCTTGTAAGTTAGCAACACTTGAGAAGTTATCTGTTTCATTCTAATATTTTTCTTCTCAAAGTACGTGCACAACCATAAATATGATTATTCTCTATAAATCAGTTACATACTTAAAGTTTATTTTACAGTACATTTAAATTCACTGTACATTTAAATTCACGTAAATCAGACTAAAGGACTGTGTTTAGCAGATCAGAGAAGTCATATGTTTTACAGAAAAAAAAGTAGGATAAAATTACATAGTTGTTCAGAATGCAGAAACATATAGCTCCATTATCCTTGTATCATCTTGATTACAACCATCATAATAGCCTGTAGTAACAAGAAAAGCAAAAATGTAAGTTGCAGGTATTATATTCTCGAAATTAAGTTAAAGACCACTGACAAAGAATCACCAGAGATGTTATTCCACTGTCACACAATAGTATATTGTTACCATGTTACATAAAACTTTGGGTAAGATGGGATAAGTTAACATCTGTGGCAAGATGCACATTCAGCGAAAAATAGCCTTAACACAACAACAAAAATTTTGGTTTATTAAAACAAATTAAGTCCACAAGCTGTCATTAAAAAGGCATTTTAAAATTCACTGTATTTTAATGACTGTGATTTGCAAATGGTAATGTAATGTCCTTCTAAAAGTCAAATTGTTTCTCTTACTATGCAGAATATTATCATGATGAATTACCACATTCCTATCATTCTGTCACTTATGATACTAGAGTAAAGCTACAACTAAGTGGCCTTTCCACTTAGAATTTCTTCATGTATCTTAGATTTTAGTTGTCTTAATCTTCCATGGGAAAATATATAAATGCATCCATGGGAAAATATATAAATGCATCCACCTAATATAGAAGAATCTCTCATAACTCTGGTGCAGCAACCATTGACCATATTCTTCCACACAAATTCTAGAAACGAAGACATAGCATCAAATGTAATAGTTAAACTACATCAATATTTGCTTTTAAAAATACTAAATCCTTTGAATATAAAAAATAGGTTGCCTTCAGAGAAAAGTGATCAAGATTGCTGAATAGAAGCAGCTAGACTGTGTTGTTACAGTAGAGAGGAATGCAAGGTGTGCATAAATACAGCATCTTCAACTAAAACATCCAGTACTTGCACTGGGCCTAATCACAAAAACAACTTAACTTGTAGAGAATGAAGAAAAATAAGGCAGGACTATGGACCACTTCAGTCCTGCCAGAAAAATAAGGCAGGACTAGGGAACAACATGAAGCTAATTGAACCTCCCCACCCAGTAAAGCTGTGAGTGCACGAGTGGCCCTGGGAATCCACGATTCTCCCAGAGATCCTCACAACCATCTGGTGAAAAAGATCCTGTCATGAACCCACTTCACCGAGGCCTTGCATTCATCACACAGAGCTACATTAAGTCTCAGCAGAGCAGCCACTCAGGCATGCACAGACATTCAAGAGTCTGGCTTTCCAGACTTTCCAGAAAATATAGCTTGCAACTCCAGAAAAGTAGATGGTTACATCCCTGTACAAACCCATATGAAAAGGGCAGAGTGCAGGAATCTGAGCAGTGATGGTCTGTAGGACCCACTTCCACAGTGCCTCATATAGTAAGATTTACTGGTTTACTATTACAGCAAACTATTGGTAGTAGGACAGCATCACCCTGGGATGGACCTACCGGAAAAATGGGTGGGTCACCATCTTTGCTGCTTGGGTACCTTAGCCATTCCAGTTTTCAGGCTTTGAAGAGCCCAAACTGACTGGGGGCAGAAAGGATCTCCTAGCAAAGTAGAGGTGCCCCAAAAAGACATGACCAGACTGCCTGTTAAAGCAGGTCCCCAATCTCATTCCTCCTCACTGAAAAGTACTTCCCAATGAGGATCTCCAGTTACCACACCAGTGCTCTTTGGTAGATGGAATACTGAAACCACTTTGGATATATTTCCTAAAGTGAAGAGTGAGCTACCATTTTTGCTATTTGTGTGACTTAGCTGTTCCAGCCTTCTGTCTTTGGAGAACTCAAATGAACTGGGGATGGAAGTGGTACCTCTGCACAGCAGATATTTCTGACAAAAATGAGGCTAGACTACTTTTTTAAGTGGGTCCCCAATCATGTTCTCCTCACTTAGTAAGAACTTTCAACATGGGTGTCCAGCTACCCCCTATGGGCGCTTTTTGGCTGGAAACAAGCCTATCTTTCCTTGAGATGCTGCTCCCAGGGAAAAGAGCATGCTGCTATTGTTTTTTGCAGCATTCAGTGGTAGTAATGTCAGGTACTGGAAAATCTGAAGTGACTAGAAACTACAGTGAACCCAGAATTCTGCAGAAGCCCTTCAGAAATGTAGCCAGACTATTAGGTGAGTGCCTGTTCTCACATATTCTTACTGGGCAGGGTCTCCAGGCCTGGGCCACTAACCAATCATTACCAGAGCTCTTGAGCCACTAGAAACTCAGGGACTCCCTGGACAGAGCCTCCAGGGACAAATGAAAATATTTCTGCCACTGACTCTGCAGTAGAACTGTGCTTGTTACCCTCAGGCTAATGAAAACTTCAAAACCCTAAGTGCCTTATTCACATGTCAAACAGGCTTTAGTTTACCCAAACAGAGGATGCTAGGCCATTATTCATGGCTTCCACACTACCTACTGCTCCTCATCAGACAGTTAACTCCTAACTTGGCCACAAGCACAGATCCTCCATCCTGGACTGACTGCACTGAGGGATTGCTGACCTATATCTCTCTGAGATGCAGCCCCCAGAAGACAAGAATCATGGTGGGGCAGCAAGTCATCTTATGTGGTGCCCACAGGGTTTGGTGAAAGAGCATCTGTAGTAAAGTGTGGCCAGTATTGGTCATTTCTCTAGGCTCAAATTTCTTCATAAGAGGTTTTCACCCTAGGGGAAGCTTTGGAGCTAATTTCTGGAAGATGATCTTGCAAATGAGAAGCAACTGGTCCAATTGAGCACTCCCTGAACTCATGGTCACTCCCGCGGACCCAGCCTGGCTACAGATGCTTACAGGACAGTCTCAGGTACCCTAGTAGCCCATACCATAGCATCTGCACTGCTGAGGCATGCCAGATCCCTGAAGAGATCCAACAAGGCAGCCCCTATGACTGCACTGCCCCACATTTCTTCTACATACTGCAGCTTCTTCCACAACCATGGCAACTCCTCGTATTCTTTGGAGGCACATTATCTGCAAAGGTGGATTTGACTTTGCTTGCCCCACAAGCAAATGGAAATGCAGAATGGCTCTGCCAGTCCCAACAACTGCCATTGTAGATGAAGCTTTGGTTGGTGCAGAGCCAGAAAGCCCCTCCCTTGCTTTTGTGATAACATTGTGCTGAAAACAGGGTATCCTCCTACACTCTCAACAATAACTCCTTCTTGGCTGTGGGGGTGGGGGAGCACAAAGAAGACATCAAAACCTTCACTTGTGAGCATCCTGCTCCAAGCCACCACCACTTTTAGTGCAACAGCACACACATTCTCCAGCAGGCACCCCGCTCTATCCTTTCAGCTGCTTTTCTCCTGTCACTGAGGTGAATGCCCAAAGACAGAAGGAAAATCCATATCTACTAGCACTCTGCTGCAGCTGTGTCCCCTTAGTTTCACAGCGTGGTGGACTCCAAATATCAAAGTGCCAGAGAAGACAGTTGGGGCTCAATGCAAGTCCCCCAGAGTATTCTGCCTCTGAGTTGTGAGTTGAGGATTGCCCTTCCCACCACCAAAAACAAACAAACAAACAAACAAAAACAAACCTCCCAGGAAAAAAGGATGTTTTCTAAATACACTTTATATAATATATATAATCAAATAAATCAAATAAAAACTATCAAATATAATCAAATAAAAACCCCACTTAAAGGTCAGCAATCTCAAGTATATGCCCACAAAGATGAGACAGAATCAGTGGAAAAATGATGGAAACAAAAGAAGCCAGAGGGACTTCTTTCATCCAAATGACCAAATTACATTTCCAGCAAGGACTAAAATGACAGAGGTAGAATCCTGAATGTGGATAGAAATAAATTTCATTGAGCTACAAAAGCAAGTTGCAACCCAGTGCAAGGAGGGGAAAAAATTGCAAGAACTGACACAAAAACAGCCAGTCTGAAGAAACATGTGGCCAATGTGATAGTGCTGAAAGACACAGTACAAAAATTTTATAATATAATCAGCATTCATTCAAGACTGGCTTTCTGAAATAAGACAGGCAAGAGTAGTAAAAAAAATAAAGAGAGATTAACAAAAGCTGTATGATATATGAGATTATGTAAAGAAACCAAATCTATGATTAAAGAGAGTGTCTGAAAACGATGGGGAAAAAGAAAACAACTTGAAATACATATTTTGAAATATGATCCATGAGAACTTTCACAACATAGATAGAAAGACAAATATTCAAATGCAAGAAACGTGAAGAAACCCAGTAAGATATCCCATGAGAAGGTCATCTCCAAGACACATAATCATAAAATTATCCAAGGTCAAAATGAAAGAAAAAACGTGTTAAAAGCAACTAGAGAGAAAGACCAAGTCACGTCTAAAAATAAAGTCCATTAGACAAACAACAAACATGTCAGCTGAAATCCTGCAAGTTAAAAGAAATTATGGTCAAATATTCAACATTCTTTAGAAAAAATAAAATTCCAACCCAGAATTATATGTTTGACCAAAGTAAGTTTCAGAAGTAAATAAATAATAAATATGATCCTACTGAGATAAGCAAATGCTGAGAACGTCTGTTACCACAAGACCTGCCTTAAAAGCGCTTCTGAATAAAGTCTAAACAAGAAAAAGACTACTACAATTCACTACAAAAACACACTAGAATATATAAACGGCTGACACTTTAAGCAACCACATAAACAAATGTGCATTATAGCCAGCTGAGATCACAGTGACAGAATCAAATTCACATATATGAATATTAACCTTAAATGTAAATGGGCTAAGTGCCCCAACTAAAAACCAGAGCAGCAATCTGAATAAAGAATCAAGATAGAATGGCATGCTGTAATCAAGACACCCATCTCAAATAAGCTCAGAATAAAAGAAAAAAGAAAAATCTGCCACATCAATAGAAAATAGTAAAGGGCTATATATGCACCCAACACAAAAACACCAAGATTATAATGCAATTTCTTAGAGATCCTTCAACATTTTAAGTTAAGTGTTCTTCAAAAGTCATTACATTTATATTGCATTTGTTTAACATGAAGTCTCTGATGTTGAACACCATATGATAACTTGTTAAAGGCTTTTCCATATTTTTAACACTGTGTAGTGCCTCTATAGTATGAATTATTTTATGTCTAATGAAATGTGAGAATAAGCTCAATGTTTTCTTACATTCTTCACAATTGTAGGGTTTCTCTCCAGTGTGAATTTTCTTATGATTAGTAAAGTCTTAGAAGCACTTAAAAGTTTTGGCAAATTTTTCACATTTGTAAGCTCTTTTCCATATAAATTATCTTCTGGTTAATAAGGGTTGAGGAGCAGGTAAAATCTTTGCCTCATTCTTCACAGATGTAAGGTTTCTCACTACAAATTCTCTTATGTTTACTAAGGGCCGAGTACCACGTATAAAGCTTTTCCACATTCATAACATTAGTAGGGTTTCTCTCTAATATAAATTATCTTACATTTAGTAAGGTCTGAGAAAAAGCTATAGTCTTTGTTACATTATTCACATTTGTAGGCTCTGTCTCCAGTATCAGTTCCCATGTGTTTAATAAGGGTTGAGGAGCAGGTAAAAGGTAAAGGTTTTGCCACATTTCTTCACATTTGTAGGGTTTCTCTCCAGTATGGACTTTCTTATGTTTAGTAACATTTGATAACTTTTTAAAGGTTTTGCCACATTCTTCACATTTGTAGCATCTCTCTGCAGTAGGAACTCTCTTCTTTATAGTAAAATCTGAGAACAGCCCGCAGTCTTTGCCACATGCAACACATTTGGAGCACTTCTCTGTGCTAAAAACTTTCTTATGGCCAGGTGCAGTGGCTCACGCATGTAATCCCTGCACTTTGGGAGGCTGAGATGGATGGATCATGAGGTCAGGAGATCAAGACCATGATGGCTGACACAGTTAAACCCCGTCACTACTAAAAAAAAAAAAAAAAAAAAAAAAAAAAGCCAGGCATGGTGGCAGGGGCCTGTAGTCCCAACTACTTGGGAGGCTGAGGCAGGAGAATGGCCTAAACCTGGGAGGCGGAGCTTGCAGCGAGCTGAGATTGTGCCACTGCACTCCAGCTTGGGGGACAGAGTGAGACTCCTTCTCAAAAATAAAATAAAATAAAATAAAATAAAATAAAATAAAATAAAATAAAATAAAATAAAATAAAAAAATAAATATTTTAAAAACTTCCTTATGTTCAGTGGATATTGAGCACAACTCAAAAACTTTGCCACATTTATTACATCGACAGGTTTTGCTATGGGTTGTTGACAAACATTGATGAAGGTCTTTATAACTGCTTTTCTACCCCTTGCAGTTGTCCACACTTTGGGAGTTTATCTTTAAATGCAAACTATTAGAGACTCAAAATATAAACTATTAGACTTCAAGAGTCTCTAGCCTAAAAAATTCCTATCATATTCCTCCAGACAAAAACCACTTAATAAAGATTTTGACATTTGGCATTTTATTATATAAATTGTAACCTAACATTACAACATGTAGAAAACATCAAGATAATATGGCTGAATGGAAGGTAAAAATAAATATCCAGAACTCAATTATAAAAAATGAAGATATAAAAATTATCTGAGCAATTTGAATTAAAATATAGATGTATTTTTAAAAGAAAAAATAAAATGTCCTAAAAAATAAAAATTACTATCTCGATGCTCAATCATTAAAGTGGAAATAAATAAAACAAAATAAAATAACAAAAATAAAACCAACAAAAAGATAAAAGCACAAAAAGAAATACAAATTGTGGAGTAGAAGTAGAAAAAAAGACTAATATGCACTTTAAAATTATTAAACAATACAAGAAAGTCAAAAAGCTCAGTAAATTTCAACTAAGATGAACACAAACGTATTTCTAACAAGACACAACATAAGCAACGTCTTGAAATTCACAGAAAAGGAGAAAATCTGGAATGCAAAAAGAAAAATGAGATTTGTTGTTTATATGCATGCTTCTGCAAGATTACCAGTAAAATTTTTGAACATAAATCTTTTGGGCGAGAAAGAAGTAGGATGACATGGTCAAAATACTGAAAAAAAAAGTCTAAGAATGAATACTACATTCAGCAAATGTATCCTTCAAAATGAAAAAAAAAAAATCGAACTATACCATGGTCTATATCAATATCTAACTATGTCGTGTCTTCAAGAGACTCACTTCAGATCTAATGAAAAAAGACTGAAAATAGAAGGCTGAAAAATACATTCTCTGCAAGTGTTAACCAAATGAGAAAAGAAGAGACAATAATTTATTCAGCTGAAAACTGTCATATTTTATATAATTTACTTTAATTCAAAATTCACAACAGAAAAAGTAGGACATAATTATAGTAAGAGGGTTCATTCACTGACTATATATAGAGAGATAGATAGATATAGATACATATAGATATATAGATATATGAGAGTTTTTCCAAACACATAAACCAAACATTGACAGAAGTGAAGCAAATATAGTCAGCAATATAATAATGGAAGGACATATCAATAACTCACTTTCTTTTTTAATTATTTTTTATTATTATACTTTAAATTCTAGGGTACATGTGCATAACGTGCAGGTTTGTTACATATGTATACTTGTGCCATGTTGCTGTGCTGCACCCATCAACTCGTCAGCACCCATCAACTCATCATTTACATCAGGTATAACTCTCAATGCAATCCCTCCCCCCTTCCCCCTCCCCATGATAGGCCCCGGTGTGTGATGTTCCCCTTCCCGAGTCCAAGTGATCTCTTTGTTGAGTTCCCACCTATGAGTGAGAACATGCAGTGTTTGGTTTTCTGTTCTTGCGATAGTTTTCTAAGAATGATGGTTTCCAGCTGCATCCATGTCCCTACAAAGGACACAAACTCATCCTTTTTTATGGCTGCATAGTATTCCATGGTGTATATGTGCCACATTTTCTTAATCCAGTCTGTCACTCACTTTCAATAATAAAGCAAAACAAACTATCAATAAGGGAACAAAAACTTGAATGCACTATACAATAATTACACCTAATAAATATACATGGACAACAGAATACACATTCTTTTCAATAGGTCATAAAACACTTTCCTAGATGGACCACAAAAGAAGTGACACCACAAAAGAAGCCTTAACAATTTTTGAATTGAATTTTTACAAATAATTATTAATAGCCCAAATGGAATAAAGCTAGAAATCAGTAACTGAAGAAAAACTGAAATATTCCAAAAATTTAAGAATTACCACTTTTTTTTTTTTTTGAGATGGAATATTGTTTTGTTGCTAGGCTGGAGTGCAGTGGCACAATCTCGACTGACTGCAACCTTCTCTTCCTGGGCTCAAGTAAATCACCTGCCTCAGCCTCCCAAGTACCTCAAACTAAAGGCATGCACCACCTCACCCAGCTAATTTTTTGTATTTTAATAGAGACAGGATATCACCATGTTGGCCAGGGTGGTATCGATATCCTGACCTCACCATGTGCCCTCTTCAACCTCCCAAAGTTCTGGGATTACAGACGTGAGCCATGGCACCCGGCCAACAACACCCTTATTGAAACAGAAATCAGCACCGATGTAAACTCTGGAATAAAGAGGAGAGACATAGCACCTACATTTTTCATTCAGCCATATGTCACTGTTTCTTCAGTAAGCAGGGCCCAGGCAAAACAGGAGAGTTACATTACCTAGAGGTTAGTTTTAGCGATATTTGAAAATGTCCTCTGGGGCAGAACACAGGCTGGAGAGACACATCACCTAGCTGACTGGCCCAGAGAGATGTGATAATATCCCCTGTTGACAGTGCCCAGGCAAAATAATCACATTATTATGATTATGACTCAGCTATATGTAACAATGCACTCAAGAAAAAAAAAAAATCTGAGCCAAAACTCAACACCGGGGTACAAGGCCCTGTGATGTAACACAATCTCATCATCTTTGAAGCTGATCACTTAACTTTTAGCAGATCATGTATATTACAGTCACAAACTAACATGTGTGCTGGGACAATGTATGACACTGTCTACAATATCTGAGGGCTTTATAAAAACTTCATGAGAGTTGCAAACCTCTCTGAGGCCTACATACTCATATGGAATCACAATCTTACATACTGTCCTAAACCCAGCCTTGACAGTCAACATCTCTCCTATGGAAAGGGTTAAGAGAGAAGATCCTTTATTTGCCTTTGGGTGGGTCCAGAAATGAATACCCATCTTGCCCATGGCCAGATTCACACATAAAATCACAGTACCAGATTGGTGCTGTATTCTCTTGTTTATCTCAACAATGAGCATTGTAAATGTAGGATGATGACAACTTTTAGTATAATCAAGGGTCACAATCTGAACTTTCTGCTGAGCCCTGTTATGAAACTCTCTACCACCAAAAGTTTATACCACATAAGTAAGTGTTGTAAAGTTCTATGAGCTTCTCATAAATATGCAACCCATGACTTTACCTTTTGCCCTAAGCCTAACAGTGAGATGCAAAATATTTCTGGAAAAATTACTTAGCAGCAGGGTAACATCACTTATACCTTGTGTGTGGCAATATGTCACAATGCCTTCTCTAGCAGGGTGTAAGATATTGGGTCACATTAACTGGGTGCTGCATCCAGCATTATAACACCATGCTATCTGTGGAAAAAAACCCAGGAAATTTATGAGAGCCCAAACATCTACTACCATAAGCCCAAGATATGTCATAATAACTTTACTGGCTTCAGAAGGGGCAAGTGAGTCACATGATAAGGGTGCTGGGCCCAGCAAAATGCAATATGCCATAATTTTTACTTTAGTAGAACCCAGGAAGAAGAGTAACATCATTTGGGTACTGAGCCTTGCAGTAGGTCAAAATTCCTTTTTTATTGTGGGCATGGTTTGGAAGAAGAGGACAGTCCCATATCCTGAGTCTGGGCTCAACAATATACCAAAATTTTCCTATTGTGAAGGCCCAGGAAACTAAAGAGAGTCACATCACTTGGATTGTGGGCTCAAAGACATTTTCTAATGTCTCCAGTAGGCAGGTCTCAGGCAGACAAGGAGAGTCATATCACCTAGATGCTTCCCTAGGAATATGTCACAGTGTAACATGTGGGCAGAAGCCATGCAAAAGAGTCACATCACTTGGTTGCTGGATCCTGAAAAATGTCACTAGGCTGTCATAACAATGTACTTAGCAAAGAGAGTTACATCACCTAGGTGCAGTTTCTCTGCTTATGCCACAATGCTCTATGTGGGAAGGATGAAAAAGGGAGTCAATTCACCGAGGTAATAGGTCCAGAGATATGTCACAGTATCCTCTATGAAGCATAGCCCCATTAAAAGATTACCATCACCAATACGCCTGGCCTAGAAATATGTCACTCTCCACATTGGCAGGATACAAGCAGGAGGATCACATAACCTAGGCGATAGGCCCAGAGATATGTTGCAATGCCATTCTTTGAGCATGGCTCTGGCAAAAGAGCACCCGTGACTGTGTGCCTGGCCTTGCAATATGTCACTATCCTTCCTTTGTGTAGGGCCTTTTCTAGAGAGGGAGTTACGTCACCTAGGAGGTGTACACAAAAAAATATGTCACAATAATTTTGGTGGTGATAGTGCACTCAAGAATGTAACATAACCTGGGTGCTAGATGTAATAATATGTCACAATCTTTACTGAGAGAGGAGCCCAGTCAAGAGAATCACATCACCTCAATGTTGGCCTAGGTAGATATCACAGTTTCATATATGGGCTTCAAAAGTCTGGAGAGTCAAATTACACAAGTGTTTGGAAAAGATTTATATCACAATCACACTGTCAGAAAATTTCAAAGGTGAGATTTACAATACCATACATGTCCTGTTTTTTTATGTGTGACAGTTGGCTTCATCCATGTAAGATGATGACAGCCTTTACTGACAGTTAACTGTGCTTACAAGAGTCACAATTTCACCTTGTACTGAACCCTGCTTTGACTCTGCTTATATATCAAAAAGACTGTAAAATATATTTGAGTGTTGTAATATTTTGTAATTTTGTAAAAGACGGTGATCCTGGACATCACATATATCCCTAAACTGAGTTGTAAGAGTAAAAATATTTTCTCCTTGGCTAAGTCCACATATGAGAGTCATTATCATTCTTTTAACCTGTGTCTAGGTATATGTTACAATTCCCTCTGTGGTAATGAAGCAGACAGAACAGTCACATCACCTAAACACTGGGCCATAAATATTTCTATATTCTCTTTATAGGCAGGGTCTCCTTGGATATATCACATAACTTGTGCGCTAGGTCCAGCTCTGTGACACAATGTTCCTGATGAGCAGTGTCCAGCAGGAGAGGAGAGTCATGTCTCCTAAATAATGGGCTCCAAACTATGCCAAAATGCTTCCTCTTGACAGCTTCCAAGCACGAGAGTAATCATTTGGATTTAAGGTTTGAAATGCTACAATTGCCAAAGCAAGCAGGGTACAGGCAAGGGAGGAGAGTCATGTAATGTAGATGATGGACCCAGAAATATGTTATAATCCTCCCCTGATGACATTGTTAAGATAACAGAGTCAAATCACCAAAGTTCTCAGCCACGGTATTTGTCAAAATCTCAGTTGTGGGCTATATCTAGGCAGAATTACTAAATCACTCAGGAGATGGGCAAGAGCATATGTCACAATTAGACTTGTGGAAAGTTTTAAGAATAACAGTCACCATACTGCAGTTGTCCTGGCTCCAGCCATATGAGTTGTGTTTAGGCTTCTGTTATCATCTTATGTATATGGCACAATATCACCCTTGCCAAAGACAAGACAATAAAGTCCCATACCTACATTCAGGCAGCTCCAGTGAGGTGTCACAATCCACCTTGTGGGAAGGACCCTGGCAGAAAAGTCGCATCATCTGAATGCTGATTTCAGTGACATATCAAAACCCTATCTCTGGGCAGGACTTTGGCAAGAGAGTAGACTCACTTCACCTGGGCAATTGGCCTACATATGTGTCATAATTTCTGTTGTTTTCAGTAAAAAAGCTAGAGAGTGACCTCATATTGGTGCTGGGCCCAGCAATATGTCACAATCTTCCTGTGGTCAGGGCAAAGGCGTAAGTGAAAAAACATCACCTAGTTTCTGACTCAAGTGATATGCTACAATGCTTCCTGTTGACAGAGGCCCCCCACCCCGCCACCAAAAAAAAATCACATCAACCGGGTACAGTATGTGTCATAATTCACTCTAAGTGCAGGGCAAAAGGAGTATAAGGAAGTCACATAACTTACATAATGAACCTAGGTGTGATCAACAATTCTCTTTATAGGCATGTTTCAGGAAGATAATTCACATCACCCGGGTGATGAGCCCAGTGATATATAAAAGTGCCTTTTGTAAACAGAAACAAGGAAGATGTCATATATTGCCTAAGTGCTTAGACGTATCACCTAGCCAACAGGCCAGAGACACATGAAAATATCCCCTGTTTACAGGGCCCAGGCAGAATAGTCACATTATCTTCATTCTGACCCAGTGATATGTAACAATGGTCTCATACAAAGGAATTTAAACAGAAAAAAATCTCAACAATGGGGCATTAGGCCAAGGGATATGAGTCAGCCTTCTCATATTTAAGGGTGACATCATTATTGTTGCTAGTTGTATATATGAGAATCACAGTCTCTCATGTGTGCTGGCCATTGTATGACACTCTCTACTACATCTGAGAGCTTTATGCATAAGGATTGAAAAACTCTCTGAGGCCTACATGCTTATATGGGCTCAATCTTACATACTGCCTTAAATCCAGGTATGATACCCAATATCTCTCCTAAAGGCTGGCATCAGGAATTAGACCATTTCTATGCCTGTGAGATGGGTGAAGAAATGATTCAGCATCACACCTGTAGCCAGATTAACTTACAAAAGTCTCAAATCCAACCTTGTGCTATGTTCACTTGTTCAATTTAGGACCACAAAAAAGGTCTTTGTAAATGTAGGATGATAACAACTTTTACTTTTGCTAGAGTATGCAATCAAGAGTTAAAATCTTAACTTTTTGCTGGGCCCTGCAATAAAAATCTCTGTACCACCCAAGAAGATTTTATATATGAGTTAATATTGTAAACTTATGTAAGCTTTGTATAAATATTCAATGAAAGTCCTTACCTATTTATCTAAACCTTGTGGTGAGAGGTAAAATATCTCCTACTGGCTGAATTACAACATAAGCTTGATCATCATGCCTTTGAACTGAAGCAAGGTATACCTCCTAATCTCATGTGTGCACAAAAATTTAGGCAGTTGGTTAATATCACGTAAGTGCTTTGCCAAGAAATACATCACCATGTCCTCTCTAGGCAGTGCCTAGGAAAGACAATCACATTAAGTGGGTGCTGGAGCCAGCCATATAATACAACCACACATGGAAGAAACCCAGAAGAGTCATGAGAGCCAAGACACCTACAAAATGGGGCAACATTATGTAAAATAAGTTCCGTGGCTCTGGCACAGGCAAGAGTCACATCATTAGGGTGCTGGGCCAAGAAATATGCCACAATTTTCTCTTTATGCATGATACAGGCAGAAGAGTAACATTATATGGGTGCTGGGCCCTGAAATAGGATGAAAGTATAGGTGTTATTCTGAAACAAGATTAGAGTCATGTTACCCAAGTGCTGGGCTCATCAATGTGTCACAACCTTTCCATAATAAAGACCCAGATGGAAGAAAAGCATCATATCACTTAGGTCATGGGCTCAGAGATGTAGCTGAATGTCACCAGTAGGCAGGGCCCAGGTAGAAAAGGAGAGTCGTATCATCTAGGTGCCTCTTTAGGTACATGTCACATTTTAATATGTGGGAAGAAATCAGACAGAAGAGCCACATCATCTGGTTCTGTGTCCTGAGATATTCACAAGTCCCCTTTAGAGAAGGACTCAGGCCAGAGAGTTACATTACCTAGGTGGAGGTTCCACCCTTAGGTCACAATGCTGCATGTGGGCATGGCCAAACAGAAAGTCACATCTCCTCAGTGGTAGGCCCACAGATGTGTCACAAAGGCTTCCTTAAAGCATGGCACTGGCAAAAGAGTACCATCACCTTTTGGCCTTGCCTAGCAATATATCCCTATTCAAGTGGGCAGGTCCCAAGCACAAGAGCAATATCACCTACATGATAGCACCTGTGATATGTCAAAGTGCCCTTCTGGGCATGGCCCATGCAAAAGAGTGTCATCACCTCTGTGTTTGACCTAAGAATGTGTCAACTATTTTGCCCTCTGTGCTGGGTCCATTCCAGAATGGAGAGTTACATCTTCTAAGAGATGGACACAATGATATGTCACAATAATATCCCTGGGTGTGGGGCAGGCAAAAATGTAATGTCACCTGGGTGCTGGATCCAATGATATCACGGTTATTACTGAGAACAGGACCAAGGCAGAAGAAACAAAACAATTCAAGGTTAGCCAAGGTAGATATCAAAACCCAGTATGTACACAGGCTGGAACCAGTCTGAAGAATGAAATCACATCGCAAATATTTATATCATAGTCATGATGAAATAAATTTCTAGGGATTATATTTACAATACCACACATGTCCTGTTTACATGTAAAACAGTTGCCTTCATCCATCGGTGATACCACGCATGTCCTGTTCTTGTGCAGAACAGCTGTCTTCATTCATCTCTGATGGTGAAATATCTTACTGTCAGTTGGTTGTGCAAATAAGACTCAAAATTGTTTCTGTGTGACAGACCCTATTATGACACTATCTGTAGAACACAAGGGTGTTATAAAGTATGTGTGACTGTTGTAATCTTCTGTGACCTTTTAACCAGAAAGATATCCTGGATATCACTCATGTCCCTAAACCTAGTTATAAAAATCATACTTTCTCCAACTGGCTAGGTCCATATATGGAAGTCATTATCATGCCTATTAGCTGTGCCTGGTTATATGTCAACATCCCCTCTGTGGTTATTTAACAGGGAGGACAACCACATCACCTAAATTCTAAGGCAGAAATATTGCAATATTCTCTTTGTAGGCAGGGCCCAAACAGAAAAGTCACGAAACATGGGTGCTAGGCCCAGCTATATAGAATAATGCCCCTTGTGAAGTGTGTCCATTAAGGAGAGTAGAGTCATATCATCTAAATGATGGGACCAGATATATATCTTAATGCCTGCTGTTGAAAGGGCCCAGGCAAGACAGTCATGTTATTTGAATGCTGTGCTTACAAATGCCATCTGTTCTCTGGAAACAGGGTTCAAGCAGGAGAGAAGAGTTACAGAACCTAGACAATGAGTCCAGAGATATGTTACAATCAATTCTGAAAACCTGTTAAGACACCTGAGTCAAATCACCAAGGTTCTTTGCCCAGGCATATGTCAAAATGTCATCTGTGGGCTATAACTTGTCAGGATTATTAAATCACTCAGGAGCTGGGCAAGGGTATATGATGTTAAAAGAACACCTGTGGAAAGGTTCAGAAATGAGAGTCACTATCCTGAACTTGTCCTAGCTCCAGGTACAAGAGTCATTATTAGGCCTTTGTTCTGTACGTAAGTAACAAACTCAACAATGTGCAAGACCCATGAATAAGAACCCCAATCCCACTTGAAGATCGTGTTTCGGTAGGAGAGTCAAAGCAGCACAGGTCTACTGACTCATGCTTCAAACATCATGAAAACACTGGCTGGGTGCTGTGACTCATGACCGTAATCCCAGTACTTTGGGAGGCCAAGGCGAGTGGATCACAAGGTCAGGAGATTGAGATCATCCTGGCTAACATGGTGAAACCCCGTCTTTACTAAATATACAAAAAATTAGCCCTGCGTGGTTATGGGTGCCTGTAGTCCCAGCAACTCTGGAAGCTAAAGCAGAAGAATGACGTGAACCTGGGAGGTGGAGCTTACAGTGAGCTGAGATCACACCACTGCACTCCAGTCTGGTCACAGAGCGAGACTCCATCTCAAAAAAAAAAAATGCAGAAACACCTGTGGATCCGAATCCTGTGTGAGAGTAATAATTTTAAGTTTCAACATCTCTGTGTGTGAGATTTAGTATCTCCTTCGTAGGCTCTGTTCATATGTGAGAATGAAAATCGTACCAGCTGGGTTTGCATCAAAGAGTCACAATAGCACCTTATTGCTGGTTCTTGTTATGACTTTCTTTGTACCACTCAGGCTTTATATAATATACCTGAGTAGCATAACAAAAGCACATTATTATGATTCTAACCCAGTGATATTTCACAAAGCTCCCATGATAAGGATTTTAGGCAAAATAGTCTAAACAACTAGGGTTACTAGGCCTAGTGACATGACAAAATCTCCGTCTTTTAAGGTGACATTTTTAACCCTTAGCTTGGGGTGTATATAAGGGTCACTTTTTTTCCCAGCACCATTTATTAAATAGGGAATCCTTTCCCCATTTCTTGTTTCTCTCAGGTTTGTCAAAGATCAAATGGCTGTAGATGTGTGGTATTATTTCTGAGGACTCTGTTCTGTTCCATTGGTCTACATCTCTGTTTTGGTACCAGTACCATGCTGTTTTGGTTACTGTAGCCTTGTAGTATAGTTTGAAGTCAGGTAGTGTGATGCCTCCAGCTTTGTTCTTTTGACTTAGGATTGTCTTGGAGATGCGGGCTCTTTTTTGGTTCCATATGAACTTTAAAGCAGTTTTTCCAATTCTGTGAAGAAACTCATTGGTAGCTTGATGGGGATGGCATTGAATCTATAAATTACCTTGGGCAGTATGGCCATTTTCACGATATTGATTCTTCCTATCCATGACCATGGTATGTTCTTCCATTTGTTTGTGAACAGACATTTCTCAAAAGAAGACATTCATACAGCCAACAGACACATGAAAAAATGCTCATCATCACTGGCCATCAGAGAAATGCAAATCAAAACCACAATGAGATACCATCTCACACCAGTTAGAATGGCGATCATTAAAAAGTCAGGAAACAACAGGTGCTGGAGAGGATGTGGAGAAATAGGAACACTTTTACACTGTTGGTGGGATTGTAAACTAGTTCAACCATTATGGAAAACAGTATGGCGATTCCTCAAGGATCTAGAACTAGATGTACCATATGACCCAGCCATCCCATTACTGGGTATATACCCAAAGGATTATAAATTATGCTGCTATAAAGACACATGCACACGTATGTTTATTGCGGCACTATTCACAATAGCAAAGACTTGGAATCAACCCAAATGTCCATCAGTGACAGATTGGATTAAGAAAATGTGGCACGTATATACCATGGAATACTATGCAGCCATAAAAAAGGATGAGTTTGAGTCCTTTGTAGGGACTTGGATGCAGCTGGAATCCATCATTCTTAGCAAACTATCTCAAGAACAGAAAACCAAACACCGCATGTTCTCACTCATAGGTGGGAACTGAACAATGAGATCACTCGGACTCAGGAAGGGGAACATCACACACCGGGGCCTATCATGGGGAGGGGGGAGAGGGGAGGGATTGCATTGGGAGTTATACCTGATGTAAATGACGAGTTGATGGGTGCAGCACAGAAACATGGCACAAGTATACATATGTAACAAACCTGCACGTTATGCACATGTACCCTACAACTTAAAGTATAATAATAATAAAATAAAATAAAAAAAAATTAAAAAAAAAAAAAAAAGGGTCACAATCTCATGTGTGTTCTGTGTCATAGTATGACACACTCTACAACATTGGAAGGCTTTATGCAATATGTATGAGAGTTACAATCCACTCTGAGGCCTAAAAATACTTTCTGTTGCTTTGGCACAGGCAGGAGTGTTACATCGTCAGGGTGGGGGGCTGAACAATATGCCATAAGTCTTTTTTTATGAAGAGTCCGCGGAGAAGAGGAACATCATCTGGGTGCTGAACCCTGAAATATGTCAAAATACTTTCTTATGGGCATAGTTCAGGGAAAAAAGAATAGTCATATTACCTAAGTATTGGACTTAGCAATATGTCACATTTCCCTATTGTAAAGACTCAGGCAGAATAGAGTCACATCACTTAAGACATGTGATTAGATATATGGCCCAATGTCCCAAGTAGGCAGGGCTCACGCAGAAGAGAAAAGTCTTATGTGATAGATGCTTCCCTAGGTGTATAAAACAATCTTAACATGTGAGGTGCAGCCAGGCAGAAGATTTACATCATCTTGATGCTGGGCCCTGAGACATGTCACAAGGCTCCCTTAGGATAGGTTTCAGGCAAGAGAGTTACAACAAATAGGTGCAGGTTCTACCCTTATGTCACAGTGCTCCATGTGGGCCAGTCCCAAGCAGGGATTCACATAACTAAGTGATTTTCCCAGAGATATGTCACAATGTCCTCCTTGAGGCATGAACTTGGAAAAAGAATACCATCTCCTGAGTGCCTAGCCTAGCAATATGGCACTATCCAGGTAAGCCGGTCCCAAGCAGAAGAGCAGCATCACCTAGGATACAGGCCCAGAGATTTGACACAATGCCCTGTTTAGGACATGGTTCCAGCATAAGAGTATCATCACCTGTGTGCCTTGCTCATCCATATGTTACTATCCCCCACTGTGTGCAGGACCCATTCTACTGAGGAGAGATACATTACCTGAGTGGTTGACACAGTGATATGTCACAATAATTGCTACGGGCATGGATCAGACTACAATGTAACATAAACTAGGTGCTTGATCTAGTGATATGTGGCAATTCTTTTTGAGAGTAGGGTCCTTGCAGGAGAGTCACATCACCTAGGTGTTGACCCAGGTAGATATCACAATAACATATGTTGGCTGGAGCCAGTTTGGAGAGTCAAATCACACAGATGCTCAGCATAGATTTATATCACAATCAAACTGGAATAAAATTCTTGGCTTGTGATTTGTAATCCCACACATGTCCTGTTTTTGTGAGTGACAGTTGACTTCATATATGTGTGATGTTGACAGTTCTTATTGTAAGCTGGGTGAGCGTATGATACTCAAAATTTTACCCTTCTGCTGAGTTCTGTTATGACATTCTCTGTACAAACCAAGGGCTTTATAAAATATCTAAGGATGTTATAATCTCCTGTGACCTATTCACCAGAAAGAGATTTAATCACTCGTGTTTCTAAAGCAAGTTATGGGAGTTAAAATTACTCCTATTTGTGGGGTCCACATATGAGAAAAATGATTTTTGCCTGTGAGCTGTGCTTAGGTATATTTCACAATTTACTCTGTAGTAATGAAACAGGCATGACAGCCACATAACACAAATACTGAGTCAGAAATATTCCAACAATCTTTTAGGCAAGTTCCTGTCAGAAAAATCACATACCTTCAGGGCTACGCCCAACTGTATGGCAAAATGCCCCTTGTGGAGAGCGTCCAGAAAGCAATGGAGAGTCATATAACCTAAATGATAGGCCCAGAGATATGTCATAATGTCTCCTGTTGAATGGATCAGGCAAGAGAGTCATATCATTTGGTGCACAATCCTTCCTGTTGGCAGGATCCTGGAAGAAGAGTCACATCACCTAAATACTGATTTTAGTGATCACTGAGGTCTGGGCTTAGGAAGAAGAGGCTCTCTTCCTGTAGGCAATTGGCCTAGATACATGTCAAAATGACTGCTATGAGCAGGACCAAGTTATAAAAGCAAACTTACCTTGGAGCAGGGTTTACCAATATGTCACAATCTCCCCTGTGGTCAGGGCAAAGCAAGAGAGGAGAAACATCATTTAGGTGCTGAGCCAAGTGATATGCTACAAAGCTTACCGCTGATAGAACTAAAAATGGAAAGTCACATCCCCTGGGTGCAGTACCCAGTTATGTGTCAAAATGCACTGTAAGTGCAAGGCCAATCCACTAGAATGGAGTCACATCACTTACATAATGGACCCAGATATAAGCCACAATGCTCTTTATAGACAGGGATCAGGCAAATAATTTACATCACCTAAGGGCTGATCCTAGTAATGCGTTGCAGTGCTCTTTGTAGCCAGTCCAATGCACCTTTGCTTAGGTGTATGGCCCATGTATGTCAAATTTCATCTGTGGTCATGGCCTAAGAGGAAAGTCAAATTATTCAGGAGCTAGGCTAATTTGTATGTCCTAATTACACACTAGGAAATACTCAGAAATAATTTTCACAGTCCCACACAACTCCAGGCTTCTTATATGTGAGTCAACACCTGTAAGTTGGGTTGAAACAGAGGATTCACAAGCTCAACAATGGGCAAGATCCATGTATAAGGTGCCCAATCACACTTGCAGATTGAGTCACAGCCTTACAACTGTGATGAATGGTGCATCACCAAACCACCCCTGGGTCGGATCCATGTATGACAGGAAAAATTTCACCTGCAATTGGTCTTTTGTGTGAGATTTAGTACCTTATTTGTAGGCCCTGTTATATTGAGAGAATGACAATCAGGTCAGCTGAGTGTGCATCCAAGAGTCAAAATCACACCTGGTTGTTGTTCCTTGTTATGACACTCTTTGTACCACTCAAGCTTTATATTATATTACTAAGTGTCATAATCCTCTGAAAATTTTATATAATTAGGAGATCTGTTACATTATTTATGGCTGTAAGACTGGCTATGAGAGTCAAAATATCTCTTTTTTCTGGGTCCAGGTATGATAGCTATACTTGTGCATCTGAGCTGACCCCAGGTATATGTCACAATTTCACCTGTGGGCAGAAACAAGGCAAGAGAGTCTCATCACTTGGATTATAAACTCAGGATACATTATAGTCTCCATTGCTGGCAAGGCCAAGTCAGAAGAGACATCTGGGTACAGCCTCAAATAATATGACACCAGGTTCACTGTGGCCTCGGTTGAAGAAAAAGAGGAGAGTCACATCACCAGTGTTGGGGACAGCAATATGTAATAATCCCATCTTATGGCCAACTCCAGAATAAAGAGGAGAGTTGCATTACCTAAGGTTTGCACTTAGTAGTATGTCACATTTCCTTTAGTGAGCAGGACCAAGGCAGGAGAGGAGAGTCACATTTCCTAGATGCTATATCCAGCAATGTCACAATGTTCCTTGGGGGTAAAGCACAGGAAAAATAGGCAAATAATCTAGCTGATAGGCTCAGAGATATGTGACAATAGCTCTTGTTGGCAAGTCCCAGGAATAAGAGTTACATTATTATAATTATGACTCAATGATATCTCATAATACACACATGGGAAAAAATCAAGCAAAATGTTTAACATCTGGGTACTAGGACCAGTTATGTGACACAATCTCCTCATCTATGAAGGTGACAGCTTTAACTGTTAGCTTGGTGTATATACAAGAATCACAATGTCACGTGTATGCTGAGCCATCATATGACACCCTCTATAGCATCCAAGGCCTTTACATGGCATGCATTAGAGTTGTAAAGTACTCTGAAGTCCACATCCTCATATGGACTCGCAATCTTATGTATTGCCTTAAACCCAGATATGATAGTCAACATATCTCAATTAGGCTGAGTTCAGGAATGAGACCCATTTTAATCCCTGTGAACTGGGTCCAAAAACAAGACACGATTGTGCCTGTGGCCAGAGCCAATTATGAGAGTCACACTTCCATATTTGTCTTCTTTTTACATTAAGTGAAGGAGCCAGACACAAAAGACAGCATATTCTATAATTTTATTTCAATAAAATGCACCACATAAGAAATCTAAATAGAAATAAAATTGATTAGTGATTGCCTAGGGTGGCATTTAGGGGAAGGGGGAGAATGAATATTACTGCTAGAATATGAGGTTTCTTTAGGGGATAATGAAAATGTTCCAAAATTTATTATGATGATGTTTGTACAACTCTGTTAATGTACAAAAAAATTAATCGTACAATTTAAATGGGTCCATTGCATGATATGTGAATTATATTGCATAAATAACTGTTACAAAATATAAAATAAAATAATGGCATGGGAGTATAAACAAAAATTTATAATAATGGTTACCTTTGAGAGGGAGAGAAGGGAATGGACTTAGGGAGGAACCCACAGAACATTTCACAGTAAGGTGCGTTTAATTAAACTAAATGATGGCACACATTGTTATGCCATATCATAATTTAATACCATAGAAATTAAAAATATTTTAAGGGCTAACAAGTATAAAAAAATTTAAACCCTCAAATATTAATAACACCACAATCACATTGTTATTTTTAAACCTCTGAAATTTACTAAGAGTTTGCATTTGTGCGGTGAAACACACGATCTTATACACTACTGGTTGGGGGGTTGGACAGTGGTAGAGCCTGTCAGGGGAACAGATTTCACAATGTGTATCATGAACCCTAAAATATGCATACTATTACACCTACCATTTGTATTTATAGGAATATATTTATATACTTTTCTCTTTGAATCTGGGACGGCCCCATGACTTGCTTTGATGGACGGAGTGAAGCAGAAGTGATTCATTGGGACTTCCAGGCCTAGGTCTTAAGAGGATTCTCTGGTAATTTCCATTCTGTCCATACTGGAAGTGTGTTGCCACACTGTAAATAAGCTCAGGCTATACAAGCAACCTCAGCTATATCACAAGGAGCAGAACTTCCCAGCTGAGCCCAGCCAGCCCACAGAATAGTAAGAAATAAACCGTTGATTTGTTTTAAGCCACTAAGCTTAGGGTGATTTGTAAATGCAATGACAGAACTAAACAATATCCTAAAGACATGATGACAGATGTGAACACATATTTATGGACAAGGTTACACATAAGTATTAAGGACAATAATAAAAAACAGAATGTATCTAAGTGCCTGTATTGGTGTCTACTGTTTGTCTACTCAGCATCCATTCTATTTTGTAATAGAATCAAGAATTTCCTTTATGAAAACCTCCCTCCTCATTTTCAGTCAGTGTGGTTCCAATGCGATTTTTCCCTACTCAGGAGTCAACATGTGACTCAGACTTGGCACAAGATCCCCTAGTGTTAGTTCAAGGATGGACCATGACTCATGCAATGTGCTCACAATCAGAGTGAATCCTAGACTTCCTCAGGAGCTATAGGAAAGTGTACTTTCTTTTTACACTGTTCATAGCTAGAATGATTGAACATGAGAATTCCTAAGGTTGGAAATTAAATGAACACCACAGGAGGTGGAAATGAGAGATGTAGAGAACCATATCCAGATGACATATTTTTTTTGTCCCTACATCAAACTATAGCCTGGACTTTCAAATGTGTGAGTCAGTATAAATCCTTTGGCTTAAACCATTTAAGTTGGGTTTTCTGTGTCTAGCAACCCAGATTCCTAACCAATATAAGGTATGTCTTAGTCAGGGAAGGGTTGTTTGCAAAGGAAAAGATATTCACCCCAACTAACTCCAGAAAACCAGGGAAAGTAAAGGAAGCAGAGAATCTTATGGGATTCCTAAGAACTAGAAATTTACCAAGCTGCAAATCTCTCCATTTCTTGTAGTTTCTATTTTAAATGTGTCTACATCCTACTTTTTCATTTTATAGCTGATTCTTCTGTCCTCTTAACACAGAAATTATGAACAATCTGATTCATAAAGGAAAAAAAAATCATGAACCCAGAGTTATGTTATCTTTAAACTTGTTTCCCACACCTCTAGATGACATAGTATCAGTATCCCAGTGCTAAGTTCCCACAGTAAACATCTGATGGACACAGCTTTGGCCAAGTGCCTACTATGTCCAAAATCAGTATTTGTGATGTCTATAGGGGTTGTCTTTTCTGCAGCTGTGAGCTGAAAACATTCCCTAAAGAAAGATGTGGTCAAGGAGTAAATTATCTGCATCTCTATAACACCACAAGACAAAGGAGGAAGAAGTAAGAAAATCATGATGCACTTTGTAACATAGGCAGCCACCCAAATCCTGTTTTCAAAAGTGCTTAACGTTCTTCAACAAATGGTGCAGGGACAATGGGATTTCCCAATGTAAAGAAATGGAGTTGGACTCTTACCTCATGCCATATACAAAAGTCAACTGCAAATGGACCAAAGAGTGAACTATAACAGTTAAAACTATAAAACCATTAGAAGAAAACTTAGCTGTACATATCCATGACCTTAGATTTGGCAATGATTTCTTAGATACAAGACCAAATGATAAGCAACAAAAGAAAAAAGTAGGTAAGTTGGGCTTCATAAAATTAAAAACTTTTGTGTATCAAAGGACTCTGACAAGAGAGTGAAAAGACAACCCATAGAATGGGAGAAAATATTTACAAATCATATATTTGATAAAGGTTGTATATCCAAAATATATAAAGTATTTCTATAACTCAACAACAATGACACTACCATCCAATAAATAAACAAAGGCAAAAGCCTTTAATAGACATTTCTCTAAAGAAGATAGACAAATGGCCAACCAACAAATGAAAAGACATCCAGTCATTAGAGGTTAGGAAAATGTAAATCAAAACCATCATGAGTTATCATTTCATCTCTACCAAGATAACTATATTTAAAAAATAGACAATAATAAGTGTTGGAAAGGATGTGGAGAAATTGCAATGCACACACATTGCTAGTGGGAATGTAAAATGGTGAAGTCACTGTGGAAAACAATTTGGAGGTTCTTCAATAAGTTAAACATAGAATTACCAGATGATTCCGCAATTCCGGTCCTAGCTATATAGCTAAAAGAACTGAAAACAGTTCCTCAGACACAAACTTACATAAATGTTCACAGAAGCAGTATCCACAATAGTCAAAATGTAGAAACAACCCAAATGTCCATCAAATGATGAATGGATAAACAAAATATAGTACAACCATACAATGGAATATTATTCAGCCTTAAAAAGGAATAAAGTACTGATACAGGCTGTGACATAGATAACCCTTAAAAATATTATACTAAGTGAAAGAATACAGTCACAAAAAAGTCACACACTGTATGATTCATTTATATGAAGTGTCTCATAGGCAAATTCATAGAGACATAAATCCATTTCGTGGTTGCTAGAGAAAAGGGGGAAAATTGGGGAACAAGGTTTAATAGGTATAGAATTTTGTTTATGGGTGATGAAAATGTTTTGGAAGTAGATAGTGATGATGGTTGTATAACATGAATGCATTAGATGGCTTTGAATTGTACACTTTAAAATGGCAAATCTTACGTTGTACATTTTTAAAAAGTTATTTTATCCATTTATTTATTTATTTATTTATTTATTTATTTATTTATTTATTTAGGAGATGGGCAGCCTGGGCAACATAGCAAGAATTCATCTCTACTAAAAATTTTTAAAAATTAGCCAGGTGTGGTGGTGTGTACCTGTAAGTCTAGTTACTGGGAAGGCTGAAGATGAAGGGTCACTTGAGCCCAGGAATCTGAGGATGCAATGAGCTATAATTGTGCCACTGCACTCCCGCCTGGGTGACAGATTAAGCCCCTGTCTCAAAAAAAAAAAAAAAAAAGAAAAGAAAGAAAAGAAAAAGACAAAAGAAAGACACATGGGTCTTACTCTGATGACCAGCTTGGCCTTGAACTCTTGGGCTCAATTATGTCACATCAGCCCTCCGGAATAGCTAAGACTACAGGCATGCACCACTGCACATGGCTATTCTACATAATTTACCACAAAATAAATATTTAATGTCAGGAACATATACATGCTTTTAATGTAAAAATGTCAAGATTTAAAAGTTAATAATTCCAATTTTGTTTTAAATATAAACACAGGAAAATGACAGGAAGCAGTGATCATCAGTTCTTGATAGTTCCATCTCGGTGATTTGTAGTTTCTTCTTATTTTATTTTATTTTATTATTTTTTGAGACGGAGTCTCGCTCTGTTACCCGGGCTGGAGTGCAGTGGCCGGATCTCAGCTCACTGCAAGCTCCGCCTCCCGGGTTTACGCCATTCTCCTGCCTCAGCCTCCCGAGTAGCTGGGACTACAGGCGCCCGCCACCTCGCCCGGCTAATTTTTTTGTATTTTTAGTAGAGACGGGGTTTCACCGTATTAGCCAGGATGGTCTCGATCTCCTGATCTCGTGATCCGCCCCTCTCAGCCTCCCAAAGTGCCGGGATTACAGGCTTGAGCCACCGCGCCCGGCCGTTTCTTCTTTATACTATTTCATATTTTCCAAATTTTCCATTGTGACCACGTATTGTCTTTATAATCAGAAAAAAAAGTTCGAAATGATTGAAAACAAAGTCATTGTTGCATGCATTACTAATATTCACCAATGTCAGGTTGTCATCTCCTTCCTATGCTCTAAGTAATATGTACTTCTCAGGTTTCTGTAAATAGGCAGAGCCATATGACTAGTCAAAGGCAATGGACTGTGAGCAGAAGTCATATGTGTCACTTCCTTGTTTATTAATTATTCTGTAGCAAAGTGTCCAGAACTTAGTAGCTTAAAACAACAACAATCACTATTTAGCTCATAAATCTATAGTCAAAGCTAGGTTGGGTGGCAATACCTCACTTCTGCCTCATGGCACCTCCTGGGTGGCCTGAAGGATTGAGGTGGAATCACATGAAGTCTGGCTCTTTCTCAGGTCGGAAGTTGATCTGACTCTGCAGGCAGGGACCCCAGTTGGATCTGTGAGCTAGGAAAGCTAAATGACTGACACACAGGCTTTCACAAAATGAAAAAGAAAACATCCAACAGCTTATGCTGGAAACCATCAATATGTATATGTATGTATATATCACTATATATATATATATATAGTTTTGCTATCAGGATCAGGACAATGCTGGCCTCATAAAATGAATTAGGGAGAAGTCTCTCTTTTTCTATTGTTTGGAATAGTTTCAGAAGGCATAGTATCAGCTCCTCTTCCTACCTCTGGTAGAATTCAGCTGTGAGTCTGCCTGATCCTGGGTTTTTTGTTTTGTTTTGGTTTGGTTTTGGTAGGCTTTTAACTACTGCCTCAATTTCAGAACTTGTTATTTGTCCATTCAGGGATTTGACTTCTTCCTGGTTTAGTCTTGGGAGGATGTGTCTAGGAATTTGTGTCTAGGAATTTATCCATTTCTTCTAGATTTTCTAGTTTATTTACATAGAAGTTTTTATAGTATTCTCTTATGATAGTTTGTATTTTTGTGCGATCAGTGGTGATATCCCCTTTATCATTTTTTATTATGTTTATCTAATTTTTCATATTTTTCATCTTTATTAGTCTGGCTAGTGGTCTATCTAGTTTTTTACTCTTTTCAAAAATCCAGCACCTGGATTCATTGATTTTTTTTGAAGGATTTATGTGTCTCTATCTCCTTCATTTCCATGCTGTTCTTATTTATTTCTTGTCTCCTGCTAGCTTTTGACTTTGTTTGCTCTTGCGTCTCTACTTCTTTTAATTGGAATGTTAGGGTGTTAATTTTAGATCTTTCCCACTTTCTGATGTAGGCATTTAGTTCTACAAATATCCCTCTTAACACTGTTTTAGCTGTGTCCCACAGATTCTGGTACATTGTCTTTTTGTTTTTTGTTTTGTTTTGTTTTGTTTTTTGAGACGGAGTCTCGCTGTGTCTCCCAGGCTGGAGTGCAGTGGCGTGATCTCGGCTCACTGCAAGCTCCGCCTCCCGGGTTCACGCCATTCTCCCACCTCAGCCTCCCAAGTAGCTGAGACTACAGGCGCCCGCCACCAGGCCCGGCTAGTTTTTTGTATTTTTAGTAGAGACGGGGTTTCACCGTGTTAGCCAGGACAGTCTCGATCTCCTCACCTCGTGATCCACCCGCCTCGGCCTCCCAAAGTGCTGGGATTACAGGCTTGAGCCACCACGCCCGGCCTGTCTTTTTGTTTTAATTGGTTTCAAGTAACATTTTTATTTCTGCCTTCATTTCATTATTTACCCAGTAGTCATTCACGGGCAGGTTGTTCAGTTTTCGTGTAGTTGTTTGATTTTCAGTAACTTTCTTAATCCTGTGTTCTAATTTGATTGCACTATGGTTCCAGAGATTGTTTTTTATTATTTCTATTATTTTGCATTTCTTGAGGAGTGTTTTACTTCCAATTACGTGGTTGATTTTAGAATAAGTACCATGTGGTGCTGAGAAGAATGTATATTCCTCTGATTTGGGATGGAAAATTCTGTAGATGGCTACTAGTTCCACTTGGTCCAGAGCTGAGTTCAATTCCTGAATATCCTTGTGAATTTTTGGTCTCATCAATCTGTCTAATAATGACAATAGGGTGTTAAAGTCTCCCACTATTATTGTGTGGGAGTCTAAGTCTCTTTGTAGGTCTCTAATAGCTTGCTTTATGAATCTGGGTGTTCCTGTATTGGGTGCATATATATTTAGGATAGTTAGATCTTCTTGCTGCATTGATCCCTTTACCACTATGTAATATCCTTCTTTGTCATTTTTGATTTTTATTAGTTTAGAGTCTATTTTACAAGAGACTAGGATTGCAACCCCTGCTTCTTTTTTTTTTTTTTCTTTCCCTCTGCTTGATAGATATTCCTCCATCCTTTATTTTGAGCCTATGTATGTAAATACATTATATATATATACACACACATATACACATACACACACACACATATATATATATATTTCTAATTCTGGCAATTCTTCCTCTAGTTAATAGCTGTTTGAAAATGAAAGCTGATTATTTCACTCACCTGCCTAATTTCTTCAAAATTGTGCCATTGCTCTTAGGGAAAAACTCAACTTCTTAACATCAAACCCTGCATGATCTAGTCCCCCTAAATAAGTTGGATTCTGGATCCAGACTGCTCTGGGGGCATTTTATGTATCTCACTCAAAGGAATCTTCCTAATATCTAGATCCTAAAAAGGTACCCTCTTATAATCCTTCATTATTTCCTATACTTTCCTGGCACAGTTCTTGTGGAGGAGGGTAGATCACTTGTGCCCCTTTCCTGTGTTTCTAGTAGGAGGCTCACCACTCCTGTAACACCCCTCACCTCTTCCCTTCCCCATAGTGATGAACAACCACTTCTCTTATTGTTGAGTTTGGGGAAAGGAACTGGCCATGCATGGCCTGGCCCTTCTCACTTGTAGAAATCGCTGATTGGGACTCTTCTACACATGTAAAGTCAACTGATGGGATAGATCATTTCCTGTGGCCTGGGATTGTGCAGAGAAGGGTGGTAAGTACAATTCAGAACATAGGCACATTAATAAGCCCAGTTGGTCGAACCTAAGTCATATTCTTCTTATTAGTAATGAAGGTGTTATTTTACCTCCATACCCTTGACTCCTATGCCTGTCTCAGTTGTTTCTAAGTCAAGATAACAGAAAGAGGAATATCTTAGTTGATAACTTCCTAATCTCTCAGTAGCCTACACTACAATTTGTATTTACATGTTTATTTATGTTTGTTTAGCAGTTTATTTCATGTGTGGGGCCCATGCCTGTTTTACTCACTGTTGCATCCCCAAATGTCTACTACAGTGCTAGGCATAGGTTTTATCTTTTTTTATAATGGGATGATTGAATGAATGAATGAATGAATGAATGAATGAATGCATGAATAAATGGTACCTTGTTGCCTATCACAGTCCTGCCACTCACACCAACTCTGAGCATACCTACCTCCTAGGACAGGGAGAGGAGTTGAGTCCTAACTCTCATCACTTGGCAATAGCTGTTTGGTGTTCTGTGTTGAAAAGCA
This sequence comes from Macaca thibetana thibetana, assembly GCF_024542745.1. Taxonomy (NCBI): domain Eukaryota; kingdom Metazoa; phylum Chordata; class Mammalia; order Primates; family Cercopithecidae; genus Macaca; species Macaca thibetana. The sequence goes on along the minus strand of NC_065599.1, from coordinate 704,767 downwards.
TTCTGAGGCTGTGCCCAGCCTCATCAAAAAATTGCACCATGATTGATTTTTTATGTCTCCCATGCATGCCAATATGGGCAATGTGGGACAGCTTGCATAGATTTGCCCTTCTTGGTTTAGAAACATCTGGGGTCATATTGTTCCCCAGCAGATATACTCACTTGGAGCAATGCCAGTCTAGATAGGATTTCAACTGCTGTTCTCTTCTGGGCACTGATTTGGATATCTGATCATTTTCTGCTAAGCCTATCCTACAGCTGATGAGTCCTGAAAATGCAGTCCTCATTCACTTCCTCCTAGCTTCCTCTCCTTTCTTTCTGGGTGCAATGGAGGCCCAGCACTCACATAAATTATGAGAAATTATGTCACAGTCCATAAACCTCACTATGGTGGAAGGAAATGGGGTATACACTGGCGTCAATTGAGCCAAATCAAAAGGAAGATCTGTTGTGAGACAGTCAATTCAGCAGTAATTCAAAGAATTTCTTCTAACACTAGGGGTTAGGGAAGTGCCTAAGGGAAGTCTTGGAGTGACCCTAATCCTGAAGCTGTGAATCTTCTGGCTCATATGGTCCGCTTCCAGCCATTCAGCCCAGGCTTTTTGCTTTCATTTTTTGAGGTCATTGTTGTGTGTGTTTGTCTTTAAGGATGAACATCCTGAAGGTCTCCCGTTCTATCAAATGTTACATGCCAGTAGCATTTTCCAGTTGGTGTTCTAAGTACTCCTGTATATATGGGAAGTTTCCCAGTTGGTGCTAGAAGTACTCCTGTATATATAGCCTCCATCCTCCATGATCAGTCTATCATCTATCCCCTCAGTGAGCCTCATCTCTTCTCTCTCAAATCTTCTCCCATTTCATCACTAGGTTTTAATCATCATTCTTACCTCATGCCTCCTTCCTGACTTTCCCTTTTATTTCCCCTCCCAAACTCTATAGACCTTTGCATTTGTGACCCTGGTTGCACATTACAAATCACTGAAGAATCTTTTGGTTTTTTTCTTGTGAATTTGTTTGAGTTCTTTGTAGGTTCTGGATATTAGCCCTTTGTCAGATGAGTAGATTGCAAAAATGTTCTCCCATTCTGTAGATTGCCTGTTCACTCTGATGGTAGTTTCTTTTGCTGTGCAGAAGCTCTTTAGTTTGATTAGATCCCATTTGTCAATTTTGGCTTTTGTTGCCATTGCTTTTGGTGTTTTAGACATGAAGTCCTTGCCCATGCCTATGTCCTGAATGGTATTACCTAGGTTTTCTTCTAGGGTTTTTATGGTATTAGGTCTTACATTTTTTAATCCATCTTGAATTAATTTTTGTATAAGGAGTAAGGAAAGGATCCAGTTTCAGCTTTCTACTTATGGCTAGCCAATTTTCCCAGCACCACTTATTAAATAGGGGATCCTTTCCCCATTTCTTGTTTTTCTCAGGTTTGTCAAGGATCAGTTGGCTGTAGATGTGTGGTATTATTTCTGAGGACTCTATTCTGTTCCATTGGTCTATATCTCTGTTTTGGTATCAGTACCATGCTGTTTTGGTTACTGTAGCCTTGTAGTATAGTTTGAAGTCAGGTAGCGTGATGCCTCCATCAGTGACAGACTGGATTAAGAAAATATGGCACATATACACCATGGAATACTATGCAGCCATAAAAAAGGATGAGTTTGTGTCCTTTGTAGGGACATAGATGCAGCTGGAAACCATCATTCTCAGCAAACTATTGCAAGAACAGAAAACCAAACACCGCATGTTCTCACTCATAGGTGGGAACTCAACAAAGAGATCACTTGGACTCGGGAAGGGGAACATCACACACCGGGGCCTATCATGGGGAGGGGGAAGGGGGGAGGGATTGCATTGAGAGTTATACCTGATGTAAATGATGAGTTGATGGGTGCTGACGAGTTGATGGGTGCAGCACAGCAACATGGCACAAGTATACATATGTAACAAACCTGCACGTTATGCACATGTACACTAGAACTTAAAGTATAATAATAATAATAATAATAATAAAATATGGGAGATGAAAAATATCCACATTCCATCATTTGTACTAATATAAACTGATTAAATTCTAATGTGTTCAGAGAAAAAGTTAAAAAAAAAAAGAAAAAAAAATCTTTCGAAAATCTATTGCCCAGGTGGCACCCATATCAATTAAATTAGAATCTCTGAGGATTCTATTTAAAATCTCCCTAGGTGATTACAAGGTGCAGGTAAAGATGAGAAGAACAACTCCAGCCCCAGCATGGATATTTACAAATCACCATTTAGGATTTTTGAACTATATAACTATATGTCAAAAGCATCCTTCATATACTGACCTTCATTAGTCATAGAGGAGATTTTAGAATTGAATGAATGGGGACCTCAGAGGCATGTAGCATTTGATAGAACAGGAGACCTTCAGGATGTTCACAGCAATTGAGAAAAAAAAAGATTTTGTCATCAAAGAAGTTTGTATAGTACATAATTCTGTATACACTTTCAGAGACTGATAAAGTAAATCAACCTCAAGGTTCTGATAAATACAGAAGTAACAAAAAAGAGCCAGCAGTAGTTCATTTAATTTGGCCTCTAGGTTTCCCAAATTTATTTAAGGACACCTAATACCACCTCAGGGAACTCACTTGTAAAACTCTGCTAGTCCAAATTTTTCTTCAAACAAAGTCGTGGAGGGGTTAAATGATTTAAACTCTTAATGTTTATAAAGATCACCTTGTGGTGAATATTTGCATTACTAAGGATTGAATTTCATTTTCCTTTAAATATCTAGTACTTCCTCCCCACCTGTGGTGCATTTCTGCATTCCTTCACATGAGACATGATCATTAATGTCCAAAGGTTCTAAAGTGGCAGTGTTAGTAAGAAATGTTGGTTGAATATTAATCAGATATTGAGTGAAAAATGTTAAATATTATAGTTTATTTATTAATTCAACAAATCTTGATTGAATGCCTTCCTCTCTAGAGTAGTGTTTCATGCATATTTAACAGGAGTGTATGCAACTGTGGAATAACAAGAACAATAATAATAATACCTAAACTTTCTATAGCATTTAGCATGAGTCAGACACATGGGCTTTACATTTATTAACTCATTTATTTCTCACAATCACCTCTATGAAGTTGGTTGCTTTATTATCCTCATTTCACAGATGGGAAACTGAGCCACAGAGAGGTTAAGTAAGTTGCCTAAGGTCACAGCACAAGATAGTGATGGAACAGGCTTTCAAATCCAGGCAGTCTGTTTCCAGTGGATGGACTCTTAACCACTGCTCTATATCATATTTTTCATAGCATGTGAACAACTATTTAAGTAGTAAGGTTATTTCCACCCACCAGTTTATTTAATGAACTTGGGGTGGGAGCTCCAACTTCTTTCAGAGTAAAATATCTTGCTGCATTGACTGTGATCCCTTTGTTTAAAGATCCTACTGTTTAAATGCTGCAACCCCTAATACTAATTAGTTCACCTGCTGAAATGAAGATCTGTCCCAATGTTGTGGTAGAAATGACACTGTGAGTTTCTAAAAGAAGTGTAGACTTCCAAGAGGTTGGCCTGCAACATGGCAAAATCCTAAGGAACAATTCAAAGGCTATTTTAACTATATTCAATTTTCTCCTTAAATCCTCAATTATCATTTGAGATGTGCATGGTGCTAAGTACTTACCAATGAGATACAAAGAAGAGTCTGTTGGGGGACTTCTGGGAAAGCCATGACTTTCCTCATAAAGGGAGAGAGGTATGGCTTGAGGCAGACCTTCCTCTTTCTGCCTTGAATGCAGGTGTGATGGATGGAGCATAGGAGCAACCATAAGGGAAAATAATAGAGACACAAAGAAAACAATAAAGAAGCTGTCCCTGATGTCATTGAGCAGTCAGTAACTGCCCACTACAAACTTACTGTCATGTGAAAAATAAAAACTTCAAATTCTTTAAGTTTCTGGGGTGATGTTTTTGTTTTTGTTTTTCTTTTTTAGATGGGGTCTCACTCTGTTGCCCCGGTTGGAGTGGAGCAGCATGATCTTGGCTCACTGCAGCCTCAATCTCTTGGGCTTAGTGATTCTCCTGCCTCAGCCTCCTGAGTAGCTGCAACCACAGATGAGCACCACCACACTCAGCTAATTTTTGTATATTTTGTAGAGGCAGGTTTTCCCCATGTTGCCGAGACTGGTCTCAAACTCTTGAACTCAAGCAATCAGTGCACGTCAGCTTCCCAAACTGCTGGGATTACAAGCATGAGCCACTTCACCCAGCCCATATTTTCTTGTATTTTAGCCAAAACATTCCTTTACTGGTATACCTACTGCAATGGCACTTACCATTCACCTGGAAAAAAGAAATTAATTATGTATAGTGTATAGATCAGAGCATGCAGCATACAGAGATATAGATCTCTATATCTAGCATATAGATATAGACAGATCTGTATTATAATTATATTTCCATTTACAAACTGAAGTGTGCAAGATATGTTTCTCCATATTCTTTACAATTCACTTAAATTTTTAATTGAGACCTTATTTTGCCAGGCAGTGGAAACTTGATTTCATCAGTTTGGGTAGGTCTCCTCCTGTGTCTATGGGTCACTGGGGAAAGTGGGCTTCACTGGGTCAAGACACTGGTGGGGGCAGGCATCTTGTCTCAGCCACCATCCTTCCATACTAAGATCTGTGGAGACATATTTGTTCTATATGGGCAGCTCATTTCTGACTACAGGATCCTTTGAGCCCAGCCCTTTTAGTGACTTCCAGGAACTTCTTGGGTACACAGGGAACCACCTGCAGTTCCCATACCATATAGGGCCATGGAGAAAAGCAAGACAGGATGATGGTTCACCCGGAAGTGATGTGGAGCTAAGGGAACCTCCCTCACCCAGGGAGGCAGTAATTGAATGTGCAAACTCAGGAACCCATGCTTCTCCCAAAGATCTTTGAAACTCTCAAGTCATGGGATCCACTTGTGAACCCACTCCACCAGGACCTTTGGTGTGACACATAGAGCTATGTGAAATCTCAGCAGTGCAGCTGCTCAGACATGCATGGCAACCTGGGAGCCTTAGATACTTGGGCTCCCTGTGCTTCCTGGCAAAAGCAGCTGCAACTCTGACAAAATGGGAGGATAGACATCTGTACCCCTTGGAAAGAGGTTGAACCCAGGGGACCAAGCAGCAAAAGTCTGAAAGCCCCACTTCCACTGCACCTCACAGGATAAGTCTCACTAGCTTGGAATTCCAGCCAGCCACCAGTAGTGCCTTTGCACCTCCCTAAGAAGGAGCTCCCAGCAGGAGGGATGGCCTGCCATCTTTGCTTTTTGGGTGACTCAGACATTCCAGCCTTTGGAGAGACCAAGCTGTCCAAAGGCAGAAGGTATCCCCTAGCAGAGCATAGCTGCTCTATGAAAACATGCCCAGACTGCTTTTTAAAGTGGGTCACTGATCCCATACTCACTAGACAGTACTTCCCAACTTATTGTCTCTAGCCACTCTCTCCAGTGTTTTACAGCAAAGTTTTGAAAACCTCCTAAGGAGGAGCTCCCAGAGGGAGAGGGGCGAGCTGCAACCTTTGCTGTTTGGGTGACTTGGCCATTCCAGCCATTCAGGATTTAGAGAGTCCAAGCCAACCAGGGGCAGAAGTGGTACCCCAGCCAGTGTTCTCCAGCTCACAGAGGTTTCAAACCTCCCTGGGACACAGTTTCCAGAGGGATAGGTGGCCCACCATCTTTGCTGTTTGGGCAACTTAGCCATTCCAGCCTTCGGGCTTTCGAGTGTCTGTGGTGACTGGGGTCTGAAGAGGACACCAAGCACAGCACAGCTGCTATATGAAAATGTGGCCAGACTTCTTTTTAAAGCAGATCCTCAACCTCATTTCTCTTCACTGGGTGAGACCTTCCAACTGGGATCTCCAGCCACCTTCTATAAGTGCATTCAGGCTGGACACAGGTCTGTACCTTCTTAGGACGTAGCTCCCAAAGGGAGGGACAGGCTGCTATCTTTGCTGTTTTATAGCCTTCACTGTTGGTACCTCCAGGTACTAGAAAATCTGAGGGAACAAGGGACTGAAGAGGACTCCCAGCGTACTCCAGTAGCCTACAGAAAAGTGGCCAGACTATTATGTGGGTCCCTGTTCCCATATATCCTCAAAAGGTAGGTCCTCCAGGCCTGGGCCTCTAGCCACCCCAAAACAGAGATATCAAGCCAGCAGCAACTCAGCAACTCCACAGATGGAGCTTCCAGGGACAACTGAAAACTTTTCTGACACTGTCTCTGTGGTGGAACTGTCCTTGCTATCCTTGGATTAACAAAGAAGCAAAGACCCTAAGTACATTATCCACACATCAAACAAGCTGCAGTTTACCTAAGGAAATGAGGCTGGTCCATCTTCCCCAGATCCCACCCATCCCCACTGCTCATTGCCAGACAGGGAACCGCTGACTTGGGTCCATGGCACAGATCCATGACACAGATCCTCCATCCTGGGCTGATTGCACTGAACAGTTGCTGACCCACATCTCTCTGGGGTAGAGCCCCAAGGAGAGAGGCAAAGTGATGGGGCAGCTAGCCAGCTAATGTGGAGTCCAGGTGGTTTGGTATGGGGTTTAGTGTGGCATGGCTAGGAACAACCATCCCTCTGGCCTTAAGTTGCTCCCATAAGAGACTTTAGCCCTAGGGGATCTGTTGGACCTGATGTCTGCAGAATGTTCTTGCACATCAAATGGGACTAGTCTGACCTGAGAACTTCTTGGTCTGCTGGTCACTCTAAGGGCCCTAACCTGATCACACATGCTTATAGGGAAGCCTTGGGTGCCTGGGGCACCACAGCATAGGTTCTGTGCTGGCATACCATAAAGGCCTTGCTGGAGAGTTACAGGAAGGCAAACCCTATGGCTGTGCACCAGCTCACATGTTTCCTCCCCTTACTGGAACTTCCCCTGAGCCCATGACTACTCCCCACATCACTTTGTTGCTGCATGTCTTCATGAGCAGGTTTTGCTTTACTTGTCCCACCACCACACAGGTGTGCAGCAATCCTCAACCCTCCACTGACCACCATTGTAGACAGAGCCTTGGTGGGCACCAAGCCAGCAAGCTCCACCACTTCCAGTAACCTGCCCTTGTGCTAACACTGTGCAGAGAATGGGGAATCCTCCCACACCCTGAGATATCACTCCTGTTTGCAGGGCACAGAGAAGGAAGCCAGACCTGTGCCAGTCAGCACCCTTCCCCAAGCCAATACCACCTCCAGTGCAACAGCATATAAAGTCACCAGCTGCCTTGCCTCCTTTAAGGGTGGTAAATGTACCCAGGGAGACAGGCACCCCCACATTCACTAGCACTCTGCTAAAGCTGCTGCACCTCAGCCCACCCCCAAGCACAGTGGGCTCCAAACCTGGAGGGGCCAGAGAACACAGTTGAGACCCAATATAAGTCCCTCAGAGTTAGATCACACAGTCCTGGAGCTGGCGGCTGAGCACTGACCCCTTAGAATCTCCCAGAAATTAAGTTAGTTGGCTGAATACACCATATACCACAATCAAACCCTCAAGGTCATCAAATAGGATAAAAGAAAGAAAAACCCATCCACAAGTCAGCAACCTGAAATATGAAAGGCAGATAAGTTCTTACAGAGAAGAAAGACTCAGCACAAGAATGCTCAAAACTGAAATAGCCAAAGTGCCGTCTTTCATCCAAATGACCTCATCACCTCTTCAGCAAGGGTTCAGAACTGGACTGAAGCTGAGATGTCTGAAATGACAGAAATAGAATTCAGAATATAAACAGTTATAAGCTGATTGAGCTACAGGAGTACATTGAAACCCAATGCAAGGAAGCTAAATATCATGATACAACATTGCAGGAGCTGACAAATGAAATAGCAAGTATAGAGATGAATGTAACTGACCTGATAGAGCTTAAAAATACATGACAATAATGTCATAATACAAGTATGAATAGCAGAATACACCAAGAGGAAGAAAGAATCTCAGAGCTTAAAGACTGGCTTTCTTAAATAAGACAGGAGACAATAGTAGAGAAAAAAAAATAATGAAAAGTAATGAGCAAGGCCTCTCAGAAATATGGGATTATGTAAATAGATCAAATATTTGATTTATTAGTGTACCCAAAAGAGATGGGAATAATGGAACCGTCTTGGAAAACATATTTCAGAATATCATGCCTGAGAACCTCCCCATCCTGGCTAGACAGGACAACATGCAAATTCAGGAAACACAGAGAACCCAAGTAAGCTACTTCACAAGAAGATTATCTCTAAGACTCATAATCATCTGATTTTCCAAATTTGAAATGAAAGAAAAAATGTTAAATAAAGCTAGATAGAAAGGCCACTATGCCTACAAGGTGAGGCCCATCAGACTAACAAAAGACATCTCAGCTGAAACCCTACATACCAGAAGAAATTGGCAATCAATAGTCAACATTCTTAAAACAACTTCCAACCCAGAATTTCATATCTGGCCAAACTAAGCTTCATAAGCAAAGGAGAAATAAGATCTTTTTTGGGCAAGCCAATGCTGAGGGAAATTTTTACGACCAGACCTACCTTACAAGAGCTTCTGAAGGAAACACTAAATATGAAGAGGAAAGGTTGTTACCAGCCACTACAAAAACACACTGAAATACACCAACCAGGGACACTACAAAAGCAACCACATAAACAAGTGTGCAAAATTACCAGCTAGCATCATGACAACAGGATTAAATCCACAAATATCAATATTAACCTTAAATGTGAATGGGCTAACTGCCCCAATTAAAAGACACAGAGTGACAATCTGGATAAAGAACCAAGACCCACTGGTATGTGGTCTTCAAGAGATCCATCTCACATGTAATGAAACACAAGTTCAAAATAAGGAGAAAAATCTACCAAGCAAATGGGAAAAAAGCCGAGTTTGCAACCCTATTTTTTCAGAAGCTTGAAACTAACAAAGATCAAAAGAGACAAAGAAGGGCGTTACATAATGGTAAAGGGTTCAATTCAACAAGAAGACCTAACTGTCCTAAATATATACGTACGACATAGGAGCACCCAGATTTATGAAGAAAATTCTTATAGACCCTTAAAGAGACTTAGATTACTACACAATAATAGTGGGAGATTTTATCACCCCACAGACAATAGATCATTGAGATAGAAAATTAACAAAGATATGTAGGACCTGAACTCAGCACTGGATCAAAGGGACCTGATAGATATGTATAGAACTCTCTACCTCAAAACAACAGAATATATATTCTTCTAATTACCACATGGCACCTGCAGTAAAATCAATCACATAATCAGAAGTTAAATATTCCTCAACAAATACAAAAGAACTGAAATTATAATAGTCTCTTGGACCAGAGCAGAATCAAGACTAAGAAATTAGAAGTCAAGACTAAGAAATTCACTCAAAACTATTCAGTTACATGGAAATTGAATAACCTGCTCCTGAATGACTTTTGAATAATGAAATTAAGGTAGAAACCAGCAAGTTCTTTGAAACTAATAAAATCAAGGATACAACATAGCAGAATCTCTGAGACAGAGCTAAAGTAGTCTGAACAGGGAAATTTACAGCACTAAATGCCCATACCAAAAAGTTAGAAAAATCTCAAGTTGACAACAACATCACAACAAAATAACTAGAAAACCAGGAGCAAACACATTTCAAAGCTAGCAGAGAACAAGAAATAACTAAAATCAGAGCTGAACTGAAGGATATTGAGACATGAAAAACCTTTACAAAGATCAGTGAATCTAGGAGCTGTTTTATATATATATACACACACACACACACGTAGCTAGACTAATTAACAAGACGAGAGAGAATATCCAAATAAACACAATCAGAAAAAACTAGGGGCGATATTAGCACTGACCCCAGAGAAATACAAACAACCATCAGAGAATATTAGGAACACCTTTATGCACATAAACTTGAAAAAATGGATACATTCCTCGACACATACACCCTCCCAAGACTGAACCAGGAAGAAATTGAGTCCCTGAACAGATCAGTAATTAGCTCTGAAATTGAGGCACTAAATAACCTACCAACCAAAAAAAAAAAAAAAAAAAGCCCAAGATTAGACAGATTCATAGCTGAACTCTACCAGATGTACAAATAAGAGCCAGTACCACTCCTGCTGAAATTCTTCTCAAAAATTAAGGAGGAGGGACTCCTCAACTCATTCTATGAGACCAGCATCATCCTGATGCAAAACCCTGGCAGAGATACAACCAAAAAGAAAACTCAGGCCAATATCGTTGATGAACATCAATGAAAAATTCCTCCACAAAATACTGGCAAACAGAATCCAGCAGTACATTAAAAAGCTTGTCCACCAAGATCAAGTAGGCTTTTTCCCCAGAATGGAAGGTGACTCAACATATGCAAATGAATGAATGTGATTCAACACATAAACAGACCTAAAGACAAAAACCACATAATTATCTCAATAGACACAGAAAAGGCTTTTAAAAAAATTCAACATTCATTCATGTTAAAAGCTCTCAATAAGTTAAGTATTGAAGGAACATAACTCAAAATAATAAAAGTCATATATGACATACCCACTGTTAATAGTGAATGGGCAAAAGCTAGAGGCATTCCCTTTGAAAACCAGCACAAGGCAAGGATGCCATCTCTCCACACTCCTATGAAACATAGTATTGGAAGTATTGGCCAGGGCAGTCAGGCAAAAGAAAGACATAAAAGGCATCCGAATAGGAGAAGAGGAAGTCAAACTATCTCTGCAGAAAGCATTTTCCTATATCTAGAAAGCCTCATAGTCTCCATCCAAAAGCTTCTTAAGCTGATAAACAACTTTAGCAAAGTCTTAGGACACGAAACCAATCTGCAAAAATCGCTAGGATTCTTACATACAAACAATGGTCAAGTCAACAGCCAAATCAGGAATGAATTCCCACTTACAACTGCCACAAAAATAATAAGATATCTAGAAATACAGATAACTAGAGAAGAAAAAGACCTCTGTGAAGAGAATTACAAACCACTGCACAAAGAAATAGAGATGGCACAAACAAATGGAGAAACATTCCATGATCATGGATAGAAAGAAACAATATTGTTTAAATGGCCATACTGAGGAATTTGTAGATTCAATACTGTTTATTTAAACTACCATGGAGATTATTCACAGAAGTAGAAAACAACTATTTAGAATTCATATGTAACCAAAAAAAAGCCCAAATAGCCAAGGCAATCCTAAGCAAAAAGAACAAAGCTGGAGGCACCACACTACCCAACTTCAAATTATACTGCCAGATTACAGTAACCAAAACAGAAAGTACTGGTACAAAAGCAGACACCTAAATCAATGGAACAGAAAAAATAAGTGAGAAATAAGACCATAAACCTGTGACTATCTGATCTTCAACAAACCTGACAAAAACAAGCAATGGGAAAAGGATTTCCTATTCAATAAACAGTGCTGGGATAACTATCTTGCCATATGCAGAAGATTGAAAATGGACCCCTTCCTTAAACATTATACAAAAATTAACTTAAGATGAATTAAAGACTTAAATGTAAAATCCAGTATTATAAAATCCCTGAAAGACAACTTAGGCAATACCATTCAGGACATAGGTATAAGCAAAGATTTCATGAAAAGACACCAAAAGCCATTGCAACAAAAGCAAAAATTGACAAATTGAATATAATTAAACTAAAGAGCTCTGCACAGCAAAAGAAACTATCAACAGAGTAAACAGATAACCTATGGGATGGAAGAAAATTTTTGCAAACCACACATCTGACAAAGATCTAATACCCATCATCTACAAGGAACACACAAATTTACAAGAAAAAAACAAACAACCCTATTAAAAAGTGGGCAAACGGCATAGTCAGACACTTTCAAAAGAAGACATACATGTGGCCAACAATCATATTTTATTTTATTTTATTTTATTTTATTTTATTTTATTTTATTTATTTATTTTTTCTTTTTTCTCCTCATTTTCTTTTTATTATCATTATTATTATTATACTTTAAGTTCTAGGGTACATGTGCATAACGTGCAGGTTTGTTACATATGTATACTTGTGCCATGTTGCTGTGCTGCACCCATCAACTCTTCAGCACCCATCAACTCGTCCTTTACATCAGGTATAACTCCCAATGCAATCCCTCCCCTCTCCCCCCTTCCCCCTCCCCATGATAGGCCCCGGTGTATGATGTTCCCCTTCCCAAGTCCAAGTGATCTCATTGTTCAGTTTCCACGTATGAGTGAGAACATGCAGTGTTTGGTTTTCTGTTCTTGTGATAGTTTGCTAAGAATGATGGTTTCCAGCTGCATCCATGTCCCTACGAAGGACACAAACTCATCCTTTTTTATGGCTGCATAGTATTCCATGGTGTATATGTGCCACATTTTCTTAATCCACTCTGTCACTGATGGACATTTGGGTTGATTATGCAAGGCTGGTTCAACATTCGCAAATCAATAAACATAATCCAGCATATAAACAGAACCAAAGACAAGAACCACATGATTATCTCAATAGATGCAGAAAAGGCTTTTGACAAAATTCAACAGCCCTTCATGCTAAAAATGCTCAATAAATTCGGTATTGATGGAACGTACCTCAAAATAATAAGAGCTATTTATGACAAACCCACAGCCAATATCATACTGAATGGGCAAAAACTGGAAAAATTCCCTTTGAAAACTGGCACAAGACAGGGATGCCCTCTCTCACCACTCCTATTCAACATAGTGTTGGAAGTTCTGGCTAGGGCAATCAGGCAAGAGAAAGAAATCAAGGGTATTCAGTTAGGAAAAGAAGAAGGCAAATTGTCCCTCTTTGCAGATAACAATCATATTTTAAAAAGCTCAACATCACTGATCATTAGAGGAATGCAAATCAAAACTACAATGATATATTGTCTCATACCAGTCAAAATGATTAATCATCAAATGTCAAAAAATAACAGATATTGGCAAAATTGTGGAGGAAAAGGAACGATTATAACCTGTTAGTGGGAGTGTAAATTAGTTCAACCATTTTGGAAAACAGTGTGATGACTCCTCAAAGACCTAAAGAAAGAAATACTGTTCAACCCAACAGTCCCATTACTGGGTATATACTTAAAGGAATATAAATCATTGTATTATAAGGACACATGCCATTCTAACTGGTGAGAGATGGTATCTCACTGTGGTTTTGATTTGCATTTCTCTAATGATCAGAGATGATGAGCTTTTTCTTATATGCTTGTTGGCCACGTAAACATCTATGAGAAGTGTCTGTTCATATCCTTTGCCCAGTTTTTGTTGGACTTATCCATTTTTTTTTCTAAATTTGTTTAAGTTCCTTGCAGATTCTGGATATTAGACCTTTGTCAGATGGATAGATTGCAAAAATTTTCTCCTGTTCCATAGGTACCTGTTCACTCTGATGATAGTTTCTTTTGCTGAACAGAAGCTGTTTAGTTTAACTAGATCCCATTTGTCAATTTTGGCTTTTGTTGCAATTGTACTTGGTGTTTTAGTCACGAATCTTTGCCCATGAAATCTATGTCCTGAATGGTATTGCCTAGGTTTTCTTCTAGGCCTCTTCCTTCCCCCGCCCCCCAACAAACAGAGTCCCACTGTGTCATCCCAGTGGCACAATCTTGGATCACTGCAAAAACCACCTCATTCAATAGATTCTCCTGCCTCAGCCTCCCAAGTGTCTGGAACTGCAGACACCTGCCACCACATAAGACTGATTTATTATTATTTTTTGTAGAGATGGGGTTTCACCATGTAGGCCATGCTGGTTTTGAACTCCTGACCTCGTGATCCACCTGCCTCAGCCTCCCAAAGTGCTGGCATTATAGGTGTGACCCACTGTGCATGGCCTCTTCCTGGGTTTTTTATGTATGTCTATTCCAGTACTATTTACAACAGCAAAGGGTTGGGACCCACCCAAATGCCCATCAATGATAGACTGGATAAAGATAATGTGGCACATATACACCATGGAATACTATTGCAGCCACAATATAGAATGAGTTCATGTCCTTTGCGGAGACATGGATGAAACTGGAAAACATCATCCTCAGCAAACTAACACAGGAACAGAAAACCAAACACCACATGTTCTCACTCATAAGTGGGAGTTGGAAAATGAGAAGATATGGATATGTGGAGAGGAATATCACACACCAGAGCCTGTCAGGGGATTGGAGGACAAGGGGAAGAAGATCATTAAGACAAATACCTAATACATATGGGGTTTAAAACCTAGGTGATGGGCATATGTATACCTACATAACAAATCTTCACATTCAGCGCATGTATCCCAGAACTTAGAGTAAAATAAAATAAAATAAGACACCTGCATACATATGCTTATTGCAATACTATTCACAATAGCAAAGACATGAAATCAACCTAAATTTCCATCAATGATAGACTGGATAAAGAAAATGTGATACATATACACCATGGAAAACTATACAGTCATAAAAAAGAACAAGATCATGTTCTTTGCAGGAACATGGATTGAGTTGGAGGTGATTATCCTTAGCAAACTAACACAGGATCAGATAACCAAATCCCACATGTTCTCACTTTTAAATGAGAGCTAGATGATGAGAACACATGGACACATAGAACGGAACAACACACACTGAGGCCTGTTGGAAAGTGGAGGGTAGGAGGAGGGAGAGTATCAGGAAAAATAACTAACGAATACTAGTCGTAATACCTGGGTGATGAAATAGTCTGTACAGCAAACCCCCACGACACAAGTTTGCCTATGTAACATACCTGCATATGTACCCCTTAACTTAAAACAAAAGTTAAAAACCAAAATGGAAAATAAATGTCTTCATAGGTATCAGATATTATAGCCATTTTGATGGCAGTGTAGTTACATTTCATGAATAAAAGAATGCCTAAGAGGGTCAAATAACTTAATAAATTAGGAAAGTGAAGTATGATTCATGTGAATATATAAATATTAGTTAAAAATTGTTACATCTTGTGCAATCACTGCCTGGGGATGAATTTTTTTGATTCTTACTTTTGATCTTCCAGCTAAAATATCTAGTTATTCTTTCTTCCAAAACCTGCTTGAAAATAACACATTCATTATCCACAAACTCAGATCTTGCATTTCTGTATAATTGTGCATCACAGAATCAGATTAGAGTTTCAGTTTCATCTGTCAATTCAATGACCATTAAGCCATCTTCTTTGCATTTGCAGGTAAAAGATCATGAACTTGAAAAGGGCATCCATTTTTCAAGGCAAATATTCTACCTTTGGGGTTATAGAAAAAAAAATCTAAACTAGTGACATTTTTTCAGAATTTTTTTCAAGGGTATGAAACATTAAGACTAGTTCATGCTTAACATTTGTTATTTTAATAAGAAGAGTACTAATTATATACAAAGACCACCTGCCTTCTGCTTTAGGTTGGACTTTACATTCCTTTTACCTGGCAGCAGTCTGCATGCTTACTACTAGTTAATTTTCTGTGTTCATTTCTTTCATTGCATTGTCCCCGGAGCCTAAACCAATGCCTAGCACACAGAAGGGACACAAAACAAATATGTGGCCTGTCTGATTACTCAACCCCATTGGTTCTACCTCATTGTTCCCTCCTTGTCCCATCTCCCAGGCATCATGCTAGTCAGTGTCTTATCAGCTCATGTGGACATTATCACAGTGCCCTCCTCACAGACTGCTCACCTCCAGTCTCTGCCCCATGCAAGTCATTCTGCACACTTCTGGTGAACTTACCTTGAAAATTCCCTTGTTCATTATCTTACAGTTCTCATAAACCTTTACTGGATTCCTGTTGCTCACTGAAAGAAGCTGAGCATGGCAGTTAAAAGTGGGAATTCTGGAATCAGACTGCTGGAGTCAAATGTTGGATTCCACATTAATAAATGTGTGACACTGGGCAAATGTTACAAAAAAGTTGTATCACCAATATTAGAATCAATTCCAAATTCCTTAATCTTATCCAAGGCATTCTACCATCCGATCTTACTGAGTATGTTTGATTTTATATTTCTTCTTTTCTACTCCTTCCTCTAATCTCTGACCCATCTCCTGAGGCTGATAGGTCTATAGGCAGCTTTCCTACTGCCAGACTTTTGGGACCCATTGGAATGTCTTGCTACTGCTCTTTGCTTACACTGTTTATATCATTTTCATCCCTCAAGGAACATCTCAAGTCTCCCTGCTTCCACAAAGCCTTCTGTGATGGGATCAGTCCCCACTGGTCTCACCTACAGCTCTTAGGAATCCTGACCCATATTTTCCCGTAAAGTAAGTGCTTCCCAAAGTGACTCTTATTTTTTATACATACATTATTTTTAAACCTTAAACATACAGTTTATCTCAGTTCATAACACACTATCATTGTTGGTTTATGGAAGGGCCCTTATTTTATTTTCTTGTATTTTATTATTTACTTTGTTTAAAAATGTCTTCCTTTTATTCTTCATTTCTCAATCCTAGTATTTAGTCAGTATTATACTCTTTATTTCATCTTCCTTTTTACTTTTCCATTCAACTTCTTTTTAAGACCTACCCATTTTGATAGCTGCATATATGACTCCAGTTTGTTCCTTGGAACAGCTAAATTGCGTATCATTCTTTTTGTTTGAACTTCATTTTCTTTCTTCATTCTCTCATTGAAAGTTATTAAACTTGTTTCAAGGGTTTTTTTGAATGAAAAATGCTGAGATGAAAATCTTTGCTTAGCTCTCAATTTGTATGCCTCTTCATTCTTTTATTCAAAATATGTTTATCTGGTGCCAGTCTGTGCTAAATACAAGTAGGTACTAGGAATACAGCATTATTGGGAATAGACAAAATCCCTTCCCATATTTTAGTATGGAAAGAAAACAAATTGGTAATAAATATATAATGCTAGGTTAGAACAAGTGCAAGGAAGAAAATAAATCAAGAAAAGAGGACAGAGAGTTGTGGAGAATGCTGTTTCAAATACAGGAAATGTCTCTTTGAGAATGTGGTAACATTTGAATAGGGATGTGTATAAAGTTAGAGAGTGGGTCATGCTAGTATCTGGAAAAGAGCATTCCAGACAGAGGGAACAGTCTGTGCAAGACATGATTCAGGACTAGCAGTGGTTGAGGCTAAATTAGGGTGAGGGAGCAGAGGCTGGAGGAGAGCATGTGAGAGAGAAGACCACAGGAATAGGTTAGAGCCAAATCAGATAAGGTCCCCAGGCCTCTAAAGACTGAGGCTTCCAGTGAAGTAGGAAGGATTTCAGGAATAGAATGAAAAGACCTGACTTTTTGAAAGGATCCCTCTGACAGCTGAGTGGAGAATAGATGACAGGAGGGTAAGGATGAGAGGGAGAATCCAGTCAGGAGACCACTGCAGTTGTCCTGATCAGAGATGGTGTGCTTGGACTGGGTGGTGGTGGAAGAGGAGGGAGAAGGGTAGGAATACTGCAGCATATTTTGAAAGTAGAGCCAACGAGATTTATTAATGAACTGGATATGGGAAATGGGAAGAAAAGAAGCATCAGGGGTGGCCCCAAGAGTTCTGACTTGATGAGCTGGGAAGATAAACTTATATTATTTACTAAGAGGAAGACAACAGGGAGAACAGGTTTCAGGGCAAAACCAATGGTTTGGTTTTAACATTTTAAGTATGAAATGCTTATCAGATATCCAAGTGGAGTTGTCACAAAGGTGGTTCTAGAATTTGGGATTAAGGTCTGCGCTGGAAATAAAACTAGAAAGTTGTCCCGGTATAAATGATACTTAAAGCTAAGCTTATATAGGGAGCGAGTGTAAGTTGAGAAGACAAGAGGTAAGGGACTGAGCCCTGGAGCAAGGCAACACATGGAGTCTGGAAAGGGTATGAAGAGCCAGCAAAGGAAAGTGAGAAGTAGACTCTCTTACTTGAGTCTTCAGCCATTGAGACCGAAGACTCAAGTAAGAGAGAAGCATCCCTGGAGCAGTGAAGAAAGGGCTTCAAGAGAAAGGAAAGTATCTATTACATCCAGTGGTGTTGATCGGCTCAGTAAGGGGAAGACTGAAAGTTATAGAGAATTCTTTGGAGGTATTTTGCTGTAAAGGGGAGCATAAATACGAAGTAAAACATAAAGGGGAATGTGTAAGGGAGGGACGTTTTCTTTCCTTTTTTCTTCTCTTTTCCTCCTCTCCCTTTTCTGCTTTCTCTTCCTGCCCCTCTCCCTCATTCTCATTATGTTCCACCACTTACCTAGGGGCTGCTGCAGCATGTTGATGTGAATGAGCCAACCTGAGGGGAGAAATTGGCAAGAGGCAGTAGTGACGGTCTACGAACATGGTTGGTGAGGAGATGAAAGAGATGGAAAGAGTTAGTGTTCAGAAGGGAGGAAGACAGGGGATACAGGCACACTTAATGGTAGATTAGTAGACTTGGTGGTGGGAACATGGGGAAATATTTTTCTGCCTGCCTCCATATTCTCAATTCAATAAGAAGTGAGGTCATCAGCTGAATGTGAGGAAGAAAGAGAAGATACCAGAAGAAGTTGAGAAAGAGAGAAATATGGTAAGTTTACCAGGAGCCTGAAGATCAGTTTGATTCATAGGCCAGATAGAATGGGAGTGTGGAAGTTTGTGTGGGGCCTATACATAGAAGAGGATTTATGAGATCACAGGGTGTGCATCTAGGCAAATTCACTAAATGTTAATTGCTCTCCAGAATGGCCTCGATAGTAATATATGGTGTTTCCGCCTCTCCAAATTCTCATAGGCACTTTAGGAAATCCAGGTTTTTAATTTTTTCATACTTTTCAAGTAAATTTGTACTTCCGTCTATATTTTTCATTTCTCTGATTACTAAAGTTGAGCATCTTTTCCCGAGCTTGTCAGCCTTTCCGCTTTCCCCTTCTGTGAAATGCTTATGTATATCTGTCCTAATTTGTGTTTCCTGGAAAGCAGGTCTCAGACACTGACTTGGGTGCAGGTCATTTATTCAGGAGCACAGGCAAGGGAGTAAAAACAGCAGGTGAAGGAAAGGAGAAAACCCACTAAAGGGTAAATTATGGGCAGATAATTGCTGTGGGCAACTAGGGCTCCATCCTGCTAGAGACCTTCCAAGGAGCTGTGTTGAATACTCCTCCGAAGCTAGGAATGTTTATATGCCACTCACTGGATATGGGGAAGTTAGACTGTTTATATACTCACTGATCCTCATTGGCTGAGAGCTGCTCCTGGCAAGATTCAGTCACTAGCTTGTCCAATTTTCTCTGCATCTAAATTGAGCAAGTTCCCACAGAACTTGAAAAAACCTTGAGGCTGAGAAAGAGAGAGGCTCCCACAAAGGTGGGAAGAAGTGTGCATCCTGGGAACCATTGAACATAACTGCAGGAGAACTCACAGGTGGGACAGGAATGTGAGCAGGGCATCAGCAGGATCTCCTACAATATTTTCAAGCTTTTATTTTTTTGTCCACTTGCAGGACTTTTCTGTGTATTTTAGTTATTATTTCTTTGTCCGTTATTACCACTTTGTCACCTCCAAATCTGTCATACATCTGGTAACTTTGTGGTATCAGAAATCTTTAATTTTGGTGTCATTAACTCCATCAATTATCTCCCTTGAGGTTTGTGCTTGAGGTTTGTACTTTGTAGTGTGTATATACATGATATATATATAATATATACTATATATATAACATATATTATATAGATATATTCTACATTTGCTTCTGATGGATGTATGGTTTTGCCTTTCATGTTTAGGCTTTTACTCTACCTATATGTATTCTACATATATATACATGGGGGTGTGTGTGTGTATATATGTATATACACATACACTATAGATGTATGTAAGTATATATATGTGTGTGTGTATATATATAGTCTACATTTCTACATTTGCTTTCTGATAGATGTATGGCTTTTCCTTTCATGTTTAGGCTTTTATTCTACCTAAAGTTTTTTTTCATATATAGAAAAGAGTGGGCATCCACTGTGAGTTTTTCCCATATGATGAACCAGTTTTCTAGACACTATTGATGAATTCATCTTCCCTCTACCAGGATATGATGCTGCATATGTATTCCAAGTTCCCATGGGCATATGGATCTGTTTCTAGATTCTACTCATTTGTCACTTATTCAACCTATTCCTTATATTAGCAGTTGTAATTTTTGTATCTAGTACCTTTGATCGGCTCTCCTTCAAACCACTTATTCTTGTTTCATATTTGCAATGTTTTATTTAGTATTAAGATTCCTGTTCATATATGTCAATAGCTCTTCTGCTGCTCTGCTGTTGTGTTTGTGGTTATTCTTTCACAGTAATTGTTTTTCTTAAATTGCCCCAAGGTATCAATATCAATAACCTTGTTGACAAATAGTGGCAGTCCTCATCCCATCCAGGCTCTCCCTTTTTCTGTTGTCCCTTGCTACCCCACACCCTACTCCCACTCCAGACTTTTTACTTCCTAACAAGACAACCCAAGATCCTTTATTCATTACTCATGACATGACCTTCAAACTCCTGATTACTCACCAGTGGGCACATTTTAATTAGTCATTGTCCTTCTGAAGTTGTGGTGGCTAGATCTTAATACAATGCTCTTAGTGATCATATGAAAACTTTTTACCAGCTAAATATTAAGGTTGTAAAGATTCCTTCTCTTTCCTTTGTTTTCAGCCAGGAAGTTTTCAATGAAACACTGTAATTGTTAAGTCAATCATAAGGAAATCATAAGACATAAGAAAATTATCTTAGCAAGGAGAATGAGATAGTTATAACCACAAAATTGATTATGGTGAGGAAAGAGCTGATAGAGATGGGATGATTAAAACAACAATATTAAGCAGTCTTCTCAGGTATGTGCATTGTTCATAGCTACACTTGGGACAAAGAAATTACAAGAAGACTAAGGAAAGTAAGGAGAAGATACAGTGAAACATAAATAAAAGAACAAAGGATATGTGTATATGAATGCAGAAAAGGAAAATTCTGGAGTCTGAGAAAGTCAAGAAAGAATTTAACACAGAATTGTGAAGCCCCAGAAAAAAATGGAAACATTCACGGTTTCCCCATTCATTTCTGAGTGCAGATTTTTAAATGGAAAAAGGAGACCAGAGTTTTATTATAACTTAAATTAGCCTCCCCAAGCATTTAGGGATTAGAATTTTTAGAGATAATTTGACGGGAAGTGGCTTGGGAAGTAGGGGGTGATGATTGGTCAGGTTGGAGATGGACTCATAGATGGTGGAAGTGAGTTTTTCTTGATATCTTCTGTTCCTGGGATGGCAGAACTGGTTGAGCCAGATTACAGATCTGGGTGGTGTCAGCTGATCCATGGAATGCAGAGTTGGCAAAATATCTCAAGCACTCATTTTAGGTTTTACAATAGTGATGTTATCTGCAGAAGCAATTTGGGGAGGTTCAGACTCTTAGAACCAGAGGCTACCTGGCCCCTAAACTGTAATTTCTAATCTTATAGGTAACTTATTAGTCCTGCCTAGGCAGACTGGTCCCAGGCAAGAATGGGATCTTTTCTGGAAAGGCCTATTATCAATTTAGTTTCAGAATCAAACCATGAACTGAATTCTTTCCCAAAGTTAGTTCAGCCTATGCCCAAGAATGAACAAGAAGAGCTTAAAGTTTAGAAACAAGATGGAATAAGTTAGGTCTGATTTCTTTCACTGTCATAATTTCCTCAGTTATAATTTTCCAAAGGCAGTTTTCAATTTTCCAATTTATGTATATTTGGATCAGGTTTACATTAATCACAATGTTAACTCTTAGCAATTCTTATTTTTAATGAAAAACCTAAGAGGATGCATTTTTACTTATGTACCAGACGCAGAGCTTAGGATAAAAAACAGAGCTGCAGAGAAGGCATGGCCCTTTCCAGCTAAACCAAGATGCATAGCTGGGCCAGTGAGAGCTCCATGTGTTGTCAGTCTTTACTGTGGACATTTTTTTTAGAGCCTACACTTTTTGGACAAAGTATAGAAGAAAAGTAAGATGAGCTTCTATACATATATATATATATATTTCTATGCCTATATATATATTCTATATATTTTTTTCTATGCCTCTATATATATGTGTGTGTATATATATACACACATGTACAGCATGGAAGTGGACCTGAGCAGGTTGCTGCTGCTGTCTCAGGTGGCCAACTTTTATTCCTTTATTTGGCTTTGCCCACATCCTGCTAATTGGTCCATTTTACAGAGCGCTGATTGGTCCATTTTTACAGATTGCTGATTGGTGAGTTTACAAACCTTTATCTAGACACAGAGAGCTGATTGGTGCGTTTTTACAGAGTGCTGATGGGTGCATTGACCATCTGTTAGCTAGACAGAAAAGTTCTCCAAGTACCCACCTGAGGGAGAAGCCCAGCTGGCTCCACCTCTCAATCCTCCCTCTAACCAGGACACCCCAGCTGCTATTGGGAATTGGGTGATGACCACTCCAACTACTTCCTGTGGGATAGGGATGAGGAAGGGGTCCTGAAGTTGTAGTGTTCTCCAGAGAGGAACTCTTTAGGCCAGTGAAAGGGCCAGTGGATCAGTCCAGGGTTCCTCAGCAGAAGTTGTTAGTTGAGCTCATTTGGGGTTCCATTTGTAGGACCATCTGTAGCTCCATGGCCTCAATTCTAGAGGAAACAAATTTGACAAAGAGATTAAAAATACAGGGTCTGAAGGTAAGTAGTAATAGCAAGATGGCTGCCACAGGACCTAGAAATGGGAGAAGCCATGTTGCCCAACTCTAGAGGTTGCTTTAAGAGCTTGAAAGGCATTATCTGATTTCAGAAGACTTTTGTTGTAAATGTCAGGTGGCAATTCATACTATCCCTGACTGATTAGTGTAAAAACAACACTCTTCTCCTAAGAAGGTGCAGAATAGCCTCCTGTCTCAGCAGTGAGGAAGTCTAGGCCTAGGCAGTTGTGGAGAGTCACTGCTGCCAAGGAGTCTATTTGGGATTGCAGAGTAAGGATAGATTTCATTATTTCTTGCAAAGTCTGAGAAATCCTTTGAGAGAGTGTTGTAGTAGGATAATGGAGTAGATAAACTGGCTATTCCAGTTCCTGGAGCAGCAGACACTCCTAACCGTATTAGTAAGGATATTCATTGTATAGCTCTGCACTGATGGACTTGAGCTTTGAGGAGTACTTTTAAGGTCTGATTTCCTGGGGCAGTGTTAATGTTGGGACTTAGAAAGACTAAGGTGTAGGTGCCTGTCCAGTAAGTGGGGAGGCGGATATAGGTCGACATTCCACATAAGAAGAAAATGCCTTGTCTAGGTAGACAGAACTGTCTGTGTATGTTAAAAAGGTGTGTGAGTTTGTTGTTTTCATTTTCCCATACTCCTAGAGTACTTGCCAAAGTAGCTCCAGGGAGTGGCTGGAAAGGGGTGTTGGGAGCAAACTGAGTGGTTCCCTGTGTTCTATTTTCCCACTGGAGAAAATATCATTTTGTATCTACTAGGAATCATTTGAGAGAGTGATTGAAAGAGATGAGAAGGCATTCACTAGTGATGGGAGCACTTCTGCAGGGAGTCCAGGGATGAATGGTCATGCAGGGAGTATGTTTGCCATTAAAAAACCTGGACTGTTTGTTAAGTAGGGAGGAGGCGATGATTTTGGGGGGCCCTAAGAAGCGGATAAGCTGTCTGAATGGAGCTGTTTGGGTGATTCAGAAGTTACTGGAATCAGCTGAGGCTTGAAGTTGTAGGGCGTAATTACACTGATGGGGTAGTAGGTGCCTCAGGGGCAGGTCTGATAACAGGTTGTGTTGGATGCATAAAGGGGTTTGGAAAGTAAAGATGGTATTCATAGTTACAGGGCCATATAGGGGCTTTTCACTGCATGTGCAATAGGTGAGGTTGAAAATCTAAGAACATAAAAGTTAGATTGCACATCCTGTTAGGGTATCCTTGGTCCTATCAGAGATGGGGAAGTCGGCTAATGCTTGCATATTTAAAAGTTGGAAAGAGTCTTTTCCTTCATAATGAGGGTGGTAGATTAAGTTGGTAAAGATCCAGTTTTTTGCGGGAATGGGAGTGGCATCGTAAGCAGAGGTTGTTAGAGAGACACAAAGCCAACAGTCATTTGCCAGGGAAGAATTGGACTGGTTTAACAGAGAGTGGTTTAAGTTGAAAGTCTTGTAGAGGTAATTAGGAGCCAGTGGAATGGGAGGGGTGATTGTATGAGGTATCCAAGGAGGTAGGAGGGATAGAGTGGTGAAGAGTAAACAGCAAGTTAAAGAGGGTTCTCTGGAAGATAAGATCATTTTATCCAGTCTGAGTTAAAAGTAGGAGCACATTGCTCTCAGAAGGAAGGAAGATAGAAAGAAGAGTGTTGTGATTAGGATTTTCATCCCAGCAGGAGCTATAATATATAGCCCTATCACAGAGTATGGTTAGTATGCTACTTAATAATATGATGAAATAGTAAAAGGGTTCCATTAAAGGGGCAAGAAGAGGTATTAAACATAAAGATTATGCAGGTTTTCACTTATCTTTTTTAAGGAATATGGGGTTTTTCTTCAGGATCAGAGGTAGGAACCTTTTTAGTCTGGGATGTTTCCTTCTGAAATAGGAGATGCAAGTCCTGCAACGGTGTACAGGTGTATCTAGGCTGGTCTGGCTGATCTTTGGACTCCTGAGCTAATAGTCCTGCAGGTTCCTTAGGGGGTGTCTAAAATTTAACTCGGGTGTGGTGAAATCAAGATTCCACTCCTGCCACCTTAACTACAGTGGGGTTAGGGAGGACTACCAAGTATGGTCCTTCCCACAAAGAGTCCTTAGATGGGGAGGTAGAAGGGAGAGATTTGACCAACAGTATATCTCCTGATTGAAACAACTCTGTTCACTTTTCTGTGACATCCTTCAGGCAGGTTTTTAATGTTTTGTTGGTATTTTGCCAAAAAAGTTATATCTTTCAAGTTGGCTGTTTCCTGATCAGGTAGGAGGTCACTTGTGAGAAACAGTCATCCATACAGCATTTCATATGCACTGAGCCCAACTTTTTGAGGAGAATTTTGGATTATCAACAAGGCCATGGGAAAAACAGTAAGCCATGGGAGATGAGTTTCTTGTGTTAGTTTTCTAAAGTGCCTCTTAAGTGTTTCATTTGCCTTCTCAGCCTTGGCTAAGGATTGTGGCCTCCAGGCACAGTGAAAGTGATATTGTATCCCTAGCACCCTGGAAATTCCCTGAGTTATCGTGGCTTTAAAAGCCAGATCATTGTCACTCAGTAAGTTTTGGGAAAGCCGAGATCTAGGAATTATTTCACGAATTAGGACTTTAATGGCTTCCTGAAACTTCTCTGTCTTGCAGGGGAAAACTTCTATCCAATTTGTAAATATATCAACACAGACCGACAAGTATTGAAATCCCTTTGACTTAGGCATATGGGTGAATTCTAACTGCCAGTCCTCTCCAGGATAGTGACCTATGTTTTGTTCCCCCACAGGGGCCTTATGGTGGACCAAGGGATAATTCCTTTGGCACACTTCACAGGCTTTAGCTACCTGTCAGATGATCTGGAGGAGATTTGGCCTTATAAATAGGGATTTGGCCATTGATGAGTGTTTTCAATACCCATATGAAAAGTTTGGTCAAGAGTTTTAGGTATTTTCCACTGTCTAGCTTCAGGTATAAGTACCTTTCCTTCTTCTGTCATTAACCACCCCAAGGAGAGAAAACTGTGCCCCCATGAAAGTCCCCATTCTGCTTCAGTCAGAGAATACTGGGGTTTAATGTCTTGGAGGGGTTTTTCCATACCAAATATCCTTCTGTAAGTATTTCTAATGGGAGGTTATGCCTGGCAGCAATTTTGGTCTCAGCTTCTGCCCAATGGTTTCATTCTGCCTTTTCTTCTTCACCTTACTGATGGCTTTGAAAGTGTAAGACTCACACCTCCTTGGGTTTTTGCAATGCGTGTAATAACTCTGTAATTTCTCTCTAGTATTTAAGGGGGGTTCCCCCCAGAGGTTAGGAACTCCCTTTCTTTCCATATTGCAGCATGAGCAAGTAGGATTAGAGAAGTATACTTGCTATCTGTATACGTGTTTATTCTTTTTCCATTTCCCAGTTCTATGGCTTGGGTAAGTGCCACTAGTTCTGCTAACTGGGTGCTAGTCCCTGGGGCAAGAGGCTTACTTTCAAGTACAGTTACATCACTAAGTATGGTATAACCTGCCCTTCATATCCCATTCTTCACAAATGTACTTCCATTGATATATACATTAAGGTCAGGATTAGCTTAGGGGACTTCTAAGAGATCATCTCAGGTGGCATAAGTCTTGACTATAATTTGTTGGCAGTCATGCTTGATTGGTTCCCCATCCTCTGGGAGAAAAGTGGCAGGGTTGAGGGCCATGCATGTATGTATTTGAAGCACTGGTCCCTCAAGGAGTAGCACCTGGTATCTAAGTAGTCAGTTCTCTGATAGCCATAAACTTCCTTTGGCACCTAGTATGCCATTTATACCATGAGTAGTCCAGGCAGTGAGATTCTTTCCTGTATTATTTTGGTAGCCTCTGACACTAAGGCAGCCACCGCCACAGCTACCCAAAAACAGTGAGACCAGCATTGGCTACTATATCAATTTCCTTACTTGGGTATGGCACTGGTTGTGGGGTTGTCCCACGAGTCTGAGTAATGACGGCAAGTGCTATTCCTGCTCTCTCTGTGATGTATAAAGAAAAGTTTGATCCTATGGAAAGGCTTAAGGATGGAACTTGAATTTGTTCCAATGCCCAGACTTCAGGGTTGGTTCCCTTCTCAAACAGGGGACAACAAATGGATATCTTGTTCCCCATATAGCTCCAGATTTGACTAATATATCCCACTGTAATAAGGGTATGGGACTTTCAGTAATAACAAGAAAGCCATCTGGAAAGAGCAAATTTCACAATTACAACTGAGGAAGTGGGAGAAACACTTGGTTACAGGCTGTCCTGAGATTCCTCGGATGGTAACGGACCTTGAGGGCAGCTGTCCAGGACAGGAGATTAACACTGAGAAAGCTGAATCAGTGTCCATGAGGAAGTCAATTTCCTGGCCCTCAGTGGTTACACATACCCAGGGCTCAGTGAGAGTGATGACATGAGCTGGCACTTGCCCCAGGTGCCCCCCATCCTGTTGTTGGATCAGCTGGTTGGGGGTTTCTGGCACAGGAACCTTTGTCCTCTGGGCAGTGTGCCTTCCAGTGATTGCCTCAGCATAGTGGACATAGGCGAGGCGGCAGCTTGTTTCTCATAGAACAATCTTTTTAAAAATGTCCTTGTAAATCACATTGATAATACACCATACCAGGCGATTGGCCTGTTCCATTTTCTGTTCTCTCTGAACCACCAAGGTTTGTTTATCTGAGGGCCATGACTAAGGCTGCGGCCTTTCTCTGATCTCGCTTTTCCTATTGGGCCTGTTCCTCTTGGTCCCTATTATAGAACACCGAGGTTGCCAAGTTTAATAATGCCTCCAGATTTTGTTCAGGGCCCAGGGCTCCCTTTTAGAGCTTTATTCTGATATCTGAGGCTGATTGGGTAATAATCTTATCTTTTAGGATCAATTGACCGTCTAGTGAGTTGAGTGACAGAGGAATATAGTTTACCAAGGTCCCCCATAGCCACTCAAGGGAGGCAGAAGGATTTTCTTCCTTTCCTTGAGTTATGGTAGACATCATTGAATAATTCATGGGCTTTTCCTAATTATCCTTAGTCCTTCTAGAACACAGGTCAACAGACATTTATGACCCCAGTCCCAATGATCTGAGTTGTGGTCACAGTGGGGATCCATACTGGGGATGGCTTGCTGACCAGTAGGAAATTTGTCCCTTTCTTTGGCTGTTATTCTGTCATTTACTTGACTAAGATACCAAATATCTCCAAACTCTCAGACTGTAGCTAAAGCAGCATCCTTTTCATTAAAGGCCAGGGTTTAATCTAACAATAGTATGATATCTCTCCATCTGAGATCAAAGGATTGTCCTAGACCCTGTAGGATATCTATGTACCTATCAGGATCATCTGAAAACTTCCCCAGGTCTGCCTTGATCTGCTTTAAATCAGAGAGGGAGAAGGGGACATAGACATGGATGGGGACAAATTTCTGTCCCCATACAGCTTGAAGGGGACATAACTGATAGCCCAGAGGTTTTTGTGGTCCTTTGGAGACTTATTTGCTTATTTCCTTCTGGGAAGGGCAGATTAGAGGAGGCTTATCATTAATAGGAAGGAGAACTATAGGGAGGCTAGAATATGGGGTTAAGCTGAAACCTCCTCCTGTGGGATGTGAATTGCAAGCTTTGAATAGTCATGTATTCTCCTTCAATGAAAAGAAAGCTTGGACATAAGGTATTTCACTCCCTTTTCCTTCCCTCTTATAGAAAAGGTCAAGCTGCAGGATAATATTTTAATTTGTCCTTCCCTCAGGTGGCCATTTTTCCCCATCAGAGAGAGAAAATGGGGGTCAGGCCATAGTGTGGAAGAAATGAGTCACCTGTTTTTCAGGGTTTGTGAGTCAAATTGGTCCCAATGGCTTAGGATGCGTTTTAAGGGTGAGCCTATTGAAGCCTGATTGTTTCCCATCTGAAAGACAAAACTGCCTAAGGTTTTGGATTGTTTCTCTCCCTGACCAAGAACCTGCAACAGTCCCTGGCCCCTGCTGATTGGAATAGTTGTGCTCACTGACACAGCAGCAGAAACGCTAGTTTTCCTCCTAGTACAAGGAGGACCAAGAAGGTCAGATTTAGTGGCCGCTACCAATGCATTCTCAAAAACCTGTACCCTTGCCTGTCCTCCTAGACCACAAAGAGGATGAAGAAAAAATTAGATTCATTGGCCCTTACCAAAGCATTCTCAAAAAACTGTTAGAGGTCTAAGCATTATCCTGTTAGTATTGGAAATTTACCTGTGCCCTATAATGATGTTATATCCCAAAAATGAAGTGGAGGGCCATACTCTGAGGAATAGGAGGGATCTCCAGAGTTGGAAGAGTGATGCCTTTTGTCCTCACTTGAATAGGAAGGATAGCATTTCTGAGGCTCCCCATATTCTACTTTCAGGAATAGCTTTTGTTAGGCCTACTTGTCTGAGGAGGGATCCTAAAATTCCAGATAGTCCCCCCATCATGGGGCTTTGGGCAAAAAATTTGTCTTCCTGATTGGTGTGTCTGGGTGGCTAAAGAAGGGAATAGAATCCTGAAGTTTATACTAGAAATCGTTCTTATAGGAGAAACTAGAAAAGCACCAGAAACAGGGAGTGGTTTTTAGAAGTAGGACTAGACTCAGAGAAGAGAGGCAAGAGGAAGTTTGTCTGACAGGCATTAGGATCCAGGAGGCAAAGGTCAGGATAGATAGGATAGATGGGCAAGTCTCTCTTTGGTAACATGACTTTGAGAGTTCCACTCATGGTCGCAGGGTCAACCAACTTGTTATCAGACCCCAGAGTTGATTGGCTTTCCTCTCTGTTGACCCTCGGCTCAGCCTGGAAGTACAGGAAAAGCAGAAGCTCATTACAGACAAACCAATGCTCCCAACTCTGAAGAGTTGGGGGTTGTTAGAGAGCCCTTTCTCAGACAGCCTGACACCCATGTTTTCAGTCCAGCAGCTGTGCTAATCACTGACATTTAGCCCCTGAATTTTAAGGAAAAATAGGACAGAATAGCAAGTAAAAGTGGTCTGATGGTACTTACCACTTGGTAATAGGAAATAGTCACTTTGTGGTCACCAAAATGTGTCTAGACTTTGTTCCTTCTGGTGGGTTCTTGGTCTCACTGACTTCAAGAATGAAGCCGTGGACCTTCACTGTGAGTGTTACAGCCCTTAAAGATGTTGTGTCCAGAATTTTTTTCCTTCAGGTGTTCGGATGTGTCCAGAGTTTCTTCCTTGTCGTGGGTTCATGGTCTCGTTGACTTCAGGAGTGAAGCTGCAGACCTTCACAGTGAGTGTTACAGCTCTTAAAGGTGGCACATCTGGAGTTGTTTCTTCCTTCTGGTGGGTTCATAGTCTCACTGACTTCAGGAATGAAGCCACTAACCCTCATGTGGAGAGTCACAGCTCAGAAAGTCAGTGCATACCCAAAGAATGAGCAGCAGCAAGATTTACAGTGAAGAGCAAAAGAACAAAGCTTGCAGGGTGTGGAAGGAGACCTGTGCAGGTTGTGGCTGCTGGCTCAGGTGGCCAGCTTTTATTCTCTTATTTGACCCCACCCATGTCCTGCTGATTGGTTCATTTTACAGAGTGCTGATTGGTCCTTTTTTACAGAGTGTTGATTGGTGTGTTTACAAACCTTTAGCTAGACACAGAGTGCTGATTGGTGTGTTTTTACAGAGTGCTGATTGGTGCATTTACAACCCTTTAGCTAGAAAGAAATCTTCTGCAAGTCCCTACCTGACCTAGAAGCCCAGGCAGATTCACCTCTCACTAAGGTGCAATAATAGCACAAAACTGAAGGTTTAAGCAAGTTATGGAAAGTTTATGTAATTGATCTTGTGAAAGGAATTCTGTGTGTGCTTAAATGGGCTAAAATATAAAAAGGATTATTTAGTTTTCCTATAAATTAAACAATATCAAACACAATCCCATGCCAGAGTGTGGGATCCTGTGTCTGAATAACAGGGATTTGTTTCTTTGTTTGTGTTTTGCAGGATTGATCCATTCTTTAATAAAGATTCACAAAGTTTATAAAAGGCTTATGAAAATCTTGACTTACCGTCTAACTGACTGAGATCATACAGATTTGTTTATTTATAAGGTTTTGTGAAAAATTAGCTTTAATTCACTGTTCTCCTAAGGTAGGAAATGGTTGTGATTCTTGATCTGAAGAATTTTGTCTTGGGTAGTAATGGCTTCCAGGGATCTATTATTTGGGTACACAGAATTTGGAAAAGGAGTAAACTGGATTATGTTGGCCTCCACCAACTAGAACAGGACAGGCTGAAAGAATTGTTGACAAAAGAAAAAATAAGGAAAGACTGAGTGTTGGGTTTGATGGAAGAGCTATGACAGTGAAGATCACACTTGGGAACCACAGTTGGATTTCGTGAACCATGAGGAATTAAGACACCACATCAAAAAAACAGAAAAAGAGCACACTGGCCAGAACATGTAGCACCTCTCCAAAAAATGCTAGGAAACAAATATCCAGATCCACCAAGAGCAGCTGTGGTGAGACCACTCCTAAATCACTAGGGATTGGCAAACACCATGAATC
Organism: Macaca thibetana thibetana; assembly: GCF_024542745.1. NCBI lineage: Eukaryota > Metazoa > Chordata > Mammalia > Primates > Cercopithecidae > Macaca > Macaca thibetana. The sequence goes on along the minus strand of NC_065599.1, from coordinate 673,571 downwards.
TAAAAACAGCCAGTTGTTTGCTGCTATCCAGAAGTTCAGGAAAAACACAGTTCCATCTCCCACTAGCTGTTAGAATATTGACCTAGCAAAGTCAAGTCTCAAGACACTCCTGCTTACGAGCCCCACTAAGAGCAGGATCATAGTGGATAGCTTTCAGAACAAGAGCCCCAAGAAACTGCTGCCTGTTGCATAGTGTCAGGGGTACATGGTGGTACCTGAATAGCCAGTTGGAACTATACAATAGTGGCAGGAGAATAGCAAGTTGGACCTTTTTGGACCCATGTGTATGGAGCAGGTCAGGATGGGAAGCAGGCCCTGAATACAACCAACAGTGTAGAGAAAGCACTAAAACAGCAGAAGCTATCAGAAACATCGTGAATACTTTCATACAGTTTCAGAAGCCTATTATTGTAATAGTCAATGGCCCAGCCATTGGGCTAGGCTCGTGTATATTGCCTCTGCAATATGGTCAGTACGAATGAAAAGACTTGGTTTCCAGTGCTCTCTACTACCTTTTGGATAGAATACAGATGACTTTTCTACTATTGTTTCCCAAGATAATGGGAGAGGCATTTGCAAATGAGATGTTGCTCAGTGGGTAGAAGATGACCACATGGGAGGCATGAGGCAAATGTCTGCTGGCTCAGGTATTTTGACCGAGGAACTTTTCCCAGGAAGTTACAATTTGAATTAAGGAGCTTGCCTCATGTAATCCAGTTGTGCTTGAGGTATCCAAAGCCTTTGTGTGCTGTAAAGTGAAGATGGAGTTGGATCAAGCCAATGAGAGGGAGTGCAAAGTGCTGAAGAAAATCTGAGGCTTGGCCCAACTGATGGACTCCGTGTTAAAGCACTTGTAGAGGAAAAGTGATGAGTTGTGAGTGTCAAACTGCCTGCCTATGACACAAGGATAGGCTCAGCAGAAAAACCTCTTTGGTTGCCCTAATCCATCCTTGCAGCCAGAAATAAGCTCACCCATAGTTCACACTTGGAAGCAGGCCTGGAAACACCTGAGTTATTTATTATCAAGAAGCTTTTAAGTACTGTAAATAACTACAAAGCTGCTATGTCCAAATGTCATTATTTTATACTGATATACACACAAGTGTTAAAGTACAATGGTGAGAAGTAGACTGCTCTTGGAAGCTCTAATTTTTGTTTTCTTTGGCTACTACAGGATTAAAAAAATGGAATTCTGTTTTATTAGTTTTGAATTTCAGAAAAGTCTATAATAATGTTTGATAATGCTTTTCTCATCTTTTTCTTCTAGAATAGAGAATCTAAAGAGGGTATTAGCCAGCCTCATTAGTACAGAGATACAGAATGTCTGAGGCATTGCCTTTGTCTCCAAGAAGGTACAAATACTTCAGAGATGGGAAACTCTAAATCAAAACGAGACTTATTTTTTAAGATAAATATATCTGATTGAAAATCCACTGATGAGAACACCCCTAAACCAAATATATGCTTAGGATTCATGCCGAGATAGCAACTGGTTTCCCCTTTTAAAAAAATATATGTCCAGCTCTTACCCAGTTAGCATGAAAAAATCACTGCCTCTCTAAAAGAAAGCTTGTTTTCTAGTATTAGTGAATCACTGAATTGCTTAATCATGAATATCTAAGTTATACATTAGTCTTAACAAGCTTTAAATAGTTTTTCTTACCCTTTAAAAAATTACGAAAAGTTTTTTGTTACTGGGTCAGAAATACTATCTTATATACAGTTTTTACCTTCTATTTACAGGTATGATGGATGTATTATATCAAAATAAAGCATTTTAGGTTTAAAAATGTAATTCTTAGGTTCACTTAGAATATATTTTATTTAATAGTTTTTTTATGATAACATTGACTACCAAAACTCCTTTCAAAACAAAAAAACTACCTTATCTTCAACATTTAGTGTTCTTGGCCTCTGCTTTTATATCTATGCAATATATTAATACAATATGGTGTCCAAGCATGCCCGTGTGGATAGACATGTGCACTCATTCCAGGAGTGGGTAATGATTCCAGACTACAGATGGTTATTAAATTAGTCTGTTCTCACATTGCTAATAAAGACATACCTGAGACTGGATAATTAATGAAGGAAAGAGGGTTAATGGACTGACAGTTCCACCTGGCTGGGAGGCCTCACAATCATGGCAGAAGGCAAAGGAGAAGCAAAGTCATGTCCTACATGGCAGCAGGCAAGAGAGCTTGTGCAGAGGAACTCCCATTTATAAAACCATCAGATCTCATAAGACTTATTGGCTACCATGAGAACAGTATGGGGGGAACTGCTCCCATGATTCAGTTATCTCCACTTCGCCCCACCCTTGACACGTGGGAATTATGACAATTCAAGTTGAGATGGGGGTGGGAACATAGTCAAACCCTGTCACCTATTATTAGTTAGGCTTCTGAGTTGGCAATCATATTGAACGTATGAAGAATGAGATAAAAACAAAACCTTATTTCTATACAGTTTTGAAGTTTATACTTAAAAATGACTACTACCCCAGCCATGCAAAGTTCTGTGCAGCGTGTAAATCTACCTTTATCTTGGATTGATTGGTACACTAGTTTTGCATCTGTGGGGCCTAAATTTTTCTCTTTTGAAAAAGATTTTCATGTAACATTAAGATAGAATAAAATATTTTTGTTCATGTTGTAACCCAAAAATGAAATTCTAAGCCCACAACTGACTAAATGGACCCGTCTCTTCGCCAAGGTGTTCCCAAAGAAACCTGAAAAACTAGTTCAGATGTGATGAGAAGTGGTTGCTGGAGGTAACATTGCTTTGGCCCCAAGGGCAGGATATCTTGATGCAGCAGGTTTCCAGGTCATAGGTGGAGTCAGAGATTCTTTGATTTACAATTAGTTAAGGAAGCAAGGCTTTGTGTAAAAACTTAGGGTTAACAGAAAAAATGTTAATGTGTGCCCTGTGAATGTGAATTTCTCTAAATTTCTCAGGAAGAAATTTAGAACAAAGAATGGTGGACAGAGTTCAGTCTTCAGCTCCTTCTGTGTTCTACATGGCAGCTGTTGTCATTTCCCATCTGATAGGAATCTAGATTTCTGAAAAACAACCAGGGATATATGTGAAGATTTCATCTTTAGTTTCTGTAGGGAACCAAACATCTTGTGACTCCAATTTTCTTAGGTGGCTACATGTTTTAAGCTATTGTTACCTTCTTGCTTATCAGTTTGCCTATTTGTATGTCAAAGATAACTATGTTCCTAGAATGTCTCTTGAAGGAACTCAACATTTTCCTTTATTTCCATGCTTCAATTCCTTAGTATGGACCCCTGTTCTGTCTCAGCCTTGTTCCCAGGAAATGTCCTAGAAGGTGGAAGATCTCACAGAGAGTTCTTGGGGACAAAATGGTATGGAAGCCCTAGAGAAAAAATGATAGCATTCCAAGGGGACAAGGACAAGGAGGACACAGTAAGTCTGAAATGAATATCTGAGACCACAAACAGCTCCATAGTTGTTAGTGTGGACCACCAAGGACCAGAGTCAATCACCACTTCCCCTCCACAGCACACTTTACCCAGCACATAGACACCCCTTTCTCCAGCTTTTCCCATGGCAAAGGACAGATAAATAGGTGAAATCTGAACTGACTGTGTTTAAGTGTGATTTAACTATAAAAACATTGACCTGAGTTTGCTAACCAAGAGTTGACTAGAGTACATGTTGTAACAACTACTATAAATGGAGGTTGAAATGGAGAATAAGTGTTTTTTTAATCACCAACAGAACCCTAACTTTATTTGGAATGCTAATGAGTGTAACTAAAAACAACATTGCTAAGTATCCTTTGCAGGACATGTGGTCAACAGAGAAATTAGAAATTGTAGGGTAGATCTTGTTGGAAAATTCTCTTTAAAATGGTGTGTCTTGGTCAAGGACAGTGGTTCATGCCTGTAATCCCAGCACTTTGGGAGGCCAACGTGGGTGGATCACCCGAGGTCAGGAGTTCGAGTCCAGCCTGGACAATATGACGTAACCCCGTCTATAATAAAAGTACAAAAATTAGCTGGTCATGCTGGCTCATGCCTGTAGTCCCAGCTACTTGGGAGGCTGAGTCAGAAGAATTTCCTAAACCTGGGAGATGAAGGTTGCAGTGATTGTAGATCACACCAACATGCACTCCAAACTGGGTGACAGGGCAAGATTCCATCTCAAAGATAAATAAATAAATGGAGTGCCTTGGATGGCAATTGCTCCTCTTCCCTTTTCTTTCCTTTTCTCTCCTCTTGACAGGATGGCTGCAGCAATAGCTACCACTTTGTGACCACGAAGGAAAGGCTGAGAGAATCACAAAGACCTTGATTCTAGTGTCATTTAACCACCTGCTTCCAAAATTGACTCCCCAATTTGCCTAAGCCTCTGTTTCTCAGGTTTCCAAATAGACAGCCAAATATAATTCTGAATTGATACAAAGAAAAATATTAAAACTTCTCAAGGTTTTTCCTACTTGATGAGTTGTTATATATTCTTCCAGACTTTTAAAACTTTCATTTATGTGCAATATTCTAAAAAGTAATATTTTATTAGTATCATAAAAATAAGGATTCCTTAAATCTTTAAGAATGAGAGCTAATATCTTTAAAAATAAGGTTCTACACAGTAGAATTTGGTGTGAACATGAAAGCCAAACTTTATTTAAATGACAAATGTCTTGAAAATCCACACAAACCTAAGTGTCTTTTATGAATCACACTTTATTGGATGTCTGTAGAACTTTGTAAAGGATCTGTAGGAAGAGAAAAATAATTTATCTTCCACCCTTCATGAGTTCTTAGCTAGAACTCCGTTTAACTAAAGACAGATTAACAAGAGAAAAATAAAAAGTTTAATGGTATGTACCTCTTGAGTACAAAGGAGATAACCAGATCAATGTGTACATCTCTAGAGCGGATCTCAAAAGAGTAGTCTTAGAATTCAGGCTTAAATCCCGTTGTTCTCTGAAACAAAGAATGATATAGGGAGAGTTTCCATTAAGATGTAATAGCCATGAAAATCACTAAAACAAAGGTCAATTTCTTATGCAGATTTAATGGATGCCTTCTCCATTGATATGGAGTCTCTAGTAATTTAGTCATCCTTCTCATTTCTGGTGCAGACAGGAGGGCACCCTTACAAATGGAGAGCTCCTGAAATCTGAATGGAAATTCTGAAAATGGTAAGTTTTCAAGACTCCTCTGTCTGCAGTTTCTCAAAATAACCAACTCAAAATAATCCTTATGCAAAGGAGGGATATTTGGGGTGGCGTATTCTGGTCTTCAACAGTTACATTTTATGGATGATATGTCCTGGCCTGATCAGGTCAAATTCAAATGATGCTATTAAGTTATCTTGGATTTCAGTAATAATACAATTTTCAAAGACAGACATGAAACTTTCTGATTTATATTCTGAGAGTAGAAATGGAAAATTTAGAGAACAGATGCAACTAGTTATTTGTAATTTTAGGAGTCTGAAAGGACAAGCGAGAAGTCACACTGAAAATGCTAGTTTCAGATATATGCTTGTTAGCTGCAGTGGCTGTGAGAATGTTCCTTTGTGATCTCTAACTGCAGCGAGTAAAACTGACTCACAGCCCCAGGCACTGCACTTATATGTCCACTGCTGTGTTTGCACCAAGCCACACTTCCTATGGGTTGCTCTCCACCATGGATTGAGCAAAGGCAGAGATATTCATGCAGGCCTCAAGATGCAGGACTTCCCTGATGGATGACTTTGGCATAAGAACACTCTGACAGTGTTACCCGATTTTCACGAGGATGATACTGCAACCTCAGATGCTTCTGCCCAACCTTCCTGTCTTCCTTCTGCCTTCCCTTGGTCCTTCCCTATATTCTCTTATAAGTATTTCCCTTAATATATTTCTTGTGCATTTAATTTTGTCTTGGTGTCTCCTTCTTAGAGGACGCAAACTACCATATTATCTAGGGAAACAATAGCTTTAAGTAGGAAGCAACTATTTTAGGGGTGGGAAATGTGATATTTTTCCTCACACATTATAAGGGTCATGGCAGACTCTCAACCCTTAAAAGACAGGTTAACAAGAAAGGAATATAAATCATTATATTATAAAGCCACAAGAACATGTATGTTTATTGCAGACCTTTTCATAATAGCAAAGACATGGAACCAACCAAAATGCCCAACAATGATAGACTGGATAAAGAAAATGTAGTATATATATACCATGAAGCACTGTGCAGCCATAAAATGGAATAAGATTCTGTCGTTTGCAGGGAGATTGATGAATTTGGAAGCCATCATCCTCAGCAAACTAAGGTAGGAGCAAAAAACCAAACACTGCTTGTTCTCATTCATAGGTGGAAATTAACAATGAGAGCACAAGGACACAGGGAGGCGCCTGTTGGGGATGGAAGTGAGGGGAGGAAGCATATCAGGACAAATAGCTAGTGCATGTGGGGCTGAAAATCTAGGTGGCAGATTGATAGGTGCAGCAAACCACCATGACATACATATACCTATGTAACAAACCTGAACATTCTGCACATGTATCCTGGAACTTAAATATAAAAATAAAAAACAATGGGTTACCGTGATAAAAGCATAACAGATGTACTTAATCTGAGTATCACATGACTTGGAAGCCTTCAGAAATGTGAACCAAAAGACCCAGGGCAAACTATGTTTATGCCTTAGTTCAGTGAAGAATGGATAGCTATGTAGAAATGTGATTGGACAAAAAAGTGAATTATCTGATGATAACAGACTGAATGGGGAACCCAGCAGAGGCTCTCTGTTCAGATTCTTCTGAACCTTTCTGTGCAGCATTCCTTCTTCCCGGTGTAGGGCAGGTCCCTATGGATTGAGGGTCTTATATCCTACTATTTTTTGTGGTCAGTTCCTATACAGAGAGGCAGGGGAAGGTTAGAGTAGTGTTCTAGTTTTTGTAACCCTCCTTGGGAAATACATGTTATATTTTACATGACCTGCCTTAGGGGCAAAAGGGGAGCAGGAGACAGGAAGGCAGGGGAAGATCAGAGAGATGCTTTGCTTCTGAGGTCCTTCCATTGTCCTTCAGTTCAAAGTACTTAGCATGCCAACACACCATACTTTGGGGCATTGTTTTCAAAGCTCACTATCATTCCCCCTATGAAAGTACCTCCTGCTTAAAGCTACATCTCATGAGTTAAGAGAACAAAGATGATCATAGCTTAGTTACCCCATACTTTAAGTTGCCATGTTATTTCTAGGTGTTGCCCTTTCCCAGAGCACTGAGAAACACACGTAAGAAGGTCATATGGTTTGGCTCCATGTCCCCACCCAAATCTCCTCTCGAAATGTAATCTGCACATGTTGAGGGAGGGAACTGTAATCCCCACATGTTGAGGGAGGGAGGTGTTGGATCATGGGTGCAGTATCCCCCATGCTGTTCTCATGATAGTGAGTTCTCATGATAATGAGCTCTCTGATGGTTTTATAAGTGTGTGACAGTTCCTCCTTCACACTCACTCTCTCTTTCACCTGCCACCATGTAAGACACGCTGCTTCCCCTTTCACCATGATTTTAAGTTTCCTGAGGCCTTGCCAGCTATGTGAAATTGTCAGTCAATTAAAGCTCCTTCTTTTATACATTACCCAATGTTAGGTATTTTTTTTAAAGCAGTGTGAAAACAGACTAATACAGAAGGTGTTACTCTCACTTATGCAATTTCAGCACACAATATACCTCCATACTAGGGTTTCTCAACCTCAGCATGATTAATGTTTGAGCTGGGTAATTCTTTGTTGTGAGGGATGGCTGTCCTGTACATTATATGATGTTAAGTCACATCCCTAGCGTCTACCCACTAGATACCAGTAGGATCCTCCCCAAAAGATGCCTCCAGACTTTACCAAATCTTCTGTGGGGGCACAAAAACACCCCAGAAGAAAACCTCTGCTCTATACTCAGAAATAAGAAACAGGATAGTGTAGCTTAATGACAATGACAGTCACACGTTATATGCTTGGTTATGAAATTGAGCTCCTGCCTGGACATATTGTAACAGAGACATCAAGTTGCAAACCCTAGCTCCAACACTTCTTAGCTGTGTGGTCTTAATGTTAGTTAATATCTGGAGTTATCCAAACTTGAGGTGAAAGACAAAGTCCTCCCAGACTGTCAAGTCTATCCAAGACTTCTGACACTAGTCAAGTTTGGGAGTCCCCAGGGTCACCCTCACTTCAGACCAGTTGGCTATAAATTCAAGGGCCCCACAAACCTCTTCATGTTCAATAAGTTGCTACATGACTTACAGAACCGAGGAAAGCACTATACTTATGATAACAGTTTTATAATACCAAAAAGGATACAAACCAGAATCCCCAAAGGAAGACACACATCAGAGGAATCTGGGACTAAGAGGGCTTCAAACACAGAACATCTCTTTCCTCAGGATTGCTTGTCCCTTTGGTGTCCATGTGTAGAAGCATGTGTTTAGAGCACTACCAATCCTGGAAACTCAACAAATTATGGAATACTACCAACCCTTAATGAACCTTGAAAATCTGAGACACCTCTCAGTTAATATAAAAAGTTAATTTTGCCAAGGTTGAGGATGTGCACCAGTGACACAGTCTCAGGAATTCCTGAAGACATGTGCCCAAGATGGTCAGAGCACAGCTTAGTTTTATGTGTTTTAGAGACATGAGACGTCAATCAAAGTATGTAAGATGAACATTAGTTCAGTCTGGAAAGGAAGGACAACTTGAAGTAGGAAGGGGGCTTCCAGGTCATAGATAGGTGAGAGACAAAGAGTTGCATGCTTTTTTGAGTTTCCGGTTAGTCTTTCCGCCTTTTCAAAAGGGGTAATCAGATATACATTTATCTCAGTGAGCAGAGGGATGACTTTGAATAGAATTGGAGGCAGGTTTGCCCTAGGAAGTTCCCAGCTTGGCTTTTCCCTTTAGCTTAGTGATTTGGGGGCCCAAAGATTTATTTTCCTTCTGCATTTCCCCCTTTTCTTTTTAAAACCTTTGGAGAAAGCATTTGAGAAGAAAACAAGTGTCTGTTCTCAGACTTTGTCTGATCTCTCATGGCTAGGACAGTTTGTCCCTAGACAAGTAGGTCCCAAGTTATTAGGAAAACTAATTTTTAGCACATTGTGAAGTCTCGTGTCTCAGTGAAGAGAAAATAGGTGGAGGAAGGGATACAAACAACAACAAACAGAATAACAATCCTGGCAAAAGTCCATACTTCAGTAGGCAGGTATGAAAGTGGTTAAGTATGTAAACAGGTTACCATTGTTTTTTTCTGAAATTTAAGTTGTCTAAGCTTCAGTTTTCAAGGCTTTACAAAAGCACAGCTTAGTGTTCAGTGACTCCAAATTAGGAAAAATAGATTAAAAAGGAGAAAAAAAAGAATACATTATTTTAAAGACTTGTAGCCAAGACAAATTAGAATTCGGTCCAAACTGAAGAAAACAATAAAAATTGAAAAACATTATGCAAGACTATAATCTAACAACAGGTATACTATAGTATTTGAAACATAATTTTTCTCCTTCCAGCTTATAATTTTTATTAAAGACAAATAATGGGCAGACTCATTTTCTTTATTATATTTGGCCTAATTATTTGTATACAGTGCAGGAAATGTAGGATTTTAAATTGCCTTTAATGGAGCTTTATTCCATAGATGGAATCTCAAATAAGCCTTTTTTAAAGTCAAGTCTAGGCATGGATATGTACTATCAAATACCTGTGAGCTGGGTGATCCTCTCCTCTTGAGGTTCCAAGATAAACTCGGGGCTCCTGGGCCTGTCAGAAAGTGACATACTTTCCTACCACAGGTCAGAACCCTGAACAGGGACTGTGTAGACAATGTGTGAGGCCAGTTTTTCCAAAGGGCTCTTATTGGCTACATAAGTCAAGTGTGATTCCTTTTAGAAAGGCACACCATTCCCATCAAAGCCTTGGTAAAATAACCAGTTTCTTCAAATGTGTCCTGTTACAAATGGAAACAGATTCTCACTGTATTGGCATAAGTTAAGAATATTCACCAATAATTTCCAAATTCTGGAGAAGTCAGGTAGAGAGAAAAGAAATATCCTTCAAAATTTGTTCAAAAGAGTATACTAACTTGTTAAAAGTTGTCAATAGCTCAAAAGAAAGGTTTTCTTCACTGAAGAAAACAAAACAAAGCATCAGCAACATTTTAAGCAAAAACTCAACATAATTACTTCAGTCTTCTATTAGTTCAGTCCATGCAGTTAATTTCTGTACTGTTGATACTTATGAACATTTCAGTTCTCCACGAGTCCTGAAATTTTTTTTTCTATTCTGATGTCACAGTCTCCAAAGTTATCAGTAACCTCAATTCAGCAGAACCTGTTAGAGTTTTATAGCTGATTACAAAACCACCTTCTAAGGAGGACCAAAACAAGGCAATAATTTTCCATGAATCACAAAAGACTATAGGGTAGCGAGAGTCAAAGAAACAATTGACAAGTAAATTTATTACCTCTGTGGCACACAACAATTACAATTATTACTGATACTTTACACTAATTCATATCAGAATTATAAGAGTTTTCTATAATTTTGGAATGCTTACAAATAACATTTACACAAATGCACCCCAAATATTGTCAAATATGACAATGTTTCTTCTATAATTTTTATGTAAAATAAGCCAAGTATGTTATTTCTGGACTTTAGGAAACCTAATACCTTAAAGGATTAATTAGGCAAGAAAGAGGCATAATTTGTAATTTGATTTTGGGAAGTTTGTCAAAAACCAAAGATTTAAAACACTTGATATCACAAAATTGGATCACAGGTCATTGTCAAATAAGGCATACGTTTAACCAAAGCAATAATTCAAGGATATCAAAGAAAGGCAACACCTTCTGTTTTGAGTGGAGACTTAATTTTCCAATCAATAACCCCTAATAAAAGTAGCAGGAAGCCAAACTGTCTTTCAAAATTTTATAAACAATCTATAAAATTTTAACCTTGACCATGAGACATAGCATCCATAAGCCTTTTATAAAGTTTATAACCTTTATTAAGGAGTCAGTCAATGCTTAAAGAAAATCTTGTTAATCTGACACAGGGGCCTATATGCTGGCATTGCATCAGTGTGTTTTTGACATTAATGAGTATTTTGTAGAGAAACTGAACTTATTTTATCTCTCAAAATCAGTTCTTATAATCTCACATGCTCACCTCTTCCATGATATTCCATGGGACTTGAGGAGCTGAATAGCTTTTATTTCTGGCCATGTGTCTCAGGAATGCAATTTATTTTAATTGGCATCTTCTACTGGGCCTGAAGATGGGGCTCTAATTGCTGTCAGTGTTTAAAATTTCGGAGGACTTGGTGTCCTTCTTAGACTCAGGAGTCAAAGGCTTCTAAGTCAATGTCACAAGTACTTTAAAAGTGCATACATACAGGTACACAGATGTAATAACCTTAATTTAAAAATGTTTTAGTACCAGTTTTTTTCCTAAGCAAAACAAAACTTAACAATAATGACATAGGGGTTATTTCAATAAATGTAAAATCTGTCTGGCTAGTTACCAAAAGGCAAAAAAAACCTTCTGCATTGCACAGAACATTATGTTAGAAGAATATATTTCCTTTCAACCCTTAAGAAACCATTGTTAGCATGAGGCCACAACAAACAGAACTTAAGAAAGAAAACTTTTATGAGCTGAAAATGAGTTGAAGACGAGCATTACTCTTCCTCGTCCTTTAAAGGGAGAGAGAAAACAGAAAACAATGAGATGCAATAAAAGTTGAACTTTGGTTTTAAAAAATTAAAATGTCTCATAATAAATTATGACTAAATCAGTCCCTTATGAAAATGTCATTGTTCTAACCAATTATTTAGTGCATCGGTGTATAGGCAATTCCTAGGACATTTTAAAAATTACTTTACCAATACTTTTAAGCTAGCTTATTTTTTTAAAGATTTTACTTAAGTTACATAAACTTGACCAAGCATTTGGCTAGTCTTTCCTTTTCTGATAAAGTCTTTGATTTAAATACTTTTATTTTTCTTTAAGCCAGAGTTTTTAAATATATATTTTAAGTAGTACAACATTGTGTACACAATACATAAATATGTAGACATATTAGACATGCCAAAAGAAGTACATCTTATACATTCATAGAAACCTTTTTTGTTGCTGTTGTTTGCTCTCTTGGACTTTCAGGTTCTTGATAACCTGTTTCACAACCCTAGGTAGTTGTCAGCTAAATAGCCTTACATTTGCATATTAAAGAAAGCAACTCAGGTGAAAATCAAATAGCAAAATTTACATCATAAGATGTAGAGAGCAAAAGTGTGGCGTGCTAGAGGGAGACTAAAGATGGATGCCAAATCAAACATAAAATTATGGAATTCTATTGTAGGAGTGAGTGCCTAGGGACTACTGGATCTCTGAGCTTTGAGCTCTAAGCAGAGCCCATACTGAATCCTGGGATTCCAAAGGGGGCAATTATTATAAGGCTAGACCATGTGATGTTTTCCAGTTCACTTAAAAAAATTTTTTTAAGCAAAGGCATTTCTAAGTGTCTAAACTACACTATTCCTTGAAATCCAAGAGTAGCCTCTGTTGCAGTAACTATTGTAGTAAAAAAAAAATCAGGAAAAACAATACACAAGCAAGCAGTTGAAGAGTTCAGTCAAATTTGTGTATTTATACTCTTAGCCCTTGCACCTGGAACTGTTTGTTCTCCTGTAACCATTTATCTTTTTCCTGTTTTACTTCTGTAAGATTTCTTCAGCTAGCCAACCCACCTCCTTTCTAAACCAAAGTATAAAAGAAAATCTAGCCCCCTCTTCGGGGCTGAGAGAATTTTGAATGCTAGCCCTCTCTTGGTTGCCAGCAATAAAAGGACACCTGAATTAGTCTCAGAGTGTGGCATTTTTCTACAACTCACTGGGTTATAATACCAGGAGGGAGAAAAAGAAAAAACAACAACAGGGAAGGCTTTTTAAATACCAACACATACATGCACATATATGCACATGCATCTTGAATATTAGCTTTTAATTAAGCCGACTTTTAACCATGGAGCTCCTTTAAAAACATATTTAAAACCTCATTAATGTATTTCAGCTAGGGCAAATTGTTGCTATTTCAGAAGTACCAGGTGTCAAACCAAACCCAGGGTGTCATGGTAGTTAAAAAAGGAGGCAAAACCCATAGCAAAAGAACTGCAGCATGAGGCGACAGCCATTGTTCTTTCAGTTTGGCCTGGCTAGCAAAAAGGTAGCCCTTTTATATAAATAAAGTCCCTTAAGCAGTCAAAATAAATTTCTTCCTTTTTTTTTTTTTTTTTGGCTGGCCATTTTTCTTTCCCAGTCATACCAACTTTTTGTGTGTGGTGGGGGAATTTAACCATTTCAGAAGTTTGTTCCCTATAATTTGGAATTTTGTTTCAGATTTGATCAAGTTGGGTAGAGTTGGTCAAACTCAATGGGAAACATGAAACAACAACAAAAACAGAAACAAAGAAACAACAACAACAACAAAGCTGTTAAGCCAAAAAACAAAGGATTGCACAATTTATAGCATTGCTGAACACTCTAATGATACGGAGAAATTAAGATGAAATGGTTGTTAATCTTAATTTTAGCCAAGACAAACCCCAGTTCAGTTACTTACCTAGAGATGAGTCTCAGGTTGAAGACTGCTATCTATCATTCTAGAAGCAGTAAAAAATAACTCATCTTCCCTTTTGAAAGCAAGCTCAAACTCCATAAAGGAGTTACCTGTCCCATTGTCATGGAAAACTTGCCTTCCTTGTGTTGTAAGCAAGTAAACGGCAAAATAAAGATTATAAAGATATACAGCAAAATAAACTTCAGGTCTTGACCAAATTGTGGACAATCATGGGTTCTCTGGAGGAGGTGATTCCAGGCCTCAGCAAATTGTTCAGTTAGTTTGAGCCAAATAGACAGCTCATGCTGGTAGCCAGCACCAATAGGAGATATGTCAAGTGTCAAATGTCAGGGGTACCTCCACTCGTCAACCCTTCATGGTTAGGATAATGTGAACCCCCAAAATCAGAGACAGGTCTCAGTTAATTTAGAGAGTTTATTTTGCCATGGTTGGGAATGTGCACCTATGACACAGCCTCAGGAGGTCCTAAAGACATGTGCCCAACATGGTCAGAGCAAAGTTTGATTTTGTACATTTTAGGGAGACATGAGACATCAATAAACATATGTAAGACAAGCACTGGTTTGGTCTGGAAAGGCAAGACAACTCGAAGATGCGAGGGGCTTCCCGGTCATAGGTAAGTGAGAAGGGAGGCAGATTTGTCCTAGGCAATTCCCAGCTTGATTTTTTCCCTTTACCTTAGAGATTTGGGGGCCCAAATATTTATTTTCCTTTCACACCTGGAAACTCACCTAAGCCTCATCAGCATATTGGGGTTTCATTACCACATTAATTCAGTCATTGTTCATGTGGTTGAACTCAAACTCCAGCCTCCTCTCTTCCCAGAGGCTGGGCAGATATCATGTGGCTGATATCCCAACCATCTAATCACATGATTAGATGTGATTCTTTCATGGCCAGCCCTACCCAGAGTCACCTCATTAGCACAAACTATCGTGTGTGGTCCAAGAGGTCTACCATGAATAACAAAGACATTCCTATTACTCAGTAAATTCCAAGAGCTTTGGAGTTACCTTAAGTCCCTCCACTACTTCCAACCCCTGCCAGGATCTGAAACAAAGGCCAGGCCTCTCCTCAGGTAAGATTAGTTCTTCATTACACACTTATCCTCTCTGCAGCTTATATTTCTCATTATGAACTACAATGTAAAATATTTACCTTGCAGCCTTGTTGTTAGTATTAAGAGAGACAACATACATAAAGTTCCCACCACAGTGCCTGGTATACATTGGTGCTCCCATTCTTTTCCTTCTTTGGGTCCCCTGTGTGCCCAGGCCACTTCTGAGAGAAAGAAAAACAGAATAACTCTCAGTTATTTAACAATGTATATAATGACCCGAGAAAAATTGTATTCTATCAGATACTGGTGCCAGAATTTTATATCTTTGTTTGAGAAAATAATTTGATAAACTTTTATGGTTATGCGCTAGTCATGAGTACTATTCACTGACGTTTCTGTTTCTCCTTCTACTAGTACATGGTAGGATGAACTATTCCTCTTGAAGTTAGTCATGGACCTGTGAGTGGAAATGGCACATGGAAGGTCTTATGAATCAGTAAGAAAATTAGTCACATTCCCTTTCTCTTGCCACATTGACAACATTTTGAGTAGTAGGGCATCCTTCAGCTTGTGGCTTTGACAGAAAGTCGTGTAGAACAAAGTCCCCAGATGGGCTATAGTCAACTATATCATAAGCAATAAATAATTTTGATTGTTTTAAGCCACTAACATTGGCATGTTGTTTGTTACCATAGCATAATGTAGACCATCCTGACTGATACTGAATATTAGGAGTTTAGGGGGAGAGACTGAGGGGACTGAGTTTAGATGTAATGTCTCTCTATGGAACAAGAGGAAGGAATGTTTTACTCCATTAATAGAGGTGGAGGAAGAAAAGAAGAGTAGGAACACAGAAGTGAAGCCATGAAGGCAGGGGCCAAAGCTGTGCCATCTGTGGAAGATGGCATATGCTATCTATTTCTAAAACAATCATTATTGAAATAAGATGTTAGCTTATCCTTCACAGCAGATAGTCCATCAGCTTTTCTTGGGCAACAACAGATTATAACGAGAGATTGGTATTACCCAAGAAAACCCAAGGTCATTAAGAAGCTCTTCAAATTTGTAAAATGTTTAATTCTGATGTTAGATCTCATTTGTGAATGTAATTATTTTATTGATGAGGTCTTTCATTTTTATAATGAAAGGGTCGGAGCTCCCTAATTCCATCCCATGCCAGGGCCAGGGAAACACAGCTGCCCCCTTCATGCCCCTGCCAACTCCAAACCCGCAGGCCATTTGTTGGCTTCCATAGATCACAAGAGACACAAAAGCCCAAGTGGCTGAGAGCCTAGAAACTGGAATCAGGATACTGGGTTTGCCTCCTTCCTTGCCATTATCTTGCTGGGTAACTAAGTCAGTGAATTTCACTTTCCCATCTTTAAAATATAGAAACTGCTCTCTACCTATGAAGCATAGGTCTGTTATAAAGAATAAACGAATGACTGTATATAAATTGTCTGTATGTAGTAAGAGCTGCCCATCTAGTACTAAGTTCTCAATAAATGACACAATTACCTCTTTGAAGAATTGCTTTTTATGTGATACAGGATTTATATTTGCTAATGCAGGTAGGCTATACCATTTGTTTATTGTTGCTATGGGTTTTATCATGATATCTTTGTTATGAGGGACTATAGGGAATTAATTAATTGCAGAACCCATGTACTGAAAGTAACAGATCTTCTACTCTGAGTTAGAAATATTGATTGTCATTTTGATAACTCACTTTCCCCAAGTATTACCCTCCAATCCACATATTTCTTATATGGACCCATGTGACCTAGCATCTTCCTAACTGCCACTACCTTATGTCATACATGCTCACTCACATGCTGGGCTCAAGGCACATTGATGTGTCTAATAGTTGGCATTGTTCAAGCAATACCTGCTTCTTCCTAAGTACCTGCTTTGTTCTTCCATATTCTTCCATATTCTTCCTGTTCTATATTCTCTTCCATATTCTATCCTGTTCTTCCATATTCTCTTCCCTTGGCTAGCACCTGCATATCTTTCAGAATGCAGCTTTACTCCTCACTAGGTCTGACCAACACCAGAAACAGGGAAACTCCAAGCAATCAGGGTGCCCGGCCTGTTGCATGATCTGTGAGTCCAAACAGAAGCCCTACTTCCACAGCAGCTGACTAGCTTCTCCTTGAGGTCTTGCCCTTTGTCACCCCAAAATAGCATCCTTGCCCTTCCAGTGCCCCCTCTAGGGGCTTTTGTCTTCAGAGAGGACCACAGAGACTGTCTTACTAACAGTAATTCTCACCACAGCCACTAGTTCCTCTAGTGGACGCAGGAGCTCCTCACTGCTCTGATAAAGAAGTTGGTCACATCCTTTAAGACGGATGCTCCAGAGCAGTGGTCATCCAACTGCAGTCACCTGGAGGGCTTGTTAAAATACAAGTCACTGGGCCACAGCCCTAATTCAGTAAGCCTGCAGTGGGGCTTGGGATTCTGTACTTCTAACAAGTTCCCAGGTGATGCTTATGCTCCTGGCCTGGGATCACACTTCAAGAATGACGGCATTAGGGAAACAAGGCTGGGAAACCTTAGCATAGCACCCAGTTCTTCTGGCTCTTTCAGTTCTCTTAAGGATTTAAGACTGACACAGGCTGCTGTCCCTCTTTTGGCTCATGCTGTGTTCTCCTGTTCTTAACGGCTTTCCTGGAGCCTGTACCATCTGGGTCCTCTTCTGGTTCTCTAATGGTAGGTCCTGTGACCCTCCAGCTCCTGTTTTCTTTTCTCTTCTCCTACTCTCCATGATCAGTCCCTTGGAACCATGTCTGTTTTGCTTACTCTCGTATCCCCAGCATCTAAAACAGTGCCTGGCACAGAGTAAGCATGCAATCAATAAGTCCTAAATTGACCGAATGCCTTCAGAAGTATGTGGTTCTTACATCAGTCAGGAAAGACTAGGTTATGCTGCTAGAAAACAACTCCCAAATCTTAGTAGCTTTGGGAGGCTACTAAGATTTGGCAGGAGGCTCTTCTCCTCATTCCTGCTTCAGGACCCTGTCGGAGATGCCTGCACTATTTGGAACATTGCTGGCCATGACCGCAGATATAACAAGCATATAGAGAAGCTTGCTCTAGCTCCCAAATGCTTCCACCTGAAAAGGACACACACATTTGGCTCATATTTTATACTGAACCTCATCAGCTCTTCTACAAAACTGTTTCAGGAGCCTGCTTGGTAGTCCCCCTGCCTTCAGGCTCTGACCGTCCATGCCACAAAAGAATGGGAAGAGCAGGATTAATCTTCCTACACAAAGGACTTATGTCATCCTCAAAAGTTTCAATGTGTCTCTATTATCTCAAAAATCAAGTGACCTTCAAAGCCCTCCAGTTTCACTCCACTCTATCTTTCTTGCCACTTTTCTCACTTCATTGATTTCGTCAAGCTAAATGAAATGGCTAACAGTTCTCATTATACATTGTCCTAGCTCTGGCTGCTATCACAAAATTCCATAGACTAGGTGGTTTGAACAACAAGCATTTATTTCTCACAGCCTGGAGGCTACAAGTCTGAGATGAGAGGGCCAGCATGGTCAGGTTCTTGGTGAGGACCCTCCTCATGGTCCACAGATGCTCCCTTCTCACTGTATCTTCACACGGTGGAGACAGACTAATTTTGTGTCTTTTCCTTTTCTTATAAGGGCACTAATCCCATCATGAGGGCCCTACGCTCATAACCTGCTCTAAGCCTAATTACTTCCCAAGGTCCACCTCCAAATACTATTGCAATGCTTATTATCACATCAATATATGAATTTTGAGGAGACACAAACATTTAGTCCACAACACACACTGTCCATTCTTTCCAATTCCCAGACCTTACCTTTACCTGGAATATCTCTGAATTCCTTGGGTCAAGGAGTCACATATTTTTCAGATACCAAATCATCAGTGAAGGTTTTCAGTATAAGCCCATCATAAGTAACTTGTCTCTCTTTGTAATGACAATGAGGCTCAATCTGACTCTGTTCTAAGGTACTTGTGTGGCTAATGTTTATATATGTACTACTACCAGAATAAAAGCGGGATTTCTTTGCCTGGTGAGTAACAAAGGACTCTCCACAGAATGCAGGTTTTGATCAATAGGAGTTTTATTACTTTTTGAAAGTAAGGTGTGTACCAGCAGTGTTCTCCAAAGTAGTGTCTCCCAGAGTGAAAGTTTTATGGGGCAATGGAGAGGGGAGAGGGTGCATAATTGTATATATAGAAGGGGTCCTCAGGCCAGGTGAGGCCAAGTCAGGTAGATCACCTGAGGTCAGGTATTCAAGACCAGCCTGGCCAACATGGTAAAACCTCATCTGTACTAAAAGTACAAAAATTAGCCAGGCATGGTGGCAGGCAACTGTCTACTCAGGAAGCTGAGGCAGGAGAATTGCTTGAACCCAGAAGGTGGAGGTTGCATGAGCCAAGATCATGCCACTGCACTCCAGCCTGGGTGATACAGCGAGACTCCATCTCAACAAGAAAAAAAAAAAAGAAGAAAAGAAATGGTCCCCAGTGGCACAGATACTACGAGTCATCATGCCAGCATATAAGTCACACATTATGGTAATGAACTTACAGCTCCACCCTTGGGGGAGATTTCAGCATGGTCATGAGGAAAGTTCACTCAGGTTCATCTATAAGTTGCTGGAGTTGTCAGGAACCAGTTTCAGGCAACCAGATGATTGTATTCCACAAGGTGTTTGGATAAAAACAGGCAGTAGGGTAAGAGGCTGTAAAACAGACTGATTACTCAAGCTGGTTAAATTTCTATAATCCCTAGAGACCCTGCCTGTCTGCTTACAATATGTTACCCTGCAGGAGGTTGTAACTTCCTTCCTGGTAGTGTGAGGCTTCTTTCTCAGTACTGGTCAGTAGTGTTTTGCAGAGTAAGTTGCAGCTCTCTGTAGAGTCCACCACTGCCCCTAGTGTCTGGACCCAGGATTCTGAGAAGTTTGTTGCCCTCTGCACCACTTCTCCTTTTCTCATAGCAGATGACTTCAGAATGCTTTGAGAGATCTCCTTATTTTTTTCTAAAAAGAAGGATATCCATGACCACATCTACTCCCTGGAACTTTTTTCAACCTCTCAGTAAACCTTTCCTGTCAAGCAAGATACAGGTTCCTCTCCTCCTAGCCTGGATCACCCACTGTTTGTCTGCTTTGAATGGATATATTTCCAATTATCTACAGGACTAGGGGGCTAAGGTCCACTGAGTGGGAGCTCATGATGACTGTGGAGACTACTGGCTTTGGTTTGAATCCTAGCTTTCCAATCTAGAGAGGCTGTGATTCTGGGCAAATTCCTTAAGCTTGTTGAATCTCTAACATTCATCCGGATAATGCGGATATAAGGAAGCAAAAAAGAAATTTCTTTTACCCATCATAGGTTCTCCAGCTGAGGCCCTGTGAATTAGAGTGGCAAGAGAGAGAGTAACAAGGAAAAAAAGCCAGTTTATTAACATGTGCATTGGGCATGCATGTGGGAGCCTCCAGTGATAAGTAACCCAAAGGGGTGGTTAGGATTTGGGCTTCTGTATCATCTTAAGCTAGACAAAGGAAAAGGAGTTTGAGGCTTCAGGGCAGGAGAAACAAATATGACAAGGTGACCATGAAAAGTAGGGTAAACAATAGTTGTTTAATAAGGTTTGTAATGCAGATTTAAGTCAGTGCTTTCTCCATTGATAATAATTGTCAAGAGTCCTCCTCTTTTAGATAAGGTAGAAGAAGATAACTTTTTCAAATGGAAATTTCCTTTATAAATGTAAATTTCCCTTACAAGGGAAAAACTTGTGCCCTATTTTTAGAGGTTTTCCTGACTCTGCTGACTTTCAATGCTCAGTAGCTCAAAAACCCATGTGGCAAAGGGGCATATTCTGGGGTGGCATATTCTGGTATCCTTCAAGGATAATCATGCACCTGTCCCTCAGGCAGAATGGGAAAATAAATTAGATGTGCTTCATTTATTGTTTCCTTCAAAGTATATATCAATAAACTGTCACTATTATTCCAGTCTGTTTTGGTCACCCCTTGCTTTGTTCCTCCCCTTCCTGTCCTTTAACTATGGAACTGCCATCCATCCATCTCCTGCACCACAGCTCCATCTCCTCCTCCCCTACCCACATCCTATACCCTTCTCCTCTTGGCCTCCACTGTGTCCTCCTGAGGAAGGAAAGGGGCGGGTGGGGGAACTAGAATGAAATGGACAAGTTCCAGGGAAGCCTCATTTCAGACTCAGTTACTTCAATTTACTGCTTCTTTTGTCTGGAGAGCAGAGGGCTTTCATGTTTGATCTTACAGAGGGTGCTTTTCTGCTCCCCCAGTGCACACCTCATCCAATCATCACTCTTATGCAATGCCAGCTGCCACTAAGCAGCCAAGGTCCCCCAGCAGCTCAGCTCACTCCTGTGTCCCAGCCTGCTCACATTGTGTAGAAGCCCATAGGATTGAAGTGTATTCCTCTCACATGTCCAATGTGGACCAATCAAAACGTTAAGATTTTGCCTTGTTTTATTTCAGTGTACGATATTACAAATTTACTGTTTTCATTTTTCTCTCTGTCTCCCAGGCTTGAGTACAGTAGCATGATCTTGGCTCACTACAACCTCCACCTCCCAGCTTCAATAAATTATCCTGCCTTAGCCTCCAGAATAGCTGGGACTACAGGCGGCCATGACCACACCTAGCTAATTTTTTTTTGTATTTTTAGTAAAAATGGGGTTTTATCTTGTTGGTCAGGCTGGTCTCAAACTCCTGAACTCAAGTGATCCACCAGTCTCATCCTCCCAAAGTGCTGGGGTTACGCTGTGAGCCACCAGGCGTGGGCACCATATTATAGACTTTCTGCTCAAATACTGAACAGCAAAAAGGAAGGTCCCTAGAAAGTCCAAGCAAATATGTTAATGGACATATTTTAACAAATTCCTCATGTTTTTGGTCTGAGTTTAATGTGCTCAGGCTATGGGATCTCAAACAACTTTACCTCTGGGAGCCTGGGTTTCCTTCTCTACAAAAGAGGATAAGCCAGAAATGGTTCTCGGGTTTCTCCTACAGCCAACATTCTGGGAGTCTAGAGGTAGGTACAGATTTTATGAAATCTTCAAACCCAACTTCCCACGGGTGATTTTGGGTCAAGTCAAGACTATGATCCAATACCAAATATGCTAATTCCAGAGTCTCTTGACTCTATGCAGCTGATGTCCCTTGAAAGCACCAGTTATAATCAGTCAAAAATATCCAATAGCAAGGATATTAAGAATAATATCTAACACATGCCAGACAGGGAGCCAAGGCTTTTATCCACTAACCATGAATACTCAGCCCTAGAAAGCACTTTTACACAGGAGTAAGCAGAGGGGTCCATATTCTGCATGGATAGACATACAACCCTCCTTCACCCACACTCTGTAGAGGGCATGCTTTTTAGATCCAACTAACATCATCTGATCATATTGTATATATTGTATATTATATGCATATGTTGGGAATTGCTAATTTATTCTGTTAATATTCTGCTATTTCTGTTTATTAAACATCCATTTTTATTATAGATCCAGGGGGTACATGTGCAGATTTGTTACAAGAGTGTACTGTGTGATGCTATTTGGGCTTCTATAGATCCCCATCTCCAGATAGAGAACATAATACCCAATAGGAAGTTTTCCAGACCTTGCCACTCTTCCTCCCTCCTTTTGTAGTCCTCAGTGTCTATCGTTACCCATCTTTATGTTGATATGTACCCAAGATTTAGCTCCTAGTTATAAGTGAGAACATACAGTGTTTGTGTGTTAACCTGTTCTCAAGCTGCTGATAAAGACATACCCAAGACTGGATAATTTATAAATGAAGGAGACTTAATTGACTCACACTTCAGCATGGCTGGTCAGACCTCAGGAAACTTACAATCATGGCAGAAGGAAGCAAATGTGTCCTTCTTCATATAGAGGCAGGAAGAGAAGTGCTGAGCAAAAGTGGGGGAAACCCCTTATAAAATCATTGGATCTTCTGAGAACTCACTATCGTGAAAACAGCAAGTAATTAAAGTATTTTCCACCGGGTCCCTCCCATGACACATGGAGATTATGGCAACTACAACTCAAGATGAGATTTGGGTGGGGACACAACCAAACCTTATCTATTGGGTTTTGTATTTCTGCATTAATACACTTACGTTGATGGCCTCCAGCTGCATCCATGTTGCTACAAAGGACATAATATAATATTTTAAGGCTGTATAGTATTCCATGGTGTATATGTACCACATTTTCTTCATCCAGTCCTCTATTTATGGATACCTAGGTTGATTCCATGTCTCTGCTACTGTGATAGTGCTACAATGAACATATGAGTGCATGTGTGTTTTAGGTATGATTTATTTTCCTCTGGGTGTATACCCAGTGAAGGGATTGCTGATTAAAATGGTAGCTCCATTTTTAGTTTTTTAAGGAATCCCCAAACTGCTTTCCATAATGGCTGAATTAATTTATATTCCCAACAACAATGTATAACCTTTCCCTTTTCTCTGCAACCTCACCAATATCAGCATTTTTCGACTTTTTCAAAAGAGCCATTCTGATTGGTATGAGACGGTGTCTCATTACGGTTTTTATTTGTGTTACTTTGATGATTAGTGATGTGGAGCAATTTTTCATGTTTTTTTGTCACTCATGTATCTTCTTTTGAGAAGTGTCTGTTCATGTCCTTTGCCCACCTTAAATTAGGTTATTTTTTTTCTTGTTGATTTAAGTTTGTTATATTTATAGATACTAGTCCTTTGTTGGATACATGGTTTGCAGATATTGTCTCCCATTCCATAGCTTGTCTATTTACTCTGTTGATAAGTTTCTTTTGCTGCACAGAAAGTTTTTAGTTTAATTAGGTTCCACCTGTCAATTTTGGTTTTGTTGCAATTGCTTTTGAGGAATCTCTAAGTACTTTCCTAATCCAACAGAGATTTAACTAAGAGTCTGCCACCTTTTAAAGCCTGATAAGAGACATTTGCCATCTATTCTAGATCATAAGAACCTTGATCTCCACAATCTCTTTTTCTGAATCCAGACACTCTTTTCTATTGATTCCAGGTGTTTAGATAATAACGTAACTCTTTCAACCAATTGTCAATCAGAAAATCTTTGAATTCACCTATGAACTGTAAGCCCCTGCTTCCAGTTGCCCTGCTTTTCCAGACAGAACTAGTGCATACCTTACATGTAGTGATTGATGTCTTATGTATTCGTAAAACATATAAAACCAAGCTGTAACCCAACCACCTTGGGTACATGTTCTCAGGACCTCCCAGGATGGTGTCATGTGTCATAGTTCTCACACTTGACTCAGAATTATTATCTCCAAATATTTTATAGAGTTTGACTCTTTTCTTTCTTTCTTTTTTTTTTTTTTTTTTTGAGACAAAGTCTCACTTTGTTACCCAGGCTGGAGAGGCATGATCTCGGCTCACTGCAAGCTCGGCCTCCTGGTTTCACGCGATTCTCCTGCCTCAGCCTCC
The DNA here is from genome assembly GCF_024542745.1 of Macaca thibetana thibetana. Lineage (NCBI taxonomy): Eukaryota > Metazoa > Chordata > Mammalia > Primates > Cercopithecidae > Macaca > Macaca thibetana. Next base: position 649,348 of record NC_065599.1, on the reverse strand, counting down.
AGAGTAGCTGGGACTACAGGCACCCACCACGATTATTATCATTATTATTATTATTTGTATTTTTAGTAAAGACAGGGTTTCACTGTGTTAGCCAGGATGGTTTCAATCTCCTGACCTCGTGATCCACACGACTCGGCCTCCCAGAGTGCGGAGATTACAGGCGTGCCACCGCCCCCTACCGAGTTTGACTCTTTTTCACTGATACAAAGGTATGATCTAACAATAATTACCAAGGATGCAAACTCAGCAAGGACTGTCTGTTTAGACTCTTCTTGTTCTCTTGGTGTAGCATTTCTTCCTCCTGGGTATGGGGCAAGACCCCCTAGAATGAGGGTCTTCAAGGAAGAAGAAAGGAGAGGATTTTACTGCTTGCTTGCCGGGAGAGAGATTCTTGTTTCCATGACTCGCATTCTGGAAGAGGAATTCAGCTTTCTTTGACTTACCTTGTGGAGAAAAAGGAGCAAGAGACAGGAGGGCAAGAGAAGGTCAAAGAGATCTTGGTTCTGAGGCCTCGAAAGCTCCTTTAGTTCAAAATATTCAATATGCCAATGTTCCATACTTTTGGGTATTGTGTTCTGAACCCTAACATTATTATTATAAATTAGGCATAACTTTGGGGAACAAACTCTATGTAAAATAAGCAATCTATAGTTCACAGATATTAGAAGATCACATCAATTAATGTGTCTTATTTTAGAATAAGACACTGGACAACCTATACAAAGTACTTGGCTTTGATAGGGTTCAGGATATGCTACTCCAAAACATGGCACCTTGGACTTTTAAAAAACAGCAAAAACAGAAAAGGCACTCTCACTTTTCCCCTGCTCTTCTCCTCTGAAGCAGGTCACAAAACACTCAAGATGTGCCCTTTCTATACCCAGAGGAAAGGAACGTCTGTATGGGTTAAAATATGGGGTTGTGGAGACCAGTGCTCTGATTATGTAGAATAGATGTTACATGTCTCTTAGCAGGGCTTAAAAGATGCTAGATTCTTAGCTAAATCTTTCCGGGATCAAGAAAAGACCTGGAGAAGGGGGGATTTTCTGCAGAATGTAGTTTTTCCCCACAAGAGACAGCTTTGCAGGGCCATTGTTTAAAATATGTCAAAGGAATATATTTTGGGGTTAAATACTTTGATTTATTTCAGTCTCTGCTTTTTGTCATGTGATGCTGTGCTAGAATCATGTTGGAATCATGTATTAATGATGAATGCTGGTTAGCTGTGCCTGAATTCAAAAGGAGTTAGAGGAAGAAGGAGGGTATAATGAGGTACGTCCATGCCCCCTTTCCCATCATGGCCTGGACTAGTTTTTCAGGTTCATTTTAGACAGTTTTTGGCCAAACTGTCTACTCAGTTAGCTGGGCAGCTTAGTATGGTTTTGTTTTGGTTTATGCCTTTGTCCAATCACATTTCTATATGGCTGTCCATTCTTCATCAAATGTAACCATAAAAATAGTTTTCCTCGGTGTTTGGGTCTTCATTTCTGAAGACTCTCATGTCACATAAAACATTGATTAAATACATCTGTTATGCTTTTCTCTTGTTAACCTGTCTTTTGTTATAGGAATGTCTGCCATAACCCTTATGATCAGTAAGCGAAGGTATAACACCTTTTCATCCTATAATAATAGTCGCTAACATTTTTCACCACTTCTCATGTGCCAGACCCCCAACCTAACATATATGTATGGCCACATTCACTACCACAGTCATCCCACAAGACAGAGATGACCGGTGCTCCAATATATAGGGGGAAAAAAGAGGGCTCAGAGAGATTACACAATCTGCCTGAGTTCATAGACCTAGGAAGTATCAGGCCTGGGGTTAGATCACAGGGTTTGTTTGCTTCTAGAATCCATGCTGTTAACCACATAGCAGTTGGAGTTAAAGTGGCTGTATATGTAAAATCTTTGATTTAAAAAATAAGGAGTATTGGGGGCAGAGAGAGCAAAAGGAGCAAATCCATGGATCCAACAGGAAATCCAATAGGACCTAGTTTTTGCATCTGAAATCTTCCCTTAATTCCTCTGGAAACTGAAATTCTCAAGCCACAGGGAAGCAAAAGTATGAAATGTCCAGGAAGCCTTATTCAAGAACTTCACAGGGTAGGGGTGGGAAGCTTTGTGTCTCACCTCACACTTTCCTTTCTTCAAATTCATGTCATCTTTCCTGAACCCATATCATTCAGTCCCAACACTATCCTTTCTCCCTGCTTCAAAAACATCATCTGCCCTGTGGATAATTTTTATTGATACCCTATTCCCTTTGAGACTCTTGACTTACAGTAATGCATATTAAGAATTTATAAGCTTCCTTTCAAGACACCACAGGGACATTGCACAATTTTTTACATATTGCTTTGTCCCACTGGAAGAAAAACATAAGTGTACAATGGAATATAGCGAGTTAAAGGAAAGGTCTAAAGTGATAACAATTGATTTTCTGTGAAGTATTTTCTTAGAATGCCTTTTAGAGAACAGCAGGGGTCCTCCTACTTTCCAAGGTTCTCAGAACCATTTTTTCCTCTTATCTTGCTAGTAAAGGTGTCAAGTCACATGGGAGAGCTGTGGGGTTCAGCCCCAACCTTCATGATCTATTCCAGGAGGACAGCAGTTGTCTGAAACCAGCTCTAACAGCATATACCAGCAGCATTTAGTCAGACAATGTGGACATAATTACTGCCTTCAATCAAGTAGCCGGAGGGGGGGGGGGGGGGGGGGAAACAACCAATCAAAAGCCTTGTAATGTAGCTTCTTTATTAGGACAGGTTTCAGAGATGGCTGCTGCAGGAGAGAAGCCCCCTGGAGGATATAGCTTATGCCAGTAATGATTTCTGGATCGTCTCTTTAACAATTGAAAAGACACTGGGGAGAAATGTGACAAATGACTTTCTTCCTAAGAAAAGCCATTTGTTTTTGAAATTTTTAAGCTGAAGAAGCAATACTTTAGCATTTTCCAATGGACCCTTGAACAACACAGGGGTTAGGAGAGCCCAACTCCCACCCACTTGAAAATTTGTTTATCACATTGTTCTCCCTCAAAGACCTTACTAAGAGCCTACTGTTGACTAGAAGCCTTATTGGTAACAAACACAGTAATTAACACATTTTAATGTTATATGTATCATATAATGTATCCTTATATTAATAATAAATGAGAGAAAATAAAAATGTTAACTAAAAAATCCTAAGAAAAATATATTTACATACTTTTCATTAAGTGGAAGTCAACCATCTTTTTTCTGGTAATCTTCACAATGAGTAGGCAAAGGAGAGAAGGAAGAGGGAGGGTTGGTTTTGCTGCCTCAGTGGTCGCAGAAGTGAAGAGATGGAGGTGGTGGAAGGGGAAGCAGGAGAAGCAGGCACACTCGGTGTAGTTTCACGGAAGCTTATTGTAATTTCTGTCTGACTTTTTTGCTTTTTCATTTCTCTAAAAATGTTTCCATAGAGTACCAATACTTCTACTGTTTGCTTTAGTTTTAGTGCCCATACCATAGAAAGGTCATGTAATAAAAAAAGTTGAAAGCAATCTTGAACAATTGGAACCCTTCTGCCACATTGTCTAAGGTCAATTTGTTTTCTGGCTGGTATGGCTTGGATGTGTGTCCCCACAAAACCTCAGGTTGAATTGTAACCTCCGGTGTTGAAGGTAGAGCCTGGTGAGAGCTGTTTGAGTCATGGGGCAGATCCCTCGTGGCTTGGCACTGTCTTTGTGATAGTGAGTGAGTTCTCATGAGATCCAATCATTTCAAAGCATATGGCACCTCTCGGCCAGCTCTCTCTCTCTCTCACTTGCTCCTGCTTTCACCATGTGACATTCCTGTTCCCTTTTTACATTCTGCCATGATTGTATGCTTTCTAAGGCCTCCCTACCAGCTGACCAGCTCCCAGCACCATGCTTCCTATACAGCCTGCAGAACCATGACCAAACCTCTTTTCTTCATAAATTAACTGGTCTCCAGTATTTCTTTATAGCAATGCAAGAATGGCCTAACACAGAAAACTGGTACGGAGAGTGGGATATTGCTGTATATATATCAGAAAACGTGGAAATCGCTTTGGAACTGGTTAATGAGCAGAGGTTGGAAGAGTTCGTAGGGCTCAGAAACAGAGGGTGAGGGAAAGTTTGGAACATTTTAGAGACTGGTTAAATGGTTGTAAGCAAAATATTCAACCTCCCAGACTCCAGCAGTCTTCCCATTTCAGCCTCTCAAATAGGTGGGACTACAGGCATACACCACCATGCCTGGGTAATTTTTTCTATTTTTTTTATAGAGATGAGGTCTCACTGTGTTTGTGTTGCCATGGCTGGTAGCAAACTCCTGGGTTCAAGCACTTCTCCTGCCTCAGGATCTGAATGTGCTGGAATTACAGACAGGAGCCACTGCACGCATAGGTCCCACCTCTTAATGTGGTAGCATTCGAGATTAAATTTCAACATGAATTTGAAGGGGACACAAACATCCAATCCATAGTGTCTCTGAAGACACAAAGATACAGAGACAAATCTGAACAAACAGGCTTTGCTAAAATCCCTCCAGTTTATTGTGACTTAGGGCATATTCTTGTCCTCCAGTCACATTTCACAGCAACTATCCACGCTTCATCAAGTCTAAGCACAAAAATGCAGAAGTTTACCTGTTTCTTGGGGTATTCATTTTCTTATATAGTTTCCTGTGTCAGGTGGAACTTTAATTAAACAAATGTGTATGCTTTTATCTTGTGAATCTGCCTTTTGTTATAGGGACCTTAGCCATGAATGTAGTGATGGATGAGAAAAAGTTATTTATTTTCCTCTACACATGCTACCAGCGTGGTCCAAGATATCCTCTGCCCACTCTGGATACAGAAGACTTGTTTTAATACAGTAATTTAAACCAGCCTGTCTTACTTTAAAAATCTCTGATAACTCCCTATATTACACTGACTAAAAACCAAAGTCCTGTAAAACTAAATATAATGAGCCTTTCTTCTCCATTACCTCCCAGATCTCATTTCCACACTCATTCTCTCACCCACTCAGCTCAGCCACATGGGCCCTTTGCTGTTCCTTACTTATGCCAGGCACACTCTCGCTTATGGTCCTGTGCCCATGTGGACAATCTTCTTCTAGGTAACCACATCACTCCCTCTCTCCCTTCCTTCAGACCCTGCTCAAAGACCCTTTGCTAAGGGCTGCCTTCTCTGATCAGTTTATTTAATCCTACCCTCTCTCCTCCATCTGTTTCTCACTCTACATTCCTGTTTGTTCCTCTCTTGATCTACTTCTTTCCCATAGCCCTGGAACACTCTTCCACCAGATATCTCACTCCCTCACCTAGCACATGGTACACAGGAAACACTCAAATATAACAAATGAATGAAATATCATTCTGCAAAATGAAGTAGACAAGTTTACAAAATGAAGCAAAATTTTTGATAGCTGAAAATATTTATTGAGCATTCCTTCCAACACAATCCACAGATAACTAATGGGAAATTTTGTACAGTGTTTGTGACTTCATTATGGCAAAATGCAGGACTAGTTCTACACAAATATATGCAATTGATAAAATTCCTCTTCTTTACCTTCCCATTTGGTCTCTCAACACCGTGCCCCCCTCTCTTTTATTTTCTATTCTGTGCATCTCCAACTCCAATTTAGTCCAGTTATCATGAATGCAACAGAACAGTGATGAACATGTGCTTTTATCTTCACCATCCAGTGTTGTAGCCACCAGCCACATGTGACTATTGAGCACTCAAAATGTGCCTAGTGAAACTGAGAAGTCGAATTTTTAATTTTATTTAATTTTAGTTGGTTTACAGTTAAGTAGGCACATGGGGCTGGTGACTGGCTTATTATTAGAAAGTACAGATCCATCCTTAAATAACATTTATAAGCTCTTTAAAGAAAATCATGACTTTTTGCCAACGTGTCCTTACAAACATTTCACAAATCATTATATGGATTAACAAAAAACTAGTTGATACTCCCTCTTAGTTATTCCCTTTACTTATTTGGGAAAGTAGTGTATAAAAAAATTACTTAGAATCAAATTTTAGATCAAATACAAAGTTTTAAGCCCAAGGTGGCCAGTATTGGGAGAAGGGAAATGGCAACAAAGGACACAGATTTCTTCTTCTTTCTTCCTTCACTGCCAAGAACAAAGATGATAATAACATCACTCCGTTGAGCACTGTGCCAGGCACTATGCTAGGATGTTTTATCAATAGTCTGATTAAATTCTTCCAATAACTGTGAGACCCATTGAACCACTCTCACCTGCATTATACAGATGAAGAAACTGAGGTTCTGAGAGCATGGCTTCTCCACACAACTGACTTGAGACACTAACAATTTATGCAATCCCAGGGTCTAAGTAGGGTGCTGAGTCACTTCTCTCCCTCTCCTCCCAGGGCTGATACTCTATCTTTAACTATCTAACTTTAACTATCTTTAAAATAAATCAAAGTAAATAGAGAGCATCTCTATCACCTTTACTGCATTTTTATAAAAGAGTAGGCGGTTTAAAATGAGGAATTAAAGCTGACTTACAAGGCACTTATAATTTAGCTTACTTTTTAAAAAAGTAAGAGCAAGGAAATCAAAAAAGAGTAGACCACTGGGCTCTGGTTTTACAACGTGAACAGTTGTGCCCACTTGCTTTTCTCCCTTCATTATGATTCCATGAGGGGGTACAGATCTTACCCAAGTCTTCATTTTTATTCATTTCTTGGTAAAAATGTGAATATAATAATTCACCCACAGTTAATAGCAATGAAGAATGTCCCACCCTTAAGCATTCTTGCCCCTGCTATGGGCTTTACTTTTCCACCCAGCAGGGGAGTCCCAGCACTTTATAATTACCCATTAATGAAGAACAGAACCCTTTCTCATTTTATTTTGCATTTTATTTCCAGAATAATTTGATGTGTGTGTGTGTGTGTGTGTGTGTGTGTGTGTGTGTGTGTGTAGAGAAGGGAAGGTGTGAGGAATGTAAACAGTGTACATTTATCACAGCTTTAATTTAGACCAGATCTCTCCCAGTCCAATTCGGAATCATACTGTTTATACCAGTGAGCAGTAAACACTAATAAAGATCAACTGCAGGAAGGCAAGGGATGGCATTGTTGCTGGATGTGCCCACTGGTGCAAAAACAAACAAAAAAACCCAATATGTTTATAACTGACCATTTAATTTTGACCAATATATAGAAATCATGATAAAATTTTAGTTCTAAACTGTGTAGTTCTATGAGGTATACTCTTCCAACAATGTAGCTAACCACCTTCCTTCAGACTTACATCTATGGCCATATCCTTGACCTTGTTACCACCAAAACTCATAACAACCTTGAAGAGCCTTGAGGTTTGGTATATGAATGTCTAGCTTATTTCCTCTAATATTTTATATTATATTAAAGGGTGAGCATCACCAATCTAAAAACCAAACTCCGAAAATGCTACAAAATCCAAAACTTTTGAGCAACAACATGATGCCACAAGTGGAAAATATCACATGTGATCTCATGTCATGTGTAAAACTTTATTTCAAGTACAAAAAGTATGTAAAATGTTGTAAAAAATTACCTTCTGACTATGTGTGTAAGGTGAATACAAAACATTAGTGAATTTTTGTGTTTAGACTTGAATCCTAATCCCAAGATATCTTATTACATATAAGTTAATATTCCACAATCCAAAATAAGCCCAAATCCAAAACACTTCTGGTCCCAAGCATTTCAGAAAAGGGATCCTCAACCCACAGTGTTTTCTTGCTGTTATAGCGAATCACCAGAAATTTCGTGGCTTAAACAACACAAATTTTTCTTACAGTCTGTAGATCAGAAGTTTGATGTGGGACTCACAGGGCTAAAATCAAGATGTTGGTAGAGCCATGTTTCTTTCTGTAGGGTCTGGGAATGATCCATTCCCCTGTCTTTTCCAGCCTCAAAAGGCCACTTGTATTCTTTGCTTCATAGCTCTTTTCTTCCAGCTTCAAAACCAGCAATGGCACATTAGGTCCTTCTTACATCATGTCCCTCTGACCTTTATCTATAGTCACCTCTGCCTTCAACTCTCTTCTACCATTCCATTTTCAAAGACCCTGTGATTACATTGAGTCCACTCTGATAATCTTCCTGTTCTAAGGTCTCTTAATTTCATCTGCAATCTTAATTCCCCTTTGCCGTATAAGGTAGCAAACATAATTACATATTCAGAGGACTAGTGCATGGACATCTTTGAGGGGCCATTATTCTCCATACATGTCCCAACTCCAGTAATACTTTCCTCAGGATCTAAAATTCATTGTTCCCACAACTTGAACTCTCCCTCATCCTCTTCATATCTTCATTTCCCTCCTTATCCAGCCTGAATTCCATGGTCAATTATTACAATAATGTCTTTCATAAACCCTTAACTCTTTTATCCCCCTACTCTTGCTTCATTGTTTTTACTTGGCAAAACAGCTGACTCTGCTTACTCCAAACCTGCATCCATGTGGCTAGAAAAATTACCAGAGCAAACCTATCATTACATAGGACTGCAATGCTGCACACCTGGTACATGGCATTTCCCTAGTTCATTCATTCTCCCATTCTCTTACATTGACAGTTTCATACCTTCTCTATCCTCAAACTTCCAGCACCACCTACCCATCCACACTTTCAGCCAATGACTGATTTCACTGAGAAAATAAAAGCAATCAGAAGAGAACTTTCTACAGATTATCTCCATCACGTTTACCTACTCATAAGTGTGCGTTCCCATGTATACTGCTTTTTCTTCTGATACCCCATGAACTATTTCTATCCAAGCCCAGTTCCTCCTCTCTGTCTGAATTCCAGCCTCTCTGCTGGATCATTCCCATTAGCACTAAAACATGCATTATCTCCCTTTTTCTAAAAGAAAACAAGCAAATCCTTCTGTTGACTCCACTGACCTTTCCAGCTAACACTCCATTATTCTCCTAGCCTTCAGAGTAAAAAAACTCCTCAAAAGAGTTACCTATATTTGCTGTCTTCTACTGCTCTCGTTCAATTCTTTCTTAATCTTTTGAAGTCAGGCTTCTGATCCCACCATGCAACCCAGATTGCTCTTATAGGGTCACCAATAACTGCTATGTGGGTAAGTGCAATGATCAGTGTTTAGTCCCAATCTTACTTCACACATTGATTGCTCATTCATCCTTCAAATACTGTCTTCACTTGATTTTCAAGACCTCTTGCTTCTGTTCCTACTTCACTTGCGACTTCTCAGTCTGCCTTTGATGGTTCCTCCTGGGCTGAAGAACCATATTGATCCTCAGTCCTTATGTTCTTGTGAGCTTGTGAGACCATCCGTTCTTTGTGAGATCTTCAATCTTTTGTGGCTTTACATACATTTACATGTTGATGATACTCACATGTCTTTATGCAAAGCTAACAGTTCCCCTAACCCAATACTCATATCCAGCTGTTCATGTAATGGAGGAAAAACTTTCCCGTTACACTCTGAGAGTTCAATACTTGAGTCTATAAAATAAAATGACAGTAGACAAATTAACAGGAGAAAAAGTATACAAAATTATTACATGCATGGAGACATAATATGAGGGAAAAATGAATACCTTCCAAATGGAGTCAGATCTAGAAGCTTATATGCCCTCTTCATAGAAGACATGAAAATGGGGATATAGGAATAGTAAATGATTTTAAATGGGTCATCAGAAGAAATGTCTATGCATGGAGCATTCTTTCCTATGATCCAGTTCAATCTTCCCTGGTTAATAAGATTCCGGGGGAGGGGATTCATGACAACCAAGTTCCTTTTGAAGGATTCATCTTTAGGCAGATAAGGAGGGCTCAGAGAAAGCTTCTGTCTGTATTTGAAGTTCCTGAAGTAATCAGCATACCAAAGTGGCATATTTTGGCATATTCTGAACTCCTTTATTTCCCCTGTCTAAAACTTCTCTAGGAGTTTCAAAGACTAAAACATGAGTTGGTATAGAAAGAAAAGTCAGGTTAGTAGCCGAGTGGAAGGGACACGGGAATCGGTCAATCCAATTAAAGAGCTGTGTCTCATTTCAGGAAGTGGTGTTGCAGATGGGTTCCTGTCAAAATTAGGCCTCTTTATGGTGCACACAAACATGGATTTAATGCGATGCATTTCTATGGAAACAAAAGAAAAACAAAGCTGGTTGTTTGGAGCACTTTGTAAACTAGTTTCAGAGTCTGGAGGGTGTCCAGTTGTGAATATTTCTAGATTTTGGGCTTGAAGCACCTTTTTCCTGGTTTGCAGTTTATATCAGCGGTTCCAGTGAACCTTTGGAGTAGTCCATACTTCAATAGGCACAAATATTGTCCACATATAAGTTGTTGTGGTGAGTTCTCTGAAGTTTATATCAAGTCATCCAACTTTAGCTTGCAGAGCTTCAGGGAAAGGGCAGTTTTAATTTCACAATTTCCATGTCAGACGGGTGGAAGAAAAATTGCAAACATTAGTTTGGAAAGTTGAAGCCAGATATTGGAGGAAATTAGAGGAATTCAGGATCCAGTCCAGTCTGTATGTAAATAAAAAACCCTGAAAAACAATAAGCTAGAATCTAATAACAGATGTACTATCGTTTTCTTCTCTAACATAATTCTTTCTCTCCATAGGACCCTCCTGTTTTTACCAAAGATAATCACAGAAAGATTGCAAATAAGTTTAGTATCACTGAATTTGGCCTGATTATTTATCTACATGCAACAAGAATAATGATTGGCCTACAGGCTCTTTTAAAATCTGTTTTGCTTAAAGGAAATCTTATATTAGACTTTTAAAAAGCTTCTCTAGGCTAGGAAGCCAAGTCAATGACTCACTACAAGATTTGGTCTATAATACCTTTAGACTTGGATTAATTTTTCTCTTCTTTAACTTCCCCAAATATTTTTAAGTTCCTAAACCTACCAGGAGTTGACATTCTTTACTCATCATAAGGCTAGGAACCCTGTAAAACAACCATGTATGCAAGCGACCAATACAGTTTTTACAGTGGGGGAGGCCTTATTGACTTCATAAAGTTAACCTTAGTTCCTTAAAACTGTCTGGTCGTGCATAAAAATATGGCATACTATTAAAGGCCTTGGTACTATAAGCAGTGATCTCAATTGTATCCTCTTACAAAGAGAACAGATTCTTACGAACTTAGGCAAATAACCTTATGCCATAAAATGAGAATACTCATTTTATTTCCAAATTTCCAAATTCTGGAAAGATCAGGTAGGGAGAAAATGTAAATGTTTCAATGCTGTTTACAAAAGTATAATTTACCAAATTGTTGTAAGCTATAGATAAATTAGGAGTTTCAAAAAAGTTTTCTTAAATCTGGAAAATAAAATCTTTTTTAAACCAACAAATTTGAAATCATAAAAATCATTATTGTCCAGGTGCAGTGGCTCATGCCTGTAATCCCAGCACTTTGGAAGGCTGAGGCGGGTGGATCACAAAGTCAGGAGATGGAGACCATCCTGGCTAATGCAGTGAAACCCTGTCTCTACTAAAAATTCAAAAAAAAAAAAAAAAATAGCTGGGCATGGTAGCAGGCACCTGTAGTCCCAGCTACTCAGCAGGCTGAGGCAGCAGAATTGCCTGAACCCGGGCGATGGAGCTTGCAGTGAGCCGAGATCGTACACACACCACTGAACTCCAGCCTGGCGACAGAGCGAGACTCCATCTCGAAGAAAAGAAACAAACAAAAAAAATCCTCATCAGTTCATCCAGCCCCATGGAATTAATTATTGTTCTGCTTAATAAAGCTATCTGTTTCTTCATTAGAATTTTAGAAATTCTTACCTGATACGAATAAAATCATCAGCAATCTGTATTCGATAGCACTTGTCAGAGTCCTTTCCTTAAATCTTCTTCAAGAGGAAGTAATTTTGGACTGTGCCTGACTGCAAATGCTTTTAAGAATAATCAAAGTAAAAGCATAACTCCTTATAGTTTACAAAATATTTTAAATGGCCATAGTTCAGTATATAATGAGAGTTCATTGTAATAATGGCATAACTGACAGGAAAATTTGGTTATTTCTGTAGTATGCAACGTTTTAACATAACCAAAATTGTGACTGATAATATATTGGATTTCAAGGAATTTCATACAATTTTTAGAATACTTATGTTAATAACATACACATAAATATAACTTAAAGAAGTTTAGCA